>NC_089585.1:103770128-104073047 GCF_019320115.1 Miscanthus floridulus | reverse complement strand
GCCCCTCCCCTTGGTGGCCTTTTGCTGTTCATCTTGCTTGGCCAGTCCAGTGTACTCTTGCACTTCTGCCCTTCGCATGGTGCTTCACCGCTTGCTTCTCAGATCTGGACGCCATTTCCATCATGCTTGCTGTTGCTGCATCTGCAATTACAGTATGTATCTATGTACATTGATGGTACAATCTGCAACATCGTTGATCAAAAAGGAAGGGGAAATTTGACAACAAGGAATGGAACGAAGTGGATTTGGCACCGAAGAAAAATCACCATTTATATATCTACATACACAGCTCTTACTGAAGTGTGACGAGGAGATGAACAAAGCTTGAAAAGAAGAAGAAAAGAAAATCAACCTACTCCCGTATAGGTACATAACATCTTCAACTGACGAAGCTATGAGGGAAAACTTCTGTCTTGTACCATCAGAAGGGAATGCTAAGCTCAAGAAGAGACTTCAAATGGTATCCCGACCAACTGATTCCTACGGGCATTTTGCCTCTGACTGGCCGTGTAGCTGCCACTACTACCCTGGGCAGTTTCTCGCGTGTGGGTGGCCTTGCTAGTCCTTCTCCTCCTTGTCTTCTTTCAGGGTCGTCATCTCCACATCTCCGAAGCATGCATCATCCATGGCACCTGTGCATTCTGAAGTCTTTGAGTCCACCGCCGAACTGGCCTGCAACTCCTTGAACATTGCCATGACTTTCAGCATTGTCGGACGCTTCGATGGCATGTCATGCAAGCACTGGGAAGCAATTTTTAGGTGCTCCAGTAGCTCGAGCTCCAAGGCTGGATCCTCCTTCACCAGTTCAGGATCAAACACATCTGTGAGCTTCGACTTTGAGTGTTGTTTGACCCATCCTACAAGATTGTTGTCCTCACCGAAGTCAGTTGAATCTGTAGGCGGTTTCCCAGTGAGCAGCTCGAGCAATACAACACCATAGCTATACACATCACCCTTGGTAGTGCATCTGAAGCTCTGGTAGTACTCTGGTGGCACATAACCTGGAGTGCCGGCGAGAGTGGACACACTCAGATGGGTGTCCACCACGCTCATCATCCTTGCCATACCAAAATCAGATACCCTTGCCTCTAATTGCTCATCAATAAGCACATTGCTTGACTTCATGTCTCGATGGATGATGTGTGGAATACAGTTGTGGTGGAGGTATGCCAATCCCCTTGCAGCCCCAATGGCGATCTTTTTTCTTGCTGCCCAATTTAGCTTACTCCCAGTCTTTTTTCGGTCGTGCAACACATCTTCCAAGCTGCCAAACCTCATGTAATCATAAACCAACAGCCGCTCCTCACCACACTTGCAGTAGCCGAGGAGCGGAACAAGGTTGCGGTGTTTGATCCTCCCAATGGTCTCCATTTCTGCAGTAAACTCCCGGTCACCCTGACCACTCACATGTATAAGCTTCTTGATCGCAACAACCTTTCCATCCTTGAGCTGGGCCTTATAGACATCCCCAAAACCACCAGACCCAATTAGGCTATCATTGTGGAAGCCATTCGTGGCCACAATAAGATCATTAAAGGTGAGTTTCTGCAGTCGCTTCTCAAATGTAGCAAGGTTGACACTGAGGGCATTAGTACCAGAGAGTCTCCAATTGGTAGTCCCAGAATGTGACCGGCTATCAATGTATATGTCACGAGAGGTACTTGCCTCTTCATTGATCTGCCTCCGCTTCTTGCACTCGATGGCTATGATGACAATACCAACTATGCAGAACAGCGAGAACAATAGTCCCATAGCAACACTACCTGCGAGTGAAGCCTGGTTCCGGTGGGATCGGTGGTCATCGGAAGAACTTGAGCCTGCATTGTGCCCGCATGGCAACAGTGGGAAGCCACAAAGACCAGAGTTATTCTCATATGAAATCTTCGGGAATGTGGACAGCGAACCGAGCTCTGGAATTGAACCATTCAGCTGATTATTTGAAAGGTTGATCTCTGACAAGGACAGCGTCGAGAAAGAGTTGGGAATAGGCCCTTCCAACTGGTTGTATGACAGGTCGAGTACCGCAAGCTTCTTGGCACCAGCTAGTTCGGGTGGGATGACACCAGACAGTAAGTTGTGCCCAAGATTCATGATCATGAGGTAGAACATGTTCCCAAGCTCCTTTGGGATCTCTGAGTCGAGCTGATTAAATGACAAATCCAGAAATATCATGGATCCATTTTTATTGAAGGTATACTCTGTGCTCCCCATGTACACCCGAGTGAAGTTGCACAGCTTCTTGCTCGGCATCCGACTGAGCTCTTCAGGTCGGATGCTGGTGAACTCTAGCAAGCTCCCCTTGCCATGGCACTCGCTGCTCAGCTCGTCATTGCGAAGATACACATACGGCCGCCCAATGACAAGGCCGACGTTCATCTTCCCAGACTGTTTTGCCAGTTCCGCCGGTATTGACCCGTTAAGCTGGTTGCTGTTCAGGTCCAGCCAGACCAAGCTCTGGCAGTTGCCGAGCTCGGCCGGTATTGGCCCCGAGAAGGAATTGTTGCTCAGCTTCAAGATGGCCAGGTTGCTGAGCTGCCCAAGCCAAGCCGGGATCGGACCAGACAGCTGGTTGCTCGCCAAGGATATCCAGTTCAGCTCCTTGCACTTGGAGAGTTCCGGCGGGATGCCGCCAGTGAGCCCGTTGTAGTCGAGGATGAGATGCTCGAGCTTGTCCAAATTTTCCAGGGACGCCGGAATCTCGCCCTCCAACAAGTTCTGCCACATAATGAGATCCCGGAGCTCCCCGAGCTTTCCGAGCGATGCGGGGAGGGTGCCGTTGATGTTGTTGAGGCTGAGGTCGAGAGATTGGAGCCTGGTGCAGTTGGAGATTGACTCCGGGATGGCGCCGGAGAGGTAGTTGTTCTGGAGGTACAGCATGCGGAGGCTGGAGTTGGGGCCTTGGCAGATGGACGAAGGGATGGTGCCGGAGAAGGAGTTGGAGCTGAGGTCCAGCACGTCGAGCTCCGGCAGGGCTGCCAAGGAGTCCGGAATGGTGCCGTTGAAGTGGTTGAAGGAGAGGGAGAGCACCTTGAGCTGCTTGAGCTCGGAGAAAGCGTCCGCAGGGAACTCGCTGGAGAAGTTGTTGTTTGACAGGTTGAGTGCGGCGAGCGAGGTGAGGGCGGCGACGTCTGCCGGGAACGGGCCGACCAGGTGGTTGCCTGAGAGGTTGAGCGTTCTTAGGCCACGGCAGTCAGCGAGAATCCCGCCGGCTACCTCTCCGGCGATGAGGTTGCCGGAGAGGTCGAGGTACTCCAGCCCGGAGCAGTTGCTGAACTCCGGGAGTGCAGAGATCTTGTTCCCGGAGAGGTCAAGACGGCGGACTGCGCCGACGCCGGCGCCCACCATCCACAAGAGGTCGCCATCGCCGGAGATCTTGTTGTCGGACAGGTCGAGAGCGTCCAGCCGGGCAAATCCGGAGGCGACAACGCCGGCAGACCTCGGCCCACCCACCGAACCGCCGGAGAGGTTCAAAGCGCTAAGCCCGGCGCAGGCAGCGGCCAGCGCCTCGACGTCGGCGACGGAGCCCCGCAGGCCGGCATTCCCCGACAGGTCGAGCGACTGCAGCTTGGCCCCGCACCTCGGCGCGGCGGCCAGCGCGCCGCTGACGTTGGCGCCGCGCAGGCTGAGCGTCTCGAGGCTGCCCAGCTGCAGCAGGGTGACCGCGACGGCCCGGAAGTCGGCATTGAGCGGGACGGCGTCGAGCGACAGCGACGTGAGCCGACCGCCCCAGCAGACGGCGCCTGGGAACTTGCAGGCGCCGTCGCTGGCGCTCCACCCGCGGAGGCCCGCGGCGCCCTGGCTCGGCACGGCCTCCTTGAACTGCTCCAGCAGCTGAGCGTCGTCGGCGGCAGAGGCGGCCGCGGCCGCCGCCACAACGACGAAGAGTGCCACTACAGCGACCAGCCCCGGAGATTCCATGAACTAGCTAGCGCGCTACCTTAAAACCATTAAAGAAGCGGGTCGGCGACGGGGGAGGAGCCGACGAGATGGTGGGAGAGGTGGGGAGGGGATGGTGGGGAGTGGAGGAGGGAGGAGGGAGGTGGGGAGTGTGGAGGAATGGGCTGCTATGCCTAGAGAGAGAAGCGGCAGGAAGAAAGAAGCAACAGTGCAAAGAGAGAGAGAGAGAGAGAGGGGGGAGGAGGAGACGGGGAGCAAATTAAACAGCTGTAGGTGAGGGAAGGGAGTGGTGGTGGGGTCACGTCACATGGCATGTGCCCCCTGCCCTGCCCTGCCCTGCCCTGCCCTGCCCCTTGCCTGCTTGCCCTCATCGCGAATCGCTGCCCTAATTAACCCGAGTATTCTAAACCACGGCGCTTATCCGCGGGCCGCGGCGAGGTTAATCCCGATCGGATCCGACGGCGGGGGCCGCCCCGATCGGGGCAGGCGGTGCTCTGCTCGAGGCGGGGTCACGTGCCGCCGGGCGCGGCCTCCGGGGCTCGTCAATCCGCGCGCCACTCCACCACCCACGGGGCAAGGGGCAAGGGGCATGGGCAGTTTGGGGAATTCGGGGTCGCGGTCCGAGCGTGCGGGGTCCCTGGCGGGCGTGGAGGGAGGCGGACGCGTGGGCCGCGTTGCTTCGACGAGGGTTTTTGTCTTTAACGCCCGTAGCGCGAGTGAGCTGGTACATCCGATCCTGGGGCGGCGTGCGTGCGTGCGTGCGGACGTGCGGTCGACGCTGCGCCGTGCCGTGCCCGTGCCACCTTTCCGGTGTGATCCAAGCGTGTGTTATGATGGCGAGGCCGTGAGAGTGGATAAGGTCCCGTTACGCCGGCAGCTGAGCTGGATGATTTACCGTTCACGTTGAAAAAACACTGTTTATACTGGAATACTGTAAAAGAAAAATACTGCTCCGACTAAAAAAATAAACCGAACAAGCCAACTTAAAGTGCAGCCGAACAAGCTCTGAGTGTTTGTTTGTTCGATCGGCGGCACTGCCAGCAATGCCAAGACCAATATGCATGACGATTTGATTTGTACTCGTTTTTTTAACTATAAATAAGAACAAACCTAGATTTTAATATTTCATACTATTAACAACTTAATATTGATCTTTTTATCCATAAGTTAAGTTAAAACTCTTGTGTCTATTATTTATTAACTCTCCCTTTATATTTTATAAAAAAATCACATATTGCACTTTTTTATGTGCTACAAGAGCGCGGATAGTTATGTATCTTCTATTTCCTTTAGAGAACTTTTGGATCTTATCCTTTTTACCATGGCTCGTGAAAATTTAATGTGAAAACCTCTAGTTAGAATTTATAGGACTTCTCCTTTTTTTAGAGTAACATGTATTTAGTTGAAATCTAATTATATAAGCACTTGTTTCACCATTTTTTGTGACATCATGAATCTATATATTAGCTTTCACCTTTTCGTTTATTAGTTGTTGCGGATTTTTTTATTCACATGCTAAGTTGAAACTCTACTGCTTATTGTTTATTAAAGATGATTATAAGCCCTAAGCTACACTCTTAATTACAACAATGGCATGCACTCGAAACGTTGAATTTGTTGTGTTAAATAATTTTTTTGTTAGCACTGTTTTAATGAACATAGAGCACTTAAAATTAAGTGCCAGCATTGATATGACATAATCCTTTAGTCAAATATTATAAACTTATTTAAACCAATAACTTACAAAATCTATTGTCATGAAATATTGAGATAATTTAAAATGAATTATCAACGTCAATGATATGTTGTCAAGGAAACATTTTCCACTTTTGATAACTAATAAAACTAACATTTGTCTATATGATGACACATAGCATTATACTAAAATTTATTTAAAAAGAGGTAGAAGTGTGTATTTTATAAATATATATAATGTATTTTATGGCTATTGAATTATTTTGTATAATAGTTTATATTAGTATTTATACATCAATCGGAGCCACGGCGTTGTGGAGAACGAACGGAAGCGTCGTCGGGGCGCTTAGTGCGGAGTGTTCTAGAGAGAGGGTGAGGCGGCGCGGGTCCTCCTTGGACGGTCGGGTTCCGAGGGAGACACCGGGCTAGCCCTCAAGCCTCCCGTAGTTGAGGCTGACGAAGGGGAGAGATCGGATGGCGACTGTGGGGGGTATGACACCGGATACCCATGGCAGACCACATGGGCTGCGCCATTAGGGGCGGCCCAACCCACAAGACGAAGCCTTACGGGGCACGACTCTGGTCGGCGCCTTCCGCAAGACATCTGGAAGATATCCCAAAGATACTACGAGATCTGTTAGGATATGTATGATCCCAAGATTCCTATAATCAGTTATTACTTTTCAGTTATCTCTCAGATCTAACCGACTTGTAACCCTGCTCCCCGGACTATATAAGGCGGGCAGGGACCCCCTCCAAACACACGCAATATCAGACGATAGCTAATACAAACCAATAGACTACAGAAGTAGGGTATTACATCATACAGACGGTCTGAACCTGTCTAACTCGTATGTCTCTGTTGCCTTCTTGTTCTTGATCTCACGCTTCTCTGTCGATCAATCTACCTTCGCGGGATACCCCTCGGAGGACTGTCGATGATATTCTGTCGACAGTTGGCGCGCCAGGTAGGGGTTGTGCGTGTTGTTTCCTTGTCGAACAAGATGGCTTTTTCTGTGGGCTCTTCGTTCCTTCCGTAGCCCAACCAGATCTTCACGGTTGGATCCATCTCGTGGGTCATCAACGTTGATGGAGCCGGAGAGCTCCTCAAGCTGGTGCAGATCGTTTCTGCGCCGACCACCCCCCGTGTCTACAACTGTAGATCCGATCTTGGAACCACTTTCGAGATCGCCTTCATCAACGACCCGTCGTTCGCTTCCTCGCTACCAGAGGAGGCAGATCAACAATGACGATCTGATCGAATCCATCGATCGGGTCGGTCTAAAGCTCATCAATTGCCTCTCCATCGGCGAATCGACCCTGGATACTTTGGTTCAGCACCAACTACCCTCCGATCCAGATCTATCGGAGGCTGCTCGAAAAACTCTAGGAGTTGTGGCTCTGCCCTTTAGGCTCACCAACGTCGTCGTTACTTACCAAGATGCCCTGAGGGGGAAATTCATTGACCAAGTGGGAGATGCCCATCCACTTGCCGACCAACTCGCCGCTCAACCTCCGTCAGCCGTCAACATGCTACACATAGGTCGGTGCCCCGGAACATCCCTCTAGACCATCCCGAAGAAAAATCTGGGCTCTGAGTCTTAGGGCTCTATGGAGACCCTCGCCAAAACCTTCACCGAGCAGCTCCTTTTCCCACCCTTCTGGGGTGGCGCGATCTTCAACGTCAGCGTCGACAGCCCTCCTCAGAACAGCAAAACCGAGGAGGAATGCGTCGCTCGTGAGAACCAAAACATCAACCACGCGTAGCGTCGAGAAAATGAGGTAGCTATTGCGTGGGCCGAGGCTGCTCAAAATAATTGGCTCAACTCGCAAGGAAGGCCACTTCCAATCCACCGCGACCTCGATGAAAAGTTTCTCCGCGTTGACAGCCACGACGTCTTTAAGACTCCAAGCGCCAATCTGGCAGTGGCCGCCAATGAGCTCGCTCGCCTCCCGCAGATGCCCGAGCTCGCCAAAGTCGCCGTCATGCTTAAAGTGGCACACTATCAGGTTAATAAGATTCACGAGGATCAAAGACCTTCGTGCTCCATGAGCATAATCCGCCGATCAGCTGCGCCAAGATCCAATCGCCGCCCTAGTCAAAGCCGTTTCGCTGACCAATCACTGCCTCTATAGGGAGGAGCTGGGGGCCATCGCGCCGAACACCATCGCCAACACGACTAGAAGGTCGAACAGGACGCTCTAGTACACCTCAGCAACCTCTGGGATGCACGACGGCGTATCGAGCAACGGTGCTTTGGTTGCCATGAAGACGAAGTGCGCTACCGCTAGGAGTACGAGTAAGAGTATGAAAACCCGGACTCAGCTCTTGAGCAGATCGAGGCCGGCAACGCTACAGCCGACATCGACCATAACCCCGAAGGGCCTCCAGTGTTTACAAGGGCGCTCTGAACACTCCAATGGCCCCATGGTTTTAAAATCATTGGGGTCAAGCCCTATGAGGGAAGGATGAACCCAACACAGTGGCTACAGGCTTACGCCACCGCTATCCGTGCCGCTGGAGGAGACACTAGTGTCATGGCAAACTATCTCCCCATCATGCTCACGCCACTCGCCATGAGCTGGTTTACTAGCCTTGCTCTGGACTCCATCGGATCCTAGGAAGAGCTAAAAAAGTCTTCACCGACAATTATATGGCTACGTGTACTCGGCCAGGCACCAAGCATGATCTCAACCGCATCAACCAGGAGCCGTCCGAGCTCCTTCGCATCTACATTCGATGCTTTTCCAAGATGAGGAATTCTATTCCCAATATCACAGAAGTTGAGGTCATCACCGCCTTCATCTGAGGACTCCACCATTGCGAGCTTCGCTCTAAGTTCAACCGCAAGCCGCCCACAGGCATTGGCAAAATGATCACTACCGCCAACCAGTACGCCAACGCTGAGGAAGCCAAGGTGCGCTTCAACGAGGATGTGGGCACCCATTGCCAACCTCGCTGCCACGACGACCGCCCCGATGATCGACATCACAATGACTGCTACTTTGACAACCACAGTTACCATCGTGACAGCGACCATGATCGAACAGATGGACCCAAGCCTGGCCAAAATCATCGCCGCCGGCCAGACCACATCGTCACCGCCATTAATCAACCTCGCGCCAAGCACAACTACGATGAGTAGTACCAAAAGATCCTCGATGGCTCGTGCCCTCTTCATAAGAACGCCAAACACAAGATGAAGAACTGCCTCGGCTTGGCTAAGGAATTTTAGGACAAAAACCTAGAAGACGATGCTAACGACAAAGCTGGAGACCGCCGACCACCTAGGGGTAAGCTGGAGACCGCCGACCACCTAGGGGTAACAACAATGCTTTCTAGGACCACGACAAGGTGGTTGCCACCATCTTCGAGGGCCTCGCCACCACCGAAAGCAGAAGAGAACGGAAGCTCACCGCATGGCGGGTGCTCTCCATCACTACGGAAGACGACACTGCCAACCCCAGTTATCACCCATGGTCCGAGGTATCCATCACCTTCAGCAGGGCCAACCAGTGGGCAGACATCCCCAACATAGGGCGTTTCTCCCTCATCCTCGACGCAATAGTTCAGAAGGTGCTTTTCAGAAAGGTGCTCGTGGATGGTGGGAGCGCCCTGAATCTCCTCTTCATCGGAGCCCTAAAGGAGCTAGGCCTTGGATTATCAGATCTCACACCCTCCGACTCCTCCTTTTGGGGCATGGTACCTGGCAGGGCCTCCAAACCGCTTGGGGAGATCATCCTACCAGTACAGTTCAGCACGGCAAGCAACTACCATGTCAAACACATCAACTTCTACGTCGCCGACTTCAACACCGCCTACCACACCATACTTGGTCGGCTAGCTCTGGCCAAGTTCATGGCTGTATCACACTACGCTTATCTGGTGCTGAAGATGCCTTCGCCTGCAGGAGTTCTGGCCCTATGGGCCAACCTCTCCATTGCCTACGCCTGCGAGACAGAGAGTCTCGCTCTCACTAAAGCCACCAACCTCTCCATCCAGATGGCCAGCGTGGTCACCGAAGGCAATACGTTGCCCACCGATGACATGGAGATCCCAGAGCTGGAGCCTCCCCGTACCTCCGCCAAGTCCAAGGAAATAAAGGAGGTCGGCCTCGGCCTCGACGACCCTTCCAAGACTATGAAGATTAGGGCTCACCTTGACCCCAAATAGGAAGGCGCGCTTGTGTCCTTCCTACGTGCCAACGCCGATGTGTTTACTTAGAAACCTGCAGACATGTCGGGGGTACCACGGGAGAAGATTGAGCACTCCTTAAATGTCTCATCGACCGCCAAACCGATCAAGCAGAAACTCCATCGATTTGCGCCAGACAAGAAGGAGGCTATTAGGGTAGAAATAAAATGGCTATTAGCTGCCAGATTTATAAAAGAAGTGTATCATCTTGAATGGTTAGCAAACCCTATTCTCGTTCGAAAAAAGAATAAGGAATGGAGAATGTGCGTTGATTACACTGATCTTAACAAACACTACCCTAAAGACCCCTTCGATTTGTCTCGGATAGACGAGGTTGTAGACTCTACCACCGGCTACGAACTGCTCTCCTTCCTTAATTGTTACTCCGGCTATCACTAGATCTTCCTCAAGGAAGAAGACCAGATCAAAACGTCGTTCATCATGCCCTTTAGTGCATACTGCTACACCACCATGTCCTTTGGACTTAAGAACGCCAGGGTGACCTATCAAAGGGCCATTCAGATGTGCCTTGATCAATAGATCGGCCGCAACATCGAGGCTTACATCGATGATGTGGTCGTCAAGTCTAGGACCACCAACAATCTTACTACCGACCTCGAAGAAACGTTCACCAACATAAAAAAGTATCTATGGAAGTTGAACCCTTCAAAGTGCATCTTTGGAGTTCCATCCGGTATACTGTAGGTCTACATTATCAGCGCTCGTGGCATCGAACCCAACCCTGACAAGGTCTCCGCCATCACCAACATGAAAATGCCAACATGCGTCAAGGATATATAGAAACTTACAGGCTGTATGGCTGCTTTAAGCCGCTTCATATCGCGCCTCGACAAAAAAGGGCTACCGTTCTTCAAACTCCTCAAGGCCTCTGAGCGCTTTTACTGGTCGGAAGTGGCTGATACAGCTTTCAAGTAGCTCAAGGTGTTCCTAACAAAGCCTTCGATCATGATGGCGCCATGGCCAGACAAAACTCTCCTAATCTATATCGCTGTTACTTCCGACATCGTCAGCATAGCCATCGTGGTCGAACACGAGGAGGTTGGGCACGCCTATAAGGTGCAATGTCCAGTATACTTCATCAGCGAGGTCCTTAACGAGTCCAAAACTCGTTATCCTCAGGTCTAAAAGCTGCTATACGCCATCTTGATTACATCACGTAAGCTTTGCCACTACTTCGAGTATTACAAGGTCACCGTGGTCTCCGAATTCCCTCTAGGGGACATCCTCCATAACAAAGAGGCTAACGGCCATATCATCAAGTGGGCTATCAAGCTCAGCACTTACTCCATTGAATTCAGGAGCAGGCCTACGATCAAGTCTCAGGCGCTCGCTGATTTCATCACTAAGTGGAACGAGATCCAAGAGCCCATCGCCGCCACTTGCCCCGAGCTCTGGGTGATGTACTTTGACGGTGCCCTTAACATCAATGGTGCTGGTGTGGGCATTCTGTTCATAACGCCCACAAAGGATAAGCTTTGATACGTTCTCTGGATACACTTTCTAGCCTCCAACAACGCCGCCGAATATGAAGCATGTCTCCATGAACTCCGTATAGCCATTGAGCTCGGCGTCAAACGCCTCATGGTATATGGGGACTCCACACTGGTCATCAACCAACTTAACAAAGACTGGTCTTGCTGAAGATAGATGCATATTGCGCCGAAGTTAGGAAACTTGAAGGAAAATTCTACGGCATCAAATACCACCACGTGGTATGCGACCAAAATCAGCTCGCCGACCATTTATCCAAGTTGGGCTCTTGTTGCACCGTGAGTCCGCCGGGGGTCTTCGTTCAAGATCTCCTGGCACCATGCATTAAGGAAGATAAGGAAGTGCAGGAAGTTCCCCCTACCGAGCAGCTAGTACTATCAGTACCTTCGTCGGCCGCCGATTGGAAGGAATAATTCATCAAGTACCTCACCAGCACCGAAGTACTCGCCAACAAGACTAAAACCGAACCCTAATTCGATGAAGCAAGCATTACATGTTGGTAGATGACAACTTGATGAGGAAAAATGCCAAGGAAGGGATCCTACAGAAATGCATCACCCAAGAAGGGAGAGTGACGCTACTTCTTGAAATTCACTCTGGTTCCTACGGCAATCACGCGGCCTCGAGAACACTGGTCAGCTAGGCTTTTTCGAGCGGGTTTCTACTAGCCCATAGCCATCTCTGATGCAGAAGACCTTGTATGACATTGTGAAGGATGTCAACTTTTTGCCAAGCAAATACACGTGCCAGCACAAGAGCTACAAACCATCCCAGCTTCCTGGCCCTTCGTATGCTAGGGACTGGATATGATTGGGCCTTTCAAGCCAGCGCCAGGTGGCTTCCGGTATGTATACGTCACCATTGATAAGTTCTCCAAGTGGATTGAGTATAAACCGCTCATCTTGGCTACTACAAAGAAAGCAGTCGAGTTCTTCAAAGACATCATCCACAGATCTGGTCTCCCGAACAGCATCATCACCGACCTCGGAACTACATTTATTGGCCATCACTTTTGGGACTTCTGCAAAGACCGTTGCATCTCTGTCAAATACGTCTTCGTTGCTCATCCTAGAGCCAACAGATAGGTCAAACAGGCGAACGGCATGATCCTTGATGCCCTAAAAAAGAGACTATATAAGAAAGAAGAAAAGCACCTGAGCAGATGGCTCAAGGAGCTACCAGCTATAGTCTAGGGACTGCGTACTCAAGCTAGTCGCAGCACCGATGTGTCTGCATACTTCTTGATCAATGGCTCAGAAGCCATCCTACCAACAGACATTGCCTTCCGAGCACCTAGGGTGGAAAACTTTGATGAAGAGCAGGCTATAGCTATTTAGACAGAGGACGTCGACAGGGCCGAGGAGGAACGCCTAATCACCTACGTCCGCACAGCCAAATATCTAGAAGGCTTATGGAGGTACTACAACCGCAACATCAAAGGTCGTTCATTTGCTGTCAGTGACCTCGTTCTCCGCAGAAAACAAAAAACCGAAGGGATGCACAAGCTCTCTTCCCCTTGGGAAGGGCCTTATGTCGTCAAAGAGGTCACCCGACCAGGGTCTTATCGCCTATGTGACTTAGACAGAATTGATGTTCCCAACTCATGGCACATCGAGCACCTTATACGTTTCTATCCTTGAAACGCTCCAGATATGTACTCTCCACTTTATGCTGAATAAAGTTTTGGTCTCCATAACCTGTCTCCACTTTTTCTACATTGTGGTTTAACCCCCACTGACGGTCGCCGAGCTCTATGCTACTCCATAATGATCTCCAATACGAAATAGACATAACTGCGCCGACCACGTTTCTCCAAAACTCCAACGTTATTGCCGAACGGTTCTCTCCAATGTCACCGAATGATTTCTCCAAAACACCGACACATTTTTGCCAAAAATCGCCAAATAAAACTTCTCCAAATCACCGAACACTTTGCTCCAAATCTCTAAGATATTTTGAAGAATAGCGAGCAGCAAACTTTCTTTTTTGTTCTCTTCAGAGAAGATCCAGTCTCCGATCTCTCCCTACATGTGCCATGGGCTCTGCGCTCTACGTTATGGGTGGTCGGCTATGGTTCCTTGGTCATGCCTATTCATCCTACACGCTGACACATTTTCGCCGACACATTTTTGCCTGTGGTTCTCTCCAATGTCGCCGAATGATTTCTCCAAAACACCGACACATTTTCACCAAAAATCACCAAATAAGTCTTCTCTAAATCACCGAACACTTTGCTCCAAATTTCCAAGATATTTTGAAGAATAGCGAGCAATAAACTTTCTTTTCTGTTCTCTTCTGAGAAGACCCAGTCTCCGATCTCTCCCTACACATGCCATGGGCTTTGCGCTCTGCATTATGAGTGGTCGGCTGTGGTTCCTTGGTCATGCCTGTTCATCCTACATGTCCATGGGCTCCACGCTCGATGTTATAGACTTTGGGCTAGCCAAGGCTAAGAGTTTAGCATAGAACTAATTGCTCGGACACCGCTTATACTACCTATATCTCCAAGTTATTTCAACAATCACCAAGCAGCACATGTTTTGCTCTGTTCTCTATGGAGAAGACCCAGTCTCCGATCTCTCCCTACATGTGCTACAGCCTATAGGCTCCACGCTCTATGTTATGGGTGGTCGACTATAGTTCCTTGGTCATGCCTGTTCCGCCTACACGTGCACGGGCTCCGCGCTCGACGTTATGGACTATGGGCTAGCTGAGGCCATAGGGGTCAGTATCGAACTAACTGCTCGGACTCTACTTTTACTCCATATAAATACATCATGGTCAACACTATGAAGATTTTCTTTCGCCAAAACTATAAGCAAACTGCGTACACATGCACCTTGTAATATTCCTCACATATATAATTGTTTTTTGCGCTTTTGCGCATTCTAACTACACTATCAAGATATTATAGATGACAATCTCTGAACAGATCACTGAGCTCCACCATCACCATCCGTCTCACCGAACAAGTCTATATCGCCGGCTAGCTTTTTTGCTGCGTCCTCCACCTGATCCTCCAACTGCTGGGTCTCCGCATCACTAAGTCCTTCAGCGAACCCACCCCCTATCACCTAAAGGTCAATGGTTGGGTGAAAGCTCTAGTTTAGTTTTGGTGAATTGATGAAACCCTAAGTGCTAACCTAGTTTATCAAGTGATCATGACATAGGTAGCACATTCCAAGTGGCGAAGCAAATGAAGATCATGACATGATGATGGCGATGCCATGGTGATGATCAAGCGCTTGGACTTGAAAAGAAGAAAGAGAAAAACAAAAGGCTCAAGGCAAAGGTATAAATGGTAGGAGCCATTTTGTTTTGGTGATCGAGACACTTAGTGAGTGTAATCACATTTAGGATCGATAGCCGTACTATTATTGATTCATCATCTTTGTGAGATTGGGAGAGAATCCAAGTGCATTGCTTGAGTGTCGATGAAATATGGTTGATAGTCTACCTAGGGGTATGCCCAAGGTAGTAGATTATCGGCAAATAGATGTGAAAGCTATAAATAAGATGGTGACGCAAGACAGACACGAGGTTTTATCCAGGTTCGGCCACCGTGAAGGCGTAATACCTACGTCCTACGTCTGATTATATTGTTGTATGTCAATGAGAGATGTTTTTGAGAGGGGTCCCCTGCCCGCCTTATATAGTCTGGGGGTAGGGTTATAGATCTGGAAACTAATCCTAACCAGTTACAATTACCATAGATGGCCGGATAAGGATTCCTATTCTAACCGACCAGGATCTTGCTTGATCTTTAAGTCTGCCTTGATTCCTTGCGCGGGACTTCGAGCAGATTGGTCGGGCCACGCGTCATCTTCTAGTGGGCCAAACCCCCTGGTCCGGGCCGGCCCAATCCTAGCCGTAAGGGTATAGGGGTTAATACCCCCACATTGAGTGATTGCATCTAGAAGCACTTGGTGTTCGTGTTTCGCTGTGGGATTCGCTTGTTACTCTTGGTGGTTCCTGCCACCTAGATGGCTTGGAGCAGCGAGGATCATCGAACGGAGGGTGGTGATTGTCTCCAGCTCCAATCGTGGTGATTATGAGGGGTTCTTGACCTTTCCCCGGTGGAGAGCCAAAATATACTCTAGTGGATTGCTCGTGGCTTGTTGTGATCCTTATCTTGTGTTGGTTGTGTGGCACCCTATTGAGGGTTTGGCGTGTGATGCCAATTAGCTCGTGAACCTCCAAGTGAGTGAATCGCCACAACGAGGAGTAGCTTACCGGCAAGCAAATGAACCTCGGTAAAAAATCATTGTGTCATCATTTGATTCCAAGGTGATTGATCTTCATTGTTATTCATTCTTGTGATTGATTGGCTTCTTCCTTGACTCGGCGGCATAACCTTCTTGCTCACTCTCATTACATTACCGTAAACTAGTTGTCAAGCTCTTTAGTGTAGCTAGTTGTGAGAGATTGTTAGTTTGGTTAGTGTGGCTCTTTAGTTAGTTTTTGAGAGCACACTTAGTGTAGTGTAATAGCTATTGTGTAGATAGAAACTATATAAATTAGAATTGTGGTAGGTGGCTTGCATTATTAGTAGGCTAGCGCAACACTTGCTTCATCTCATAATTATCTAACCGGTTTGCTAAGTGTTGCTATAAAATTTTTTATTAGGCTATTCACCCCCTCTAACCATTAGGACCTTTCAAGTGGTATCAGAGCTGAGGTCACCGTGATTTGAGGCTTAACAACCTTCAGTGTAAAAATAGCTCAAATCAACAACACCAAGAAGCCACCCTAATTTGATGGCACAAATTATCCGTATTGGAAATCAAAGATGACCACACATATCAAGTCAATCAATAGAAAAGTGTGGAAGGTGGTAGAAACTAAAATTGAGATTGGTGATCCAGAGAATCCCACCGCGGCCGAAGAAGTGCTTCTCCAAAACAATGACATTGCTCTAAGTGCCATTCATGATGCAATTGATGAGAGAACATTTGAGCAAATCAAGAATATTAAGATGGCTCATGAGGCTTGGAAGAAGTTGAAAGAATCATTTGAGGGCACTCATGCCATGAAGGGTGCAAAGGCATATATTCTCAAAGAGAAGTTTGCAAGCTTCGAGATGAAGGAGGATGAGAGTGTGCCGGAGATGTTTCATAGGCTTCAAGTGCTTATCGATGATCTCAAAGCACTTGGAGAAGAGGTAAAGGACAAGGACTTCTCCCACAAGTTCTTAAGATGCTTACCTTCAAGATTTAGCACATTGGACACTATTCTAGTGAGGAGTGGTTTGGACACCATGACACCAAACCAAGTGTTGGGAGATATAATGACCGATGATACATATAGAGATGATGATGAGAAAGAAGAAAAGAAGGAGAAGAAAGATGAGAAGAAGAAGAGCATGGCATTCAAAGACACATCATCTAAGGGCAAGGCAAGGCAAGAAACATCAAGTGAAGATGATGGCTCATGGGATGACGATGATGATGAGAAAATGGCTCTCTTTGTCAAGAAATTTGGCAAGTTCATGATGAAGAAATGGTACCATGCTAGAAGAAAGAAATCTTCATCCAAGAACAAGGAAGAGTCAAGAAGGTGCTTCAAATGTGGAAGCAAAGATCATCTTGTTGCTCAATGTCCATACAATAGCGATAATGATGACGACAACAAGAAGAACAAGAAGAAGGACAAGAAGGAAAAGAAAGAGAAGAAGGACAAGATGACCTTCAAGAAGAAGAAGGGTGGTTCATATGTGGTCACTTGGGATGGTGATGCTTCCTCAAGTGATGATGATGATAGTGATGATGACAAGACCACCAAGAAGAAGGCACTTGCAAGCATTGCAATCAATGAGAAGCCTTCTCTCTTCGACACTCCATCATGCTTCATGGCTAAGGCCACTAAGGTACAAATTTATGATGATGGAAGTGATGAAGAATATGATAACAAAAATAAAAATGAAAATAATAGTGATAGTGATGATGATGAACCTACTAAAGATGAATTATTTGACATGCTAGAAGATGCTAAAGAACACTTTGACATTAAGAGAAGGGAATGCAAGAGCTTGAATAAGGAGGTAAAAGATCTTAAGCAAGCCCTTGATGAGCTCAAACTAACTCATGAGAGGCTAGAGGAAGCTCATAAGAAGCTTGGCAAGGCTCACAAAAAGCAAGAAAAGGCCCATTCTTCTTTGCTTAATGAGCAAAATGAAAAGAAGCATGTTGAAACTTGCAATGTAGGCTTAACTTGTGATATAATTGATGAATCATTATCTATGCCTATCATTGTTGCTCCCACTAACCTTTATTGTAGTACTTCAACTTCCACCTCATCTAGTAGTGATGGTTTCACTTGTGATGCCTCACTAATGGTTGAGAATGAGAACCTCAAGAAGGAGGTCAATAGGCTCACTCACAGTTTGGCTAAGGCCTATGGAGGTGAAGACCATTTGTTTATGTGCTTGGGTAGCCAAAGAGCTTCTTTCTACAAAGAGTGATTGGGCTATATCCCCAAGAAAGGCAAGGCAGTCTTTGCTCCTCACAAGACTAGTTTTGTGAAGAACAATGGTTAGTTTTGCACTAGTTGCAAGCAAGTTGGTCATATAGAGCAAAAGTGTATGAACAAGAAGTCACAAGCTAATGTATCCTCCATTAAGCTTGATTCTTTCTAAGTGCTTACAAAGGGTGCAAATGGTGTAAAGGCTAAGTTCATTGATAAACCATAGATGGGCTCAAAGAAGAAAGCTATTTGGGTACCAAAGTGCTTAGTAACTAACCGTCAAGGACCCAAGCAAGTTTGGGTACCTAAAAAGAATTGATCTTCTTTTGTATGTCAATTACAAGGCCAGAGGAAGGCATTGGGTTCTTGATAGTGGGTGTACTCAACACATGAACAGTGATACAAGAATGTTCAACTCAATCAACACCAATGGCAACGATGGTTATGATAGTATTACATTTGGTGATAATGGCAAAGGCAAGGTCAAAGGACTTGATAAGATTGCAATATCCAATGATATGAGCATATCCAATGTGTTGCTAGTAGAGAGCTTGAACTTTAATTTGCTATCCATGGCTCAATTGTGAGATCTTGAATTCAAATGCATATTTGGGGTAGATGATGTAGAGATCATAAGTATAGATAGCTCTAATTTGATCTTCAAAGGCTTTAGATATGAGAATCTATACTTGGTTGATTTCAATGCTAGTGAAGCTAAATTATCTACATGCTTGTTCACTAAGTCTAGCATGGGTTGGTTATGGCATAGAAAGCTAGGTCATGTTGGAATGAAGCAATTGAATAGATTGGTTAAGCATGACTTGGTTAGAGACTTGAAAGATATTGTGTTTGAAAAAGATAAGCTTTGTAGCTCTTGTCAAGCCAGCAAACAAGTTAGAAACACCCATCCTAAGAAAAGCATGATGAGCACTAGTAAAGCATTTGAGTTATTGCACATGGATTTGTTTGGACCAACTCAATACACTAGCATTGGTGGTAACAAATATGGCTTTGTGATAGTGGATGATTATACTCGATACACATGGGTATTCTTTCTAGTGGACAAAAGTGATGTGTTTGCAATATTCAAATAATTTGTCAAAGGCATTCACAATGAGTTTGAAACAACCATCAAAAGAGTTAGAAGTGACAATGGTAGTGAGTTCAAGAATACTAGAATTGATGAGTTATGTGATGAATTTGGAATTAGACATCAATTCTCGGCCAAGTACACTCCACAATCAAATGACCTTGTTGAGAGGAAAAATAGAACACTCATTGATATGGCAAGGTCTATGCTTAGTGAGTATAATGTTAGTCAATCTTTTTGGGCCAAAGCTATCAACACGGCTTGCTTTTGTAGCAACCGCCTCTATTGTCACCCTTTGAAAGAGAAGACACCATCTGAGCTCTTGAATGATAGAAAGCCCAACATTGCATATTTTCAGGTCTTTGGTTGCAAATGCTATATCTTGAAGAAAGACACTAGATTGGGCAAGTTTGACAAGAAATGTGATGAATGATTCCTACTTGGCTATTCCACTACAAGCAAAGCATATAGAGTTTGGAATTTGGATAGTGGTACTCTTGAGGAAGTTTATGATGTTGAATTTAATGAAACCAAGGGTTCACAAGTAGAGAATGAGAACTTGGAAGATGTTAGAGGCATTCAACTTTCAAATGCCATGAAGAACATGGATGTTGGTGAATTGAGGCCTAGGCAAGTGAATGATGATGAAGATGATCAAGTGTAAGTGCTCTCTAACTCAAATGTGCAAGATGATACAAATCAAGTTAGTACAAGTGGCTCCCATAATAATGAACAAGATTAAGTGGCTAGTACATCATCTCAACCCAATGATCAAGCAAGTGCAAGCAATAAAGTTCCAATCCTCCAACCAACCAATATTGCAAGGGATCATCCATTGGACACTATAATTGGTGATATTTCTACAGGTGTACAAACAAGATCTAGATTAGCTTTATTTTGTGAGCATTTCTCATTTGTGTCATCCATTAAACCAAAGAAGATAGATGAATTATTGAAGGACATTTATTGGGTGAATGCTATGCATGAAGAATTGAATAACATCACAAGAAATCAAGTATGTGAATTAGTAGAGAGACTAAAGGGACACAATGTGATTGGAGCCAAATGGGTCTTTAGAAACAAGCAAGATCAAGATGGGATAGTGGTAAGGAATAAAGCAAGATTGATAGCATAAGGCTATACATAAGTTGAAGGTCTTGACTTTGGAGAAACATATGCCCCCGTTGCTAGATTGGAAGCAATAAGAATCTTGCTAGCCTATGCTTGTGCCCACAACATCTCTATCAAATAGATGTTAAGAGTGCATTTCTCAATGGTTACATCAATGAAGAAGTATATGTTGAGCAACCTCCCAGTTTTGAAGATAACAAGAAGCCCAACCATGTGTATAAATTGAAAAAGGCATTGTATGGCTTGAAGCAAGCACCTAGAGCATGGTATGAGATATTGAGGGATTTCCTACTCTCTAAAGGGTTCATGATGGGCAAAGTTGACACCACTCTTTTCATCAAGAAGATTGGCAAAGACTTGTTTGTGTTGTAAATTTATGTTGATGACATCATGTTTAGATCAACCAATCAAGACTTTTATGATGAGTTTGGAAAGATGATGGCTAATGAGTTTGAGATGTCCATGATTGGAAAGTTGAGTTACTTCCTTGGTCTTCAAATCAAGCAATTGAAGAATGGTACATTTGAGAGTCAAGGCAAGTATATCAAGGACATGATCAAAAAGTTTAGCATGAGTGATAGCAAAGCTATTAGCACATCAATGGGAACAAATGGCAACTTGGATAGTGATGCAAGTGGAAATATGGTGGATCAGAAATTGTATCGGTCTATGATTGGAAGTCTACTCTATGTGACCGCATTAAGGCCGGATGTCATGTTTAGTGTACGCATGTGTGCAAGATTTCAAGCCTCACTAAAAGAAAGTCATTTGAAGGCTACAAAGAGAATATTGAGGTACTTGAAGCATACACCAAATATTGGTTTATGGTATCCCAAAGGAGCAAAGTTTGAGTTAGTTGGTTACTTCGTCTCGGATTATGTGGGATGCAAGGTTGAAAGGAAGAGCACCTCGGGCACATATCAATTGTTGGGAAGATCACTTGTTTCATGGTCATCAAAGAAGCAAAATAGTGTTGCATTATCAACCATCGAAACCAAATACATATCCACCGATAGTTGTTGTGCACAAGTACTTTGGATGAAGGCCACTTTGAGTGATTTTGAAATCAAGTTCAAGAAAGTGCCATTGCTATGTGACAATGAGAGTGCAATTAAGTTGACCAACAATCATGTTCAACATGTAAGAACAAAGCACATTGATGTCCACCACCATTTTATAAGAGATCACCAACAAAAAGGGGATATTTGCATTGAGAGTGTTGGCACCAAAGATCAACTTGCCAATATATTAACCAAGCCATTGGATGAGAAAAGGTTTTGCAAGCTAAGGAATGAGTTGAATATATTGGATTTCTCAAATATGTGTTGATGCACCCCCCACTCATATGACATGCCTCTCCTTCGAGCAATCCAAGGTAAAAGTTGATTGGCATGGCATACATCCTTGCTAAGGAGTTGTTTAGTGCATCTAGTCATCTCTCAATTTTAATAGGCTCATTCATGAAAATCAAATGAATTTGATGTTTGTATGGTACCACTATTGCTTCTATGCTTGACTTGATCTAGTGGTAGCATATGACATGTTTATGGACTTGTAAACCTAGTATTTGATCTAGAAAATAAGCTCTAAGTATTTAACTCAACATGGTACAAGATAACCCTTATTTGGAGGTGTGAAGGAGCTTGTCCTTGGATCAAACCGAGTTAAATATCTTTGGCAAATGATCTAGATTGGACCAAATTTGGGAAAATGATCCTCACCCCATTGATTGACATTGATAATCTCAACCAATCTATATTTTGAACCTTTGTGGTCATTGATGACAAAGGGGGAGAAATAGTGCACAAAGATAGTGAAAAGATAACATAAAGGGGAGAGAAATAAAGATATAAGTGATAGGGGGAGAACTTGACATAAGGGGAGAAATATGACAAAGGAAAGGGATCAATTAAAATATTGAGCACACAAGTAGGGGGAGTAAGCTCATGAACTTGTATGGTGCAGTTGAATGTGCATTTCATATGTTTGCTTGCATGGCACAAGTTTTAAATTTCAATATTCATGCTTGTGTGGTGTATGCTAGTTATATGTTTGAATGATGAAATGAAAATCTAGCATGCATAGGTTATCTAGTGATTTCATTTCCAAGTGTTTCCAAGTGGTATCAAGCTAACCATGGTGCTAAGGATGGTATAATGGTGCACTCCGATTGGTATCACGCTTCAAATGTCCATCTTTTATACCTTAGCATCATTTGGTAGACATTGTCTCCTATATTTCCTATCTAAGCATATGTGCAAGCTACAATCCAAAGTCTTAGCACATATGTAGGGGGAGCAATTGCTACCATTTGGAGTTTATAAAACTTGTCCATATCCTTTACACATGGTAAATATGCTTGGACAAGCAACATGGATTCGATTGAATTTCAATTCATATCTTTGTGAAAGGGTTGTCATCAATTACCAAAAAGCAGGAGATTGAAAGCTCTAGTTTGGTTTTGGTGAATTGGTGAAACCCTAAGTGCTAACCTAGTTTATTAAGTGATCATGACACAAGTAGCACATTCCAAGTGGCGAAGCAAATGAAGATCATAACATGATGATGGTGATGCCATGGTGATGATCAAGCGCTTGGACTTGAAAAGAAGAAAGAGAAAACAAAAGGATCAAGGCAAAGGTATAAATGGTAGGAGCCATTTTGTTTTGGTGATCGAGACACTTAGTGAGTGTGATCACATTTAGGATCGATAGCCATACTATTAAGAGGGGTGAAACTCATATCGAAATACAGTTATCAAAGTGCCACTAGATGCTCTAACTCATTGCATATGCATTTAGGATCTAGTGGAGTGCTAACACCCTTGAAAACATTTGTGAAAATATGCTAACACATGTGCACAAGGTGATACACTTGGTGGTTGGCACATTTGAGCAAGGGTTAGGAACTTCACCAGCGGAGAGTGCGGACAGTCCTACGGTGCCACCGGTACCCTAGATAGAAAAGATGAAGGTCACTATAAGTGACCAAACGCTAGTCTCTGAAGGACCAGCGTGTCCAGTCAGTAGCAGCAGATGAAGCGCAACGTCGGTCGTCGACTAGACGTTGGCGCTGAAACAACCGGACACTAGCTGGCTGTGTCTGGTCATGCTAACATGGTCGCACATAGAGGTGTCACCGAGTGACCGAACGCTGGGTGTGTCCAGTCGAGCATGACCTGACGCGTCCGGTCGTGAAAAATCATCTCTGGATGCTTACTAGAAAAATGACCGGACGCTGAGGTCCAGCGGCCGGTCACTTCACCGCAGTGCGTCTGGTCATCACTTGACCATTGAGATCGGGCGATCAACATTTGAAGAGAGGGGACACGTGGCACGCATCGCGTGACCGGACGCTGAGGTCCAGCGTCCGATCACCCTATGTTGTGCCCAGTGAAGGGGTACACCAGCTCTATTTCGTGGGGGCTTCTATTTAAGCCACATGGTCAGCTCAAGCTCACTCTCTTAGCCATTTACATTGACATAGCAACCTTGTGAGCTTAGCCAAAGCCCTTCCACTCATCTCCATCATTGATTCATTATCTTTGTGAGATTGGGAGAGAATCCAAGTGCATTGCTTGCGTGATTGCATCTAGAGGCATTTGGTGTTCGTGTTTCGCTGCGGAATTCGCTTGTTACTCTTGGTGGTTGCCGCCACCTAGATGGCTTGGAATAGTGAGGATCGTCGAGCGGAGGGTGGTGATTGTCTCTGGCTCCGATCATGGTGATTGTGAGGGGTTCTTGACCTTTCCCTAGCGGAGAGCCAAAAGGTACTCTAGTGGATTGCTCGTGGCTTGTTGTGATCCTCATCTTGTATTGGTTGTGCGGCACCCTATTGAGGGTTTGGCGTGTGATGCCAATTAGCTCGTGAACCTCCAAGTGAGTGAATTGCCACAACGAGGAGTAGCTTGCCGGCAAGCAAGTGAACCTCGGTAAAAAAATCATTGTGTCATCATTTGATTCTGAGGTGATTGGTCTTCATTGTTATTCATTCTTGTGATTGATTGGCTTCTTCCTCGACTCGGCGGTATAACCTTCTTGCTCACTCTCATTACATTATCGTAAACTAGTTGTCAAGCTCTTTAGTGTAGCTAGTTGTGAGAGCTTGTTAGTTTGGTTAGTGTGGCTCTTTAGTTAGTTTTTGAGAGCACACTAACTTAGTGTTGTGTAATTGCTATTGTGTGGATAGAAACTATATAAACTAGAATTGTGGTAGGTGGCTTGCATTATTAGTAGGCTAGCGCAACACTTGCTTTGCCTCATAATTATCTAACTGGTTTGCTAAGTATTGTTGTAGAAATTTTTATTAGGCTATTCACCCCCTCTAGCCATTAGGACCTTTCATTGGGTAATGGGATCGAACCACTGCAAGGACATGAGTAGCGACGGACACAATGGCATCGCGGTTGAAGCTCTTGAACTTCTCCCATGCTACTTTGCACCTCTAGATGATGGTGTCTGAACATTGCCACCTACCATGGAGCTGAATACCTGGTTCTAGGTCAACACAGTCAAGCACCGATTCAATTGTGGCGACTACAGCATCGAGCTGTCCCTTTGGGTCCTGGTCTCCTACACCAGCACATCAAACTGTGCCTTAGCTTTATGACGGTAGCCTGCAAGTGTTACAATGTTCCATTATACAAGGAAACTACTTCGACAGTAATTCTGACCAGGAGGTATTCACCTTTCACCTCCTCGGCCAGTTTGTCTGCTCGCTCAGACTCCTTCGCCTTCTCCTAATGAAGTTGTTCGATGGCCTGGCGCAGTTGGCCGAGCTCCGCATCTTGCTCTACAAGCACAACAGTTTGCACAAAAAATATGGCTGTTCAGTAATACCAAGTGCATTCGCCGATATACTCTACCTGCTTTCTGCTCGGATACACTTCTGAGCTCTTCAGATTTCTATTCCAACTGCTCAGAGACACTCCTCGATTGTCTAGAGACAGCAGCCAGCTGCTCGGACTGGCTCTATAGCTGCTCGGATGCAGCCGCTAGCCGCTCGAGCAGGACCCCCTTCTGGTATTCCAGGTCCCGCGCGTTGGACTCTGTAAGGTCTCGTTCACGTCAGGCCCTCTGGATGTTTCTCTCCAAGACGTTCACCGCCTCTTTGAGTTTTTTGTTCTCCTCGGCCATCCTCTTTATCAGCTGGCGGCGCTGCTCGGTAGTCTGCGTTATCTCCTACAAATGCATAATGACAATGTCAAAATCCGGTTACAAAAGTCAAAGAGGAGCATTTCAGACGCAGTACTAACCTTGATTTGCTTTGTCACCCCGGTAAGGATGATTTCTAGTTTCCTGAACTCCCTGGTGGTGTCCTCCTCTTCGATAATTACTATGTCATCGCCGCGCTTTCGGAGGATTCAAACAGCTTGGGGTCAAGGTTCCTCATGCTTGATCTCCTCCACCTCGTCCTCCTCTGCTGCAGCTGGAGGCACCACCTGGGGGCTTGGTGGCCAGATAGCGGGTCCGACTATGCCCTCCAATGACTCGGGGTGCGCCGTCTGCTCCTTTGGCACCGCAAGATTCTCCGCTCTAGATTTTGGCGTGATGCTAGTAGCTATAGTTTCTACTCCAAAGGACGCAGTGGCGCCTCCAGTCACCGAGGGTATAGTCGCTGACTCGTTCATCGTCGACGATAGCTGTTCGCCACCGCTAAGTCCACCAACAGCGGTAATTGGCTCCACCGCGTGCTGACGAGCACCCAAGGACTCTAGGATGGGGTCCATCGGCATTCTCTCTATCCCGGAGCTAGCCTTCGGCTGCTCGTCAGTCTGGATGGGTGGGACTAGATCTATTGTATGCCTTGCTCTGCATCAAGTCAGCTCGTCAGTCATTACAAAAGTTAAGAACCAACAACAAATTAACTCCAAGGCAAGGATACTTATGGTTTGGTCTACCGGTTCAATTTCTTGAACCGGCTGTGCCTTCCCGAGCCCCTAGGCACAGCTATGGGATCAACTCCCGTACTCTGTGGAGGAGATCTTGGCTCCTCCATAGTCAACCTCTGTTCTGCCTGATGCTCTAGGGCCCTCTCCGCCTGCTGCTCTGGTTTTCCCTCTGCTTATTGCTCGGGTACTCCCATTGTTTGCCCCGCAGGGACTCCCGTCGTCTGCTGTGTGGGAACTTCCCTCGCCCGCTGCTCGAGGACTTCCCTCGTCTATGGCTCAGGGACTTCTTTGCCTCTCCTAGATTGATTCCCCGTGGGAGTGCTACGTGGAGGCTCTTTCGTGCTCTGTGGAGGATCCTTTGGAACTTCGTCATCATCTGACTAGTCGAACACAGCGGTCCTTCGCATTCAACTGGTCTGATTATCGCCAAGTGAGATGCCACCCGGTTTCATGGAAGCAGAACCCGCCGTCTTCCTCCTCTTCTGGGCCGGCTCGTCTACCGCTGCCCTCTTCTCCTAGGCTTTCTCTGACACCAAGGGAGAACTTTCCATCCAACCAACATCCATGCCTCCGGAGTCCAACGATTCATCGATGGCACTTCCTTCAGGTTGACTTGGTGGTCGTGCATCCACAACTGGTGGCCAATTGCCCTTCAGCACACTTGAAAAGTACACCGCCCTATCCTGTGAATGGATCTTCGCATAGGTAAATCAGTCTACTGCTCGGTAATGAAGAAGGATACAAAGCATCAGGAATACACAACTGAGATATTTACCTGAGGAGACATATTTTTATAGTTGAAGGGCCTCGTATACCCTGACATGTTGAAAGAGGAAAATGGAGCAAATAGCTCTGCAGCCCGCTCTTCACAAACGTTCCTCGATAGCATCTCCGGCCTCTCCCAAGTACCATCGGTCTCCCCCTTGAACTCGAAGGCTAGATGCACCCTCTCTTTACAGGGTTGCACGTGGCATACTATAAAGCTTGCCGCTACCAATCCGCCTTTGGTTCTTACGCCCCTTATTAAGGCAAGAAGCTCCCTCACTTGCTCCATGTCAGCGCTGTTCAGTGTCTCTGACTAGCTCCTCCGAATCTTCGGGATATGGTCGGCGTCGCAGCGGACGGCTAGCTGGCACTGTTTTATGTAGAACCACCTAGCATTCCACCCCTTCAATGATATGTCCAGCAGCACAGTAAGGTACTCGCCCACCATCCCATCGCGCAGCTGAAGGTACACCTTGCCGACCGCTTTGAAACCACCACCGCCTCTCTTTTTTAGCCAGAACAGGTAGCGGAAGAGGTTGAAATGGGGGAGGATTCTGAGATATGCCTCACAGAAATGGATAAAGATTGAGATGAGTAGAATGGTATTGGGATGGAGGTTGCACAGACTAACTACCCAAAGCTCCAACAGATCCCTTAGGAACGGATGAACAGGAAATCCCAACCCGTGCTAGAAATAATCCTCGAATACCATCACTTCATCGGTATGAGGTGTTAGGAAGGACTCATAGAGGGCTGGCCACCATCCGGCGGTAGCATGGTCAGGAAGAATGCCAGCCCCCACCAATCTATTAAGCTCCACCTCTCCCGTTCACGACAGCACCCACTCTTTGTCCCATCGAGCGCCGGTGCTCACCTTCTTGGGCTTGTTTTCTTTGATTTGGCAGCTCCTTTCTTCGGTGCCATCTCTACGATGTGATTGGGATTAGGTGACAGAAGCAAATGTGGAAGCGAATCTGGAAATGCAAGGATTAAGGATGAAGACGAAATGGTAGAGTGGCAAAGGTATGAACACGGGATGTGGCGGCGCAGTTATAAAGCACTTTCCCCACCCTCTCGCATTCGAGGGTTTTTGGGAAATCGTGCCCGCAATTTGTGCCCCTCCGATTTCTTCGACGCGGATTAATGGGCCGTAGCCTGGGCTTTCGCGTAACTGTAGCCCATGTAGCTCATTTATCACCGCTGTTGGTTATTGCTCGTCGAATAATCGTCGCCTTCTCCGTCATTTATTGAGGCTCAGTAACGGTTACTGTACAGCCATTACTCCGGTTTTTTCTCCATGGTGGAGTTTTTCTGATATCTCCGTACACGCCTCGGGGACTGGCTGCCTACTCGGTTGGTCTTTTTAATATTTTTCTGTTTCTGACCCTGGCACCACATGACTGCGTCAGCTACTGTCTGACTCAGGACTAAGTGGGCACACTTCACCTTGCGGTGAATGTGCTCTCTCTCATTTTAGGGCTACGCTGGAGGATTGGTGCCTGCTCGGCTAGTCTTTTGCTATTCTTCTACTTTGGACCCTGGCACCATATGACTATGTCATCTACTGTCAGGCTTGGGAACTAAGTGGGAACACTTCACCTCGTGGTGAATGTGCTTGCTTTATTCTAGAAGGCTCTGTGCCTCTCGAAGATGAGGAAGATTATCTCCTTTTCTCATAGACGGACTGTACGTGGGCACACTTCATCCACTATGAAGAAATTTTTGATTATGAACTTGAGCTCCTTACACCCTTATGGCAAGCCATGCTTGGGTTATGCTACTCAGCTACAGTTCATGCTGCTCAAAAACAATACACGCTGCTTGGCAACTGCTCACAACTGCTCGGCAACTCATCACGGTGCTCAGACCATGAGTTTGACTGCTCGGCTTTGTTCGCACCTGCTCAGACAAGCTCAAGATGGCGTTGCACAACGGGTACAAGGTGCTTGGGGACTAGCTATGGGGGGTATGACTCCGGATACCCACGATAGACCACATGGGCTGCGCCCTCAGAGGCGGCCCAGCCCACAAGATGAAGCCTTGTGGGGCACGACTCTAGTCGGCGCCTTCCGCAAGGCATCTGGAAGATATCCCAAAGATACTACGAGATCTGTTAGGATATGTATGATCCCAAGATTCATGTAATCAGTTATTACTTTCCGGTTATCTCTAAGATATAACTGACTTGTAACTCTGCTCCCCAGACTATATAAGGCGGGCAGGGACCCCCTCTAAACACACGCAATATCAGACGATAGCTAATACAAACCAATAGATCATAGGAGTAAGGTATTATGTCATACTGACGACATGAACCTGTCTAACTCGTGTGTCTCTGTTGCCTTCTTGTTCTTGATCTCACGCTCCTCTACCAATCAATCTACCTTCACGGGATACCCCTAGGAGGACTACCGACGATATTATGTCGACAGCGACACGGGCCAACGCCAACTCTCCTCCCATCGTGACTATGAAGTCTAGGTCACCGAAATGCACGTGTGCGCCCGGGACCCAGCTGATTGTGTGGCTAGCCATCCGAGGCCTAATTTAGAATGCGCAAAGGCCCCTACCTGGCGCACCAACTGTTGGTGTTTCGAATAAACACCAACTAGTAAATTTATAATTATTGTGCGTTAGGCTCGGATGGTTACTAAAGGACACAAGGTTTGTACTGGTTCGGGCAGAATGTCTCTACGTCTAGTTTGTTGCTGCTCATGTTATTAGTACCGAAAAAGGTTCATAGTAGGGGGTACAAACGGTCGAGAAAGAGACTGATCCTAAGTCTCTGAAGGTCGAAAGGACGCCAAGAGCTCGGTTGCTGCTTAGTTGTTTGTTGTCTGCCAAAACGATCGGTCAAAAGTCGGTCCCTTTAGTGGGGTGCCCTGCCCTCCCTTTTATAGACCAAGGAGGAGTAGGGGTTACAGATAGGAGAAAGAGGAAAAAAACTAAAGGTAGAGAAGGTCCTTCGGAGGAGCCGAGTCTTCCTTTTCCCGTGTGCCTGCCCTACTAACATGGTAGATCGTGTCAGAGATGGCGTGTTCGCTGATCCTTATAGGGCCGTGCCCTGGCTTCTGTCAGCAAGTGGGTGCGTCCCATCCTTCGCCGATGGATGGTGCGGCATGTCAGAGGGCCAAGCTACGACCCTTCGGGGAGTAGGCAGAGAAGTGACCCTACGTCCGTCAGTGTAGGTGATGTGAATTCTATCTTGGATCGTAGTGGTTGTCGCATGCTTGTGTTAGTATCCGCGTCCGAAGACTGATGGCGGCGCCCACAACACTGTGGGACAAAATTCGGCGTCTACGACACTGTTCGGGCACTATTAGGTCAGAAAGGGCTTAAAGCGCCCGTCCCATCGTATCCTAGCGGTGCCTTCCCATAGGCGTATAGGGCATGGCCCTCGATACTGTGGTTGACTCAAATGTCCTGTCGTACCCTATGCTCATCTTTATGAAGGATCAGGCTGCAGTCGTCGGGCGAGGCGGAGCTAGCCGTCAGTCATCGGGTGAGACAGAGCCTGCCTTTAGCCTTCGGGCGAGGCGGAGCCCGCCCTTAGCCATCGGGGCGAGACGAAGCCTAGCCCTCGGGGGCCGGGCGAGGCGGAGCCAACCCTTAGCCATCGAGCGAGGTGGAGTCTAGCCCTGGGTGGTCGGGCATGGCGCAGCCAGCCCTTAGCCATCGGGCGAGGCGGAGTCTAGCCCTCGATGATCGGATGAGGCGGAACCAATCTTCCGTCGTTCGAGCAAGAGGCGCAGTAGCGTTCTTGTCAGACCGAAAGTGTCAACGTTCGATGGTTATTAGTTCCACCTCATTGGGTACCCCGGTATTAGATCCCCGACACAAAGTGACTTATATTTTACTTTCTCCGTCTCAAAAAGAGGGTCGCTTGAGTTCCATGCAGTTCAAACATTCTTAAATTTAACTAGATTTATAAAAAAAATTACCAATATTTATATCTTCAAATAAGTTTGTTATGAAAATATATTCAATGATTAATCTAATAATATTAATTATGCACCATAAATAATAATAATATTTTAGGTTAAAGTTAAAAATGTTTGACTTATTAAAAAGTGAGAATTACACTTTTTATGGGATGGAGGTAGTATTATGAAGTGAGTTGGTGGTCATGAAATCTATCTCGATGTCGCTTGAGTTTATTCAGCACTACTTTTCAGCCATGGAACAGTGTTTTCCTTTCACAACATTTCAGCATAAATATCAATATAAGCTAAATTTCAGCATAAGCGAACAGGGTATATATTGGTCTAGTTTTCCGGATGCATTTATATAGACATGGTGTGTGTTCGGTGAGTGCAAATGTGTCCTATGTTATGAAAAAAAATAGAGAATCGCTGTTAGCAGTTTATTTGGCTAAGTGATAATGTGCTGCGCTAGTGAATTTCTCAACCTGAACAGACGTTGGTTCTTTTCATTTCACCAGTAGCAAGTAGCATATCATGTTTGTCACGTTTGTTTTCTTTTTTGGTCCATTGAGAATTGCCTCTAGCAAAAAAAACTTCTAAAACATAGTTTTTGCTATACACTTAGATACACCCTATGTTTAGATAAATAGAGAAAAACAACGATGTATAAAAAAATCAAAATATCTTATAATTTAAATTGGAAGAAGCATATGTCTCACTAGTGCAGCAAGGGTTTTTGCTCCCGGCTGGGAAACCCCTTTAGTCCCGGTTTTCCAACCGGGAGCACCAATCCGGGACTAAAGGTACCCTCCTTTAGTCCCGGCTTGGCGTCCGGGACTAAAGGGGGACCTTTAGTCCCGGTTGGAAACACCAACCGGGACTAAAGGGGGGTCTCCAGGGTTGGCGTTCAACGCCACGCGGCAGGACTTTTAGTCCCGGTTGGTGTTACCAATCGGGACTAAAGGTCCCTCTTTTTTTTTCCTTTTTCTGGTTTCTATTTTTGGTTTCTTTTTTCATTTAATGATTAGTTAGTTTTGATATTAAAATATATTTTCGAATACGCTGCTAATAGTAATATATAATAGTAATATATATGTGTACTTCGCACGCGTAAGTTTTCGTTCGAACTTTGTACATAAATAACAAACGAATATACGCGTCCTTACTTTGTACACCATACTCTATATATATTACAAATGTTTGATATATAAATTGTTTAGGTCCTTAGGAATTCACTCCTCCAGATTTGGATTACACGTTTCGTTCGGGTCATTGTAGAACTCGCCGTTGGGGTTGATGACCTGGTCATTGAGAAATCCTGCTATAGTCTCTCGAATTGCTTTAAGTTGGTCAAGTCGTATGACTCTTTTCCTCAACCATTCAGTCTTCAATAAAAGTTAAAGGAAAAAGTATTAATATATATATATATGTGTATTGCTCATGTAATTACTTATACAAATGAGAGCAATAAAGAAATTGTAAATATACGATCGAAATAATATGAAGGAAAAAGTATTTATATACGTACTTTGAGACGCTCTTCAGGAGTTCTCTTTGAGTACGCCATGCTGAACTCGCAAACATAGTATCCGCAGTAGTTGTTACCCTGCTCCTGCCTTAGAACCCACTTTTACGAAAAAAAATCAATTAGGGTGAATTGAAATCATCATATGGTGTTAATTGAATATAAATGTGTAGTTATAGTACTTACTTTGTATGCGATTACATCCAGTGGCTCTTTGCAATGTTTCATTTTTTGTTCCCCAATTAACCTTTTCCAAACCCTGCTCCCAATAAAATAAAAAAATAATTTAACCTTTAATAATTGTTGAGAGATCGGCGCCATTATATATATATATGTTGTTATAGAGAAACTAAATTAATTACCCTTGTATAGTATCTATCATGTCTTGATACTCCGTTTGTGATTTTCTCAATGAGTCTAAGATTTTCAATCTACTATTGGCCATATCGATGACCATCAATATCCAGTGATTGCTGCATAAACATATATATATATATGTGTGTGTGAGAGAGGTAACTAGCTAGTAAGGAAATATTGATGTCCCATATATATGATCGACATTAATTACTTATAATAACACTCACTTGAAGTTGTAGGGGAAGAGTATCTCCTTCTTGTCGCGTTGGTTCACTAAGAAATTCATGAGATTTCTCTCAGGTTCTGGCTTATAATCCTTCGGGGGGTTAGGGTGTTTGAATACGACATACGGATCAACGAACCCAACATCATTATCCTTTCTCTTTTAAGTTCTGTCATCTCATATCTGCATACATGAAAATAGTGAATATATATTGTGAATATATAATAAAGAAATTGTGAATATAGTAGAAAATAATCACACTTACAGACAATAGCAGCTAACGAGACTTTTGTCGAGAGAGTCCAGGTGGCATAGTTGGTGTAATTCTGGAAGCTCGACATAGATAATGTCATTGCCACGGAAGTAATGGTGGTTTCTAATTCTGACAGAAATATAGATTTGTCCCGCAGCAGACGCCGACATGTACCACTCATTTAGCAGGTACATTTGCGTACCCAGTTCATCTAATTTCTCTGGGTTGTATAGACTCTGGCCTGCTACAAACTTCTTGTAAGGATCCACTTCTGGAGCAGATGGTCCTTCAGCGAGCACTTGGGTAAGGTTCAAACAGGTGTCGTGATAAAACTGAAGCAACGACTCATAGCCGCCTACCTCCTCCATTAAGTTTAAGTTTGAACCATATTCGTTAGGAACGACAAGGGGGGATTGATTGTTGCGATTGTTGTCCGAGTTGTGCAACACCTTTCCCTACTGTCTTCTTTTTTTGCGCCGCCTCATATGACTTGGTGAGAGAGCGGTCATAGTCCGATATCGGTTGTTTCACGGCGCTCTTAAGAGAATCCCGTTTTTTTTGTTCCACCTTCTTTCTTAGCTGATCCGGAGGTAGGTAGAAGTATGATTTCTCCGGGTTGTCCCTCGCTCGTTGTGCCTATTTTACACCTTCAAAGAAATCATGCACATCTTTTTGTACTGCATCCTTTAATTCCTGATCACTTTTCTCATAAGATAGTTTTTGGAGAACTGGATGAGTACTTGCTTTCTGCTTCTTTGCCGACGGGCGGGGCAACAGCTTCGTTTGCGGGGCGGACCTCTTAGGGGCTGGCTTCCTTGGAGGCGGGGGAGGCGTTGGAGACCGCCTTGGAGGCAGTGTAGACTTTGGAGGCGGCAGAGGCGTTGGAGACCTCGGCGGAGGAGTTGTGGACTTCCTTGGAGGCGGCGGAGGAGTTGGAGATGGTGGGGATGCAGCAGTGCCTTCGAAGGCGTCATCATTGCCCTGAGCACTATGATGGTCGGGAGAAGCAACAACTGGACTTAGGTTGGCGGAGGCCCTGCTTTGTGAGTACAAAAAATAATGAGATATAAGTAAATGCTTATTATTAGTCATGCCCATAGAAAATTATCAAAAAAATGTTTTGTTAACTTTTGTCCGCACCTAATGTCTGCTGGCGGTGGAGCAGACGCCCTAGGGATAATGATGTAGCGCTTGCGCCATAGTATATATGCCTTCTCTGCTTCTCCTAGAGTCTTCTCTCCATCACCTCTAGGAATGTCAAGAACTAGATCCTCATAACCTTTGCTCACTTGGTCCACTGCAACCCTAGCATATCCAGGTTGTATTGATGCCCCATGGATTCTTGGTGTCTTGGTAGGGTCTGGAGGAGTAAAAACACCGACAGCGACCTTGATTGTGTCATTCCCCCTTGGAACATGTAGCTCAATTGATGTCATTGGAATAGTGACATCATCCACGGGGAAGCGCAGCGCTGCGTCATCTTGCTTTGGCAGCTCAGTGGAAGCGCAGCTGCTTTTCAACTGACCAGGGGGGCTAATATTAACATTCATTCCTGGCTCTGATGCCTGCCTCTGAGCACTCATTGCTATCTGCACTTGCTTTCTGATTTCTTCCTGCATTCTTGCTTCCATTGCTTTTTCTCGCTCCTTTGCTTCAAGCACCATTTCCTCCAACACTGCCACCCGCGCTGCTTGCTCCTCCTTGCTTCTCTGGCGGCTTCGGTAGGTTTCCCTGTCATCAGGAAAACCATGAACCCATAGAGTGTTGCGTCCTAAGCCTCTGGTTCGGCCAGTGTGTTCAGCAGTCCCGATGGCATATGTCAGCTCATCCTTCTCTCTATTGGGCTTGAACGCACCAATCTCTTTGGCTTCTATAGCAAAAGCCAATCGGCGTGCTGCTGTTTCGAGTTTTGGCCCATACACTGCTCGACCGGTCTGTGGGTCGAGTCTTCTCCCATGACCGAAAAACCAATTCTTCAAGCGTAGGGGCCACTTGGCTGATTCTGGTTCGATCCCCTTGGCAATAATGTCCGCTTCCATTTTTTGCCACTTTGAAATGGCAGTATCATAGCCACCTGATCCCATGTCATGGTGGTATACCTTTTTTCGGGCATTCTCTTGGTTCCTTCTCACCCGTGCCTCACCCTCTTCTGATGTCTTATACTGTACGAAAGCATTCCAATAGGCCCTCTGTTTCGAGATCGGGCCCTTAGCAGTAACCCAATTCGGCGTTTCGTTCTTCTTGATGTATGTGTTGTATAGGTATTTCTTCCAAGTCTGGAATTGTGTGGCCATCTTCTTCATAGCCCACGATCGAACTAGCTCCTTCAATTCATCATCGTTGATATCATCATAATCATCCGCTTGCAACGTGAAATGGGCAAGGATATCATTCCAGAGCAAATTCTTGTCAACATCAGGGACAAAACTAACATCAGGCTCGTTGATCTTTTTCTTCCATTCACGGATATTGATTGGAAGTCTGTCCCTTACAAGGTACCCACAGTGTTCCACGAATTTCCTTTTATGTGGACCAAGTGGTTCGCCTGTCTCGATCTTGAATTCCGATATTATGTACCGGCCCTCCAGTGGTTTTCTTCGGTCCTCGAACATTTTTGCTCTTCGCCGTTGTGGTCACCGATCCAGAGGGCTACATATAAAAAAATAATAAATAAATATCTTTTGTACACAGAAATATATACAATATTCCACATATAATATATATTTAGTATATATACCTCGCCTGTATTTTCTTGCAAAACATTTTCTTGCTCATTTTCAAGAGCTAGATATTGACTTCCGTCATCAACATCCTGCGCATCACCTCCAGCAATAATATTCATCATTTCTTCATCCATGTTGTCTCCCGGGGCAGCCATATCTAACAAATTTAACAAAATCTAAGTCACATATATAAACAAGTCATATATATAAACAATTCATATATGTAAACAAGTCATATATGTACAATTCGCCCTAGCGAGAACGACAATTCACCCTAGCGAGAACGACGATTCACCGTAGCTAGAACGACAATTCACCCTAGCGAGAACGACAATTCGCCCTAGCGAGAACGACGATTCGCCGTAGCTAGAACGACAATTCACCCTAGCGAGAAGGAAAAATCGCCCTAGCGAGAACGACGAATTCGCCCTAGCGAGAACGACGATTTGCCCTAGCGAGAAGGGCGAATCGTCGTTCTCGCTAGGGCGAATTCGTCGTTCTCGCTAGGGCGAATTCGCCCTTCTCGCTAGGGCGAATCGTCGTTCTCGCTAGGGCGAATTTGCCCTTCTCGCTAGGGCGAATCGTCGTTCTCGCTAGGGCGAATCGTCGTTCTCGCTAGGACGAATCGCGGCGTACGTTGCTACGCATATACAACACAACGGGGCGGCGTTGCTCCGCATATACAACAACAGGGCGGCGTTGCTCCGCATATACAACAACGGGGCGGCGTTGCTCCGCATATACAACAATGGGGCGGCGTTGCTCCGCAGTTACAACATACACTGCATACACACAAGTCATATACCATACACACAATGCAAGTCATATACCGTGTGCTCGGCGGTGAGCTTCGGTGGGCGTCGGGGCGGTGATGGCCGGCGTCGAGGGTCGGCGTAGGGTCGGCGGCGTAGTGGCAGTGGGGGCGGCGTAGGGTCGGCGTAGGGCCGTCGATCCGGGGCGGCGTGTCGGTGTGGCGTGCGACCGTCGATCCGGGGCGGCGTGTCGGTGTGGCGTAGGGTCGGGGCGCCGGTGGGCCGAACCGGTGGGGGTCAGGGGCCGGCGCGAGGTGGAGGAGGGGTGCCGATGGGCGCGAGGTCGAGGAGGGGCGCCGGGGCACCGATGGCCGAGCGGTGGGGGTCGGGGGCCGGTGTCGGGGCGCCGGTGGGCTGAGCCGGTGGGGGTCGGGGGCCGGCGCGAGGTCGAGGAGGGGCGCCGGTGTCGTCGAGGTGGGCCACGTCGGCGAGGTGGCGTGCGAGCGAGGTGCGGCGTCGGCGGCGATAGACTTAGGGCAGTGGGGAGGAGGAAGAAGGGGGGCCGGGCGGGCGCTTATATAGGTGGAGAACCTTTAGTCCCGGGCTCAACCACCAGCCGGGACTAAAGGTCCTTTAGTCCCGGGCGTTCACAGGGCCCGGGACTAAAGGTCCCTGAGGGGCCGGGGCGGGAGCAGAGGAAAATACCTTTAGTCCCGGGCGCCGCCACCAGCCGGGACTAAGGTGTTTTGGCGGGCAACAACATGCAGTTTCACTGCCCGCCAATTCATTAGGATTTTATTTTGCTTTATTAAATACAATTGATAAAATGTTTGTTAAATGCACAGAAAATTAAATACAAGGCATAAAAATGTTTAAAAAAATATAGATTCTATTTTGCTTTATTGTACACAGCAAAATTCTGTGACCTAAAGTTTTAATTTTTTTTAACAAGTTTTAAAACATAATATTGTGTTTAAATTACTATTTCGATAATGCAAAAATATAATGTTTAATTAAATTCAGAAAAACTCTTGTGTTTCGACTGGAAATTTATTTTCACATCATTTGAACGTGACATTATCCCACCATCAAACATAAATTTGTTTTCACATCATTTCAACGCGACATAATCCCAACATCAAACATAAATTTGTTTTCACATCGTTTCAACGTGACATAACCCCACATTCAAACATAAATTCACAATTATTACATAATATCTCAAATACACACTATTGAACATCAATATATATATCAAGCGGGCACAGTAGTGAACTTCTTCTTGACGTATGTCCCTTGGTTATGATCGCACCGTAACCATGGAGTGTCCTCATCGTTTAGCTGGATGCTAGGGTCTTTGTTCACTGTGAAGGGTGAAATTCGGTCATCCTTTTCATAATCTTCTGACATGTCTGACTTGTCTTCGATTCCGACTTTGTTCACTGTGAAGGGTGAAATTCGGTCATCCTTTTCATAATCTTCTGACATGTCTGACTTGTCTTCGATTCCGACGATGTTTCTTTTTCCTGAAAGAACTATGTGGCACTTTGGCTCATCATTGATTGGGTGGTTGTCGTTTTTTCCCTCTCTTCGGTTTTGTAGACATATCCTTAACATAGAACACCTGAGTCACATCCTTCGCAAGGACAAACGGTTCGCCTTTGTACCCAATATTGTTGAGGTCCACTATTGTCATTCCATACTGGTTGTCGACTACTACGCCGCCTCCAGTCGTCTTTACCCACTAGCACTTGAACAAAGGTACCTTAAAATGAGATGCATAGTCCAGTTCCCATATCTCCTCTATGCGGCCATAATATGTTTGCTTGTTCCCACTAGGGTCGGTGGCATCTATGCAGACACCACTGTTCTGGTTGGTGCTCCTTTTATCTTGTGCTACTGTGTAAAATGTATTTCCATTTATCTCGTATCCTTTGTATGTGAGGATATGCCACGATGGCTGCCTAGCCAACAAATACAACTCCTCATCAATACTCTCATCACCCTGACATTCTTTTCGCAACCAGTCGCTGAAAGTTTCCATGTGCTGACGCGTAATCCATGCTTCAGACTTCCCTGAGAACTTAGATCGGAGGAGGTTCTTGTGTGTCTTGATATACGGATCTACCAAGGCGGAGTTCTATAGAACTGTGTAGTGTGCTTTATTGAAATAATCATCACCCTTACCAATATATGTTTTCTTCCCTAGTGTCCCCTTTCCACTTAGTCTCCCCTCGTGTCATGATTCAGGAACACCAATCGGGTTAATATCGGGAATGAAGTCAACACAGAACTCAATGACCTCCTCTGTTCCGTAGCCCTTGACGATGCTTCCTTCTGGCCGAGCATGGTTATGAACATATTTTTTTAGGACTCCCATAAACCTCTCAAAGGGGAACATATTGTGTAGGAACACAGGACCGAGAATAGTAATCTCCTTGACTAGATGAACTAGGAGGTGTGTCATGATATCAAAGAAGGAAGGAGGGAACACCAACTCAAAGCTGACAAGACATTGAACCACATTATTCTGTAGTTTCGCTAGATCCGTTGGATCAATTGCCTTCTGAGAAATTGCATTGAGGAATGCACATAGCTTCACGGTGGCTAGATGTACATTTGGCGGTAGAATTCCTCTTAATGCAACTGAAAGCAATTGAGTCATGAGCACGTGGCAGTCATGGGACTTTAAGTGTCTAAATTTCTTCTCTGGCACATTTATTATACCCTTTATATTCGAGGAGAATCCAGACAGTACCTTAATGCTATCTAGGCATTCAAACAAGCTGTCCTTCTCTTCTTTGCTAAGAGTGTAGCTGGTAGGACTTAAGTACTGGCGTCCATCATCTGTCTTCTCTGGATGCAGGTTGTCTCGTTCTTTCAAACACCGCAGGTCCTGTTGTGCTTCAATTGTGTCCTTAGGCTTCCCATACACGCCCATGAAGCCTAGCAGGTTCACACAAAGATTCTTCGTCAGGTGCATCACGTCGATCGCGTTGCGGACCTCTAGGACTTGCCAATAGGGTAGCTCCCAAAATATGGACTTCTTCTTCCACATGGGTGCGTGACCGTTGGCGTCCTTCAAAACAGGTTGGCTGCCAGGTCCCTTTCCAAATATTACTTTCACATCATTGACCATATCGAGGACGTCCTCACCAGTTCGGTTGCGAGGCTTGGTCTGGTGGTCTGCCTTACCTTTAAAATGCTTGCCTTTCTTTCTTACGGGGTGATTTGCAGGAAGAAATCGTCGATGCCCAAGGTACACGACCTTGCGACACTTTTTCAAGAATATACCTTTCATGTCACCGAAATAGTGCGTGCATGCATTATATCCCTTGTTTGATTGTCCTGAAAGATTACTTAGAGCTGGCCAATCATTGATTGTTACGAACAACAATGCTCACAGGTCAAAGTGCTCCTGCTTGTGCTCATCCCACACGCGTACACCTGGCTTGTTCCACAAAAGTAGAAGTTCTTCAACTAGTGGCCTCAGGTACACATCGATGTCGTTGCCAGGTTGCTTTGGGCCTTGGATGAGCACCGGCATCATAATAAACTTACGCTTCATGCATAACCAGGGAGGAAGGTTGTAGATACATAGAGTAACAGGCCAAGTGCTGTGACTACTGCTCTGCTCCCCGAAAGGATTCATACCATCCGTACTTAAAGCAAACCTTAAGTTTCTTGCGTCACTTGCAAACTCGGGGAATTCTCTATCGATTGCTCTCCACTGGGACCCATCAGCAGGGTGTCTCAACATATTGTCTACCTTACGGTCTTCTTTGTGCCATCGCAACAACTTTGCATGGTCTCTGTTTCTAAAAAGACGTTTCAAGCGTGGTATTATAGGAGCATACCACATAACCTTGGCAGGGATTTTCTTCTTGGGACGTTCGCCCTCAACATCACCAGGGTCATCTCGCCTGATCTTATACCGCGACATGTGACATACAGGGCATGCATCCAACTTCTCGTACTTCGTGCCACGGTAGAGGATGCAGTCATTAGGGCATGCATGTATCTTCTGGATTTCTAATCCTAAAGGGCAGACTACCTGTTTTGCTTCGTACGTAGTGCTGGGCAATTCGTTATCCTTCGGAAGCATCTTCTTTTGGATTTTTAGCAACTCCGCGAATCCCTTGTCAGATACACCATTCTTTGCCTTCCATTGCAGCAATTCCAATGTGGTACCTAACTTTTTCTGCCCCGCATCACAAGTTGGGTATAGCAATTTCTTGTGATCCTCTAGCATGCGGTCGAACTTGATCTTCTCCTTTTCACTTTCGCATTCTCTTTGTGCGTCACGAATGGCCTGACCAAGATCGTCAGCGGGCTCCTCCTCTGCCCCTGCCTCTTCTTTAGCGGGTTTCTCCTTTGCCCCCACCTCTTCTTCAGCTTCCCCCATTGCAGTATCATTGAAGGCACCATATTCAGCAAAAATGTCATCATCGCCCCATTGTTCTTCTTCACCTTCTTCCATTAAAACTCCGGTTTCTCCGTGCTTCGTCCAACAAATATAGTTTGCCATGAAACCCGACTTGAACAAGTGTGAATGAAGAGTCTTTGAGTTAGCATATTCCATCGTATTCTTACATACGGCACATGGGCAGCATATGAAACCATCGTGTTTGTTTGCCTCGGCCGCACGTAACAAAGAATGCACGCCGTCCATGAACTCTTGTGAGCGACGATCAGCATTGTACATCCAATGTCGACTCATCTGCATTACATGACATAAATACCGTATTAAAACCTAGAACATAAATAGTTAACTATACAACATGCATACCACCACAAAAGCTATAAATTTAAGAAAGCCTCGCTACAATGTAGACAATCCCAACTACCACTATAAACACTAAAGCTAAAATGCACTTCAGCAGAACAAGGATTTCGCGACCAATCTCAACTAAAACAAACAGATCTCCCGTTTGTTCAACATCTTTGGGCTTCTTTGGCTGGATCACTGCATTATTAGCCACCATATCTGCCTGTTGTGCAAGATATTTTTGCACGAGTTCAACATATTCTTCCTCCCAGTAGAAGCCTGAACATCCAGTGCCATCCCACTAAAATTAAAACATAAATTAGAACTTTAATCACAACCATCATGAAAATAGGTATAAACTAACCATAGTCATTAAATACGATAAAATAACTCACATTGCGATCCGGACACTTGTAGAAAATGCGACCCTTGTTCGGACACTCCTTCACTCGGTACTCCATCACAATCTTCGTCTCATCACAACACTTACCGCATGCAATGAGTGGGAGGCCCGGCCTAAGTCGCTTTGAGAACCCATGAGAGGCCGAGGACCCGTAAGCAGTTGCCATCTACTCTCTATACTCATTTTTTAATACACTATAAATTTCTCATTTTATAATCAAATAAAATTAAAAAAAACTCTAAAATTCTCTATATCTCTAAACAATGAAGTGTGCTATGCATGCTACAAATGAACGGTGAATACTAGTTTTTAATAGCTACTTTAACCTTCCTTAATGTAAATATGCAAACTTTAAGTGATTTTGAGCTCAAATTGCTTACAAATGAAAAAAACCATAATAAAGAACCATATATATATAATTATATATAGTGAACAAAATGAGATAAGACAATGGTGAAACATGAGAGTTTGAAGTTGGTAACCTTTAGAACCGAAGAATCGACGGAGAAATCGAAGAAATCGACGGAGAATCGAAGAAGAATGGATGGAAGAGCGAGAACACCGAGCTCTCGGGCGGGCTCGGGGAGGAAGAAGTCGGCCGGTATATATAGGAGTGGACCTTTAGTCCCGGTTGGTGGATCCGACCGGGACTAAAGGTATGTTTTCAGCCACGGGCCACGCCACCAGCCGGGACAAGAGCTTTACTCCCGGTTGGATCCACCAACCGGGAGTAAAGGTCTACCTTTAGTCCCGGTTGGTGTATCCAACCGGGACTAAAGGTCCCCTGCCACAACGATCTGGCGCAAGGTCTCTCTAGTCCCGGGCGCAAAAAATACCGGAACTAGAGCCTGATTTGACCCTTGGATCAAATGTCTGTTCTCTACTGGTGTCTGTGAGATCTCTATTTATTCGATTGACTTCTGCCTTCTACGTGCAAAGCAGCACCAATAGCAGGAGACATGGTACTCAAATACGATGGTTTCGTTTGTTATGGAATAGTGCTTAAATACACACATTAGTCCATCGGTGATAACCGGAGGGAAAGAAACTCGAAAAAGCCACGTAATGAACAATTGTGCGCTTTTTGCTTGAGATCGAAGGTACCACCTTCCTAGCGAAACCATCGATCACGTTTTTTTTTACCTGACCCGAAGCTAGTGGCTGCAAATCTGTGAGAAGTCGTCAAGCCCCATCCATACATTGCTACATCCACCATCCATCAATGTACGAAGCAAACTACGGAGTACCAATGACATGTACATGAGTGTTATGGAGTGCAAAAGTATCTTGGTGACGACCCGAGCTTCTAGCAGCTATGATATCCAAGGAAGATAATTAAGAGAAGCGATAAAAGGAGCTTGGCTGTGTGGCCCATGGGCCGTGGCGAGCGAACGAGGTCGCGATTTCCGCGGACCGCAGGGGACGAGCACGTCCAGGTCCAGCTGCTGCTTCACGAGCAGCATCATTTGCAGCGATCATGGTCTAGGACTAACCGAAGAAACGCATGCAAATCTCGAAAGATTCAGTCAAAAAAGGAGCTTTGCGAGAGGTGTCGACTGGCGCGAGAGCGATGATGATGAGGTTACGGCCACATCCGTGCGCGCGTCTACGCGCCCTTTTTTGTGTGCGAGACTAGGGGCGCGTTTGCGAGGGTGTACCTCGCCGGCCTGGCCGGCTGGCCATGGCCTGGCCACCCTTAGTCCGGTCAAAATGATGCAAGTGCTCGTGTTTGTCGTCGTGGCTCAACAGAGCCGAGCTCGATTGAGATCGTGTTTGTTGTGCTTGTAAAATTGAATGCGGTGAACTTAGACTCAGGATGGGGTAATGGTACCCCAAACCGTTGTCATTGTCATTTCATCGAACACTTGCAGAGCAATCGGCATGGGGAGCGCGGCCTCACACACCTCGGCCTAGAAGCTGCCGCCGCCGGCCATCTCCGGCGCCATTGTAGGCCAGGAGTTAGATGGGGGAGGGAGAGGGCGGTGTGCCGGCGAGTGCCTCGCGCGCCACCGCCGTGGTCATGGCCATGTCACAAGCGCAAGCGGTGGCGGCAGTAGGAGCAGCTGGGCACGTCGGAGGTGCCATCATCGACGAGCAAGGAGGTGCTGGTGGCAGTGCTCGAGGTTGCGCCACATATGCAGGAGCGAGGATGGCGTGGCGGGGGAGGGCGCCTGCAAGCGCGGCGGCGGCGACGACGGTGCTGTGGGGGAGGAGAGGAGGGGTCGAGCTCGGCCTTGTGGTTATGGCGCTCGATCTAGCGCTCCATGGAGGAGAGTACCTGCTCCTCGGCATGGCGCCACCGCACCGTCGTCCGGCGACGTCCGCACCGGTTTGGCTGCAGCGGCAACGGCGAGCGCGAACGGCATGCGGAGGCATGCAAAGCCGCGAGAGGTGACCGGAGGTGACATGAGCTCGCCTCCAGCGCTCCAGCGAGCCACTTCTGCGCTCGAGCGAGCCGTGCCGCCAGGAAACGAACCTCCACCTCGTTTCTCGGGAGCCATGAGAGAGAAGGCAAATTGCACGGCGACAGCCTGGCTCGCTGGTAGGCCCTAGCTCGCAAACATGGGGAGTTGCATGCGGTGGGCGCAGCCAGGCCGTCGGGCCAGGGTCGCAAACGCGCCCTAGAAGACTCATCTTTTGAGCTCTCATCGTCTCATTGGGCGGCCTGTCTGTCTCAGGCTCTCAGCTGAGCTCAGGACCGACGAGGAGCGCGCACACAACACTGCACCGGACGTACCCGTGCCGCCGTGCGGCGTGGCCCGTCGTGGCTCCCGCCACCCATGCCACTTCCAAGCCCACCACCACAGCGCTAGGGCCTTTGACAGGCTTACCCCAGCGACGTAGGGCTCCACCCGTCCGCCACCGCGTGCGCCCGCGTACACCTGATTGGACAAGTCACTGGCAGGCGTTTGGTGCGCCCCCGCGCCGTGGCAGCCAGGCACGTGCGCCTGTCCTCCGGGGACCACCTGGGGAGGCGCGTCTCCAGCCGTTGGATTGGGTTGGGAGGCGCCGGCGCGGGCCCAGAGGGCTGTCGTCGCCGGGTACGGCCGGTCTCTCCCGTTAGATCTCGCCCGCGTCTCTCCCGTCCTTTGCCGATGCGAGGGAAAACATGTTTGCGTAATTGCGTCGCGTCGCGCTGGGCAGCTGGGCAGGGGAGGCCGGGCTGTTCCGTGCGCACTGCCAGTAGCCAGTAGCCTAGCCTCGGCCAGAGCCAGTCACGCGCGCCACCTGGTGCCGTTTGACCGGATGGATGGACCAGGCGGGCGGAAACCACCGGTTTCATTGCGGAATTGATTGGCCAACGACACCACGCTATTTACGTCTGCATGTAGTAACGGCAGCAGGGCCTCTCTGTTTTGGCCTTTGGGGGACAGGAATTTCGCCAACCCGGAAAACGAACCATCGATTCCAATTGGATGTTGTGCGTCATCTGTACGTGTTTGACCAATTTGCCTGATGTTGAAACGTGAAATTGAAACAGGACGCGACAAAGAAAGAAAGAAAGAGAACATAAAATAAAATTAGTGCCACTACATTCAGATGCATAAATTTTGCAGGATTGCAGCCTTTATTTCTTCATTTCTTTTCTTTTCTTTTTTTTGCAAAAGGATTTCTACATGCTACACGCTAATGATTTTAAGGTGAAGCAACACTTATCTATTTTAAGGCATCCTCTAGAAAAGGAAACTTATGACGCTCTCTTATTCTTTTTCTTAACAGAGGTGCTATTCTTGGAGTGTCCGACAATGTCTAAATATTTGGTTAATGCTTTAACTCCATGCATAAACCTTGTGGGGCATTTTACAAGAGACAAGAGGCAACAACATGACCATTGGCCATGGAACATCTTAGGGTAACTAGTGACAAGTATAACAAGAAGAAAGGAACAAAACAACCTTAAATGGCAACCTTGTCAACACGAAAAGATCGGCCCTGTTCGCTTGTCTTATAATCCATACTTTTTAGCTTGTTTTTTTTAGCCGGAATAATATTTTTCTCTCACAATAAATCAGCCGGAACAGTGTTTCGGTTTGTTTTTTCAGCGAACGGGGCCATTAATGGCAACGAACAGTTGGGTAGGGCGTAGATGTGCTTGTAGTTTCATTGGGCGGCAGAGGGAAATACTTGTGGCTAAAGGGCAGGGCAATAGCAATGCCCTAAAGCATGCCCTGTTTTTCTCTTACTAATTCATGATAATTATACTTAAGGGAAAGTTGGGTATCATATTTAGTTCCATTTTCTGAATGAATCGGCGCAAGCTATTTCATAGAATAGAGAAGAACTCTCAAAGCTTTACAGAAGCAAGCGAAGCCAAAACCAAAGGCAAGCTATATATACAGAAAAAAGTTACAAGTCAAACTTTCCTGATTTGTGTCGCTGAGTGTTTTTATCCAGACTTTGCTCAATGTCAATAATGTTCCCTCCATCGTTGCTAGTTATTCCTAATTATTATCTCTGCCCTGCATAAATACATTCCTACCAAATTTAGAACAGATTAGTATGACCCTTCATTAACCGGAGTAGTTGTACTCTATTCGGGGATTATTTAGTATGGCGTGATTGGTACCTCGCGCACGCCGGACCTGGCTGGACTTGCAGAGCCTGGTCGGCCAGAGCCAGGTCTACTGCATGCACATGCGAGTGTTTGGTTTAGCTCTCCTTTCAGCCAGGCGCAGCAGAGTCTGGTGTTTGGTTCCAGCGAATCGCGGCTCTCCTACTCACAAGTGGGCACCGTTCGTATGCGTTCTTGCGCCGCGCGAGCCAGGTTCGATGGAAACGAGACCTCGCCGCGTTTCTTCTCGGCCTGGCTGAGAGAGGAATCTTGCATGCGCTGGGACAGGCCCAAAGTCCAATCCAGGAAACCAAACGCGATAGATTTGCACGAGACGGGCCAGGCCGAGGCACAGCCAGGCTGCCAATCATATGCCCTATGAATCCAACTGCAGAAACACGACATTGGTTCAGGAGATGAGAGGGGTGTAGTAAATACATCGAGAAAAAAAATAAATAGGTCGATAGATTGTTAAATTCCTAGCTTAAGAATTTGTGTACAAATAAATCAATCTCTAGGAGGTTGAATAGTCTATTAAATGGTATAATTAGTGTGCTACTTGACCAATTACCGATTGGTGTGTAACTACTGTTGTTAATCTTTTCTCGGTCATACTAATATGTCCTAAATTTATCAAGAATCTATTTATTTAGAGACAGAGGGAGTATTTGTTATTCTCAAGTAGGCCTGGGCAAAATACCCGATACCCATTACCTGTACTCGTATTATCCGAACCTAGACCCGAATTACCCGAACCCGAAGTACCTGATCTCAAATTCGGTTAGCGATTTTGATTACCCGAAATTAGTTTGTGTTATTTAGGTAATACACTCCGGTACTGAAACTCCCCAAACTACCCAAAGATTTGTCTGTGTCTTTGTATTTATCAAGTGATGTTAGTTGAACACTTTTGAAATTCTATACAAATTGCTGCTGAAATCATGTATAAACTGCTACTGAAATTTTGTGTAGTTTGTTGTTTTCTGTAAATTTGGGTAGATCGGGTATACCCGAATTATCGGATATCTAAAATTGTGGGTAGTGTTTTTCCAAGACTAATATTGCCTAGTTTGAATGAACTAATTATTTGACCCGAAAAAAATCGGGTAACCCGATTCTCAAGCAATAAATAATACGATACACACGGAGTGTATACGAAAATGCGCACAGTATACGGCAATAAATTATCGCTCTCAGCCTCCCTCGTCTACGTACGTACGCAGAGACTTGCACGCGGGAGTAAATACCACGGCCGGTCCGGGGCTCCGGGCTCGACTGGGCCGCTGGGTGGGGCTTCCCCCGCTGCCGCACGTGAGAGGCGGATAGGGAAACGGGACGGGGGCAATAATGAGCAGCGGGCGCGTACGCATGGAACCGTGGGGCTTCCCCCCGTTGCACTTTGAATGCCATGATGATGGCGAGACCGGGGTGGGGGCTCGATCCATGGATCGCTTCGCTTCGCTCTCGTGTGTGTGACCACTCACCACCGGCTCTCGGACTCGAGTTGTGGTTTGGATTGGGTTGGTTCATTGGTTTGGGGCCTGTTTAGTTCACCCCAAATTCCAAATTTTGGCACTATGCAAAAAGAAGATTCTCCGTCACATCAAACTTGCGGTACATGCATGGAGTACTAAATGTTGACGAAATCAAAAACTAATTGCACAGTTTGGTTGTACTTCACGAGACGAACGTTTTGAACCTAATTAGTCAACGATTGGACAATTATTATCAAATAAAAACAAAACGCTACAATGCACTGCATGTTGCTACAGTACTTGGGCGGCGCCAATTCTGGGAAACTAAACGAGGCCTTGATCGCATGGATGTGCCCTCCCTGTCCACCCGTTAGAGCAACTCCAAGAGTTCATCTAAAATTAGTAGCACAATTTCATAATTTAGCCATTATGTAAAATACAAAAGTCCTCAAAAGAGAAGAGATTACAACAGCTTAGCTATTTTTCATCCTCTATATTCAAAAAGTTGGCCACATCAAGTAACTGCCATCAATTTTCACCTACTTGACTTATTCCTTGCGCTTAAAATAGGATGGGATCACATGTGCTAGCCAATCACAGGAGAGTTAGGCGCATGGGAGAGAAAACCATGCATGGAAGCCGCAGATGGCTAGCAAGCACGGCTCGCAAAAGATAGCCAGCGAGACAGCCGGGATAGCGCTTGGGGAAAAAAAGAAAACAGGATACAAGAGCTATTGGAAGTGTTTTTTTTTGCCAATAATCGTCAAACCGGGTTTTAAGGAGCATTATACAAAGGCTTTTTGGAGTTGCTCTTACGGTTCTGCTTTTTTGGGCAGCGAATCACACATCGCGGTTCCCGCCCGTGATTACTCTCCGGCGCGAGTCTCGCTCGCTGATCTTATCGTTGTTATTATTGCGGAATCCTACTACTAACTAGCGTGCACTGTTTCTGTGGGCTGGGGACCAGAGAATCGGTCTACGTGGGCCGTGGAGGCATCGATGGGCATGTGGGCTGCCATCTGCGGGCTGGGACTCTGGCTCGGCTTTATTTGGCATGGGCTCAGCCAGCGGACGCTGGCCGCGGATTTTGTTTGAATTTTCAGCCTGGGACAAGTAATTTCATTGTTTGACCCGCCTAACTCAACCAAGAGCGAACGAGCCGTAGACTTGTTTGCACCAAATTAGACTAGAATTCTTTTGGTACTGTACAGATCGTTTATTTTGAATAATAAATAAAGATCTGGATGTCGTTAGGAAAAGGAAATCAAGGAGTACTACGAAGATGGAGAAATGAAAAGGGCAGTAGGACACGTGACATGTTTATTACCCGGTAGCAGACTGACCAAAGTGCTACTAAGTATACTAGGGATTCACGAAACGGAACCAACTGTTTCAGCGTGTGGGCAGCAGCAATGCAGAGTTGCAGACGTTTCGTTTCCTTGCTACCACAACTCTAGAAATTATTTTAAATGGAGGGAAATGTTATTTTGGCACGGCGCAACTCACGGGAAACCCATGGCCTGAACACAGGACACGCCCCAGCGTCGCATCCCGTTAGACTTGCCGACTGGCAGTCCAGCTTGTGAGAAAACCACCAAAGTTTAGGAAGCGTTCACACCTCCCGTAGGAGGCCGCAACTTTGTTTATATTATTATATAGGATGAGAACAGCAATTCTAACATATTTGATTTGGCCAGATTATAAATTAAACAACAATCAAGATATGATTTGGCCAGATTAATATACAAATATAACAGATTTGGTACAACACACGGTATATAGATTGATACGGCCAAATCATGCATATCTTTGATTGTTTTCTAACATGAGTGATTACATTAATCATATTTCTAACACAGCTCAGACAGCGTGCGTTATTTGAATAATACTCCAACCCCACAATGTCGAAAACACAGATTCAAATTCGGCTGGTGCCGACCCAGGCGACCATGATGGACGCACTCAAAACTCGGGCAGTCCGACACATCGCCGCCGTTGGTGCGCCCGCCGCGGCAAATCTTGTGGCTGAGACGGGTGCAGGTGGCACAGCAAGAAACTACCAGACCGGAACCGGACACGACAGTCAGAAGAGGCTGGCGAGCCAACAAAGTCTAGATTGCCGCCGCCCCTCTATATAAACCGACGCGCGTGTGCAGGCCGCTGCATCGATCGGCAACCAAACTTCCAAAAACGTCCGGCCGGTCACGTTACGTATATAGCGCCTTAGTTGTTGTTGCAGTGTTTCTGGCTATTTCGCGACGGGCAACACCGCGCGCCATGAGGCCACAAGCTCTTGCTCTCGCCTTGTTCCTGGCGGCCGCGCTGCTGTGCCTGTGCGCGGCGGCGGCGGCTGCCTCGCCCGTGTCGGTCGCCGGCAAATTCGCCTTGGAAGGTCAGTGTGCATCCGGCTAGTATCGTTTAATCTGTGTGCCGCGGTTGTGCTTGCTGAGGACTTGTCGGAGTACTGATCGATCTTGTGGATCTTGGTGCCTGATGTTTTTTTTCCAGGAATGGGAGTGGCCGTCGACCAAGGGATAGACCACTTCCTCGTCCTCGCAGCGGTCTTCGTCATGTGCCTCTTCCGCTGATCGTCTGGCAAGCAACGGTCGCTGCCGCTGACTGATTTCATCAGTTCGTGTATTCTTTGATTATGTAGAGAGTTTGCCGGCGCTGTGCAAATCTATATTTATTCCTATACCTAATAATAATAAAGAGGCAAAATTTCTTGCCATCCTAAATTTTCATTCAAACTCTGATCTCTACTCGGATTCTGATTCCTATACTCTCTCTGAGTCACGCTCACGCTCGTGCACTCCCAATCCCATGTTAGTTGCTGGTTCCATCCCCACGTTGAAAACTCCACCGCAAACTCCTTGCCTGACCGTATAAATCTCCAACTTAAATAAAAATCAAACTCCAAATTGGATCGAAATCAAATACAATATGTTACAACTAAGGATCGAATAACGGAACAAAAATGATATGATAAATTCTCAACTTTATAGCCCTGTCCGATCCCAAATAGGAGCGTCAAGGCGAGGGAAGAGGCATCGTCGCCAGTGCCAGTGTCCGAGGTCGCCGAGAAGGAGGCAGTGATAAAGGAGCTAGGTGACGCAGATCGGCGACCTTGGACGAAGCAGACTCGAGCGAGCAGCAACGCGTGGAGGGTTGCGTTGGCAATGGCGAAGGGCAGGCGGAGCAGTGACGAGAATTGCGCCGAATTAGGGTCCGGCGACGGGTATGCCAACAACGTGGAGAGGAGGTCGAGTGCCGCCGTTGTTGTGCATATATGTCGACGCGCCCACGTACGTTCCTATCTGGGAACCCCGAGAAGGAAGGAGAAGGAGAAGGAGAAGCTAGAGACGATGGAGAGATCGACGGCGACGATTGATAGCTACAGGTTGCCAAGGCGGCCGTCGAAGAGCTGTGTGGTAGAGTTGATGCCGTAGTGGCAGCGAGAGTCAGGCGTCCCCCATGTGCACGTCCGCCCTTCTAGCGACGGTGTCGGGCCGTGGTGATTGGAGCGACGCATCGACGATGACGAAGCGGATGGAGATGCGAAGCGACGGCGTCCTCCACAGCGAGGCGCTCGATGCTATTGATGCTGCGCTCGACGTCCTCCACGTCCTTGAGTAGCCTTCCAGCATACGTGGACAGTACGACAACCAACCATCCCTGAGCTGCCTCCCACCGTACGCGGACAGCACGGCCACCATGTCACTGGCGGCCTCCTTCACCTCCCTCATGGCCAGGGACGGAGAGCGTACCGTTGCGCATCGCAGCCTCGCCGGCGTCGCCACCGCACACACCAACTTTTAGGGAAGAGGAGAGAGGAGAGTTTGGATGGAGAGATACAGATGAGAGAGAGAGAGAGGTTGTAGGGCCGCAGGGGATGGATGGATGCACGCAGAGACGGTGGAGTTGAGGAGAAGATAAAGGTTGTCATATATTTTTTTATTTGGATATATAATTAATATTAAAGTATCGTGTATTGCTTTTATCAGAACCAGGATTCTAGTCATGCATATGCATGCGGGCATGTGACCAACATGCATGGCAATTAATCGGCCAATGCGTGATCCATACAAGGACACTATCATATTAATGTAAACATTAACTTATATTATACTGTCAATGTTATAGTCATAAAATAATTAATTATAGCTTAAAAAATTATAGAAAAGATAAATAAATATAAATAAATACATAAAATTTCCACCGTCATGTTTTCACGAACATTTGATGATTTTTTTTCTGTTGCAACGCACGAGCATATTTGCTAGTGCTAATAATGTAACAAAATAAGGCGATCATCCCTTAGCATTCAACAATGAAGGGCTTGAAATAAAACAACTTAAAACAGACGTCGTGCTCGATTAGCCATTCCAGTGTCTTTTCCCCAGCTCTTAGCAATTTCTGTGTAGACTACAAAGCACATATATATGAGCATTCGATGGGCCTTAAACTCTCTTCCACGCCTCGCATCATCGCACGATTGACCTGGAGCGTTCGTTAGTCATAGCTGGGCTGGGCTCTTATCACCTGTACCACGCATGGGAAAGTATTTGGGCTAAGGCCCTCTAAGAGACGAAAATATCTGGGTCAAGTAAACACTGTTTCAATCAGCCTGACAATCAGCGGCACGTGGGTTGAAGCACATTTTTTCCCTACCTTTTTATTTATTCATTTTTTAAAAATAATAATCAAAATAAAAAAATCCGGGAACAACCACCACTTAGCATCCTCATGAGGGGTGAGTCGCGACTACTGAATTCACGCTAGATGAAGAACCACTCGGCAACATAAGTAAGGGCCGACTATTGACTAGGCACCAAACAAGGCGCACAAAGAAAGCAACTGCTGCCGCCTTGGCTCTCCGTCGTGTCACCGGTCGGTCCCCTTCCTTTCTCGGTCTCTCACTACCTTGACGATGTTAGATGTAGCGCTGATGATGGACCGGTTAGAGTTTGGTTTGTCAGATTTGTTTTTTTTTTTTTTTTTGGGTGGGGGGGATTGCCTGGTGGATACCGAAAGTGAGGTTGCTTTGTCAACGGACATCCAAAATGAATTGATTTGCTGGTGAACTCTCTATTTTATGTCAAATTTGTTGGAGGACACTGAACGCATTAAAATATTCATTTTTAGCTGAGGAGGTGAGAGAATAGCTATGAAATGACGTTTTTGCCTCCGTCTCTTTCTTCTTCCTCTCTCTTTCCCTTTGTTCTTCCGCGGGTGGGCGTTAGAACCCGAGCGAGTCAGCATCTTGGCCGTGCAGGGGGCGGCACATCGCTCGATGTCCTCGAGGCCACCAGCCGCCGCCTCGCCGACTTCGCGGCCTCCCGCTCGTGTTCCTGTGCCTATTCGTGTATGCGCTGCACTACTACTCGGCGCTGTTCAGCGCGGCCGAGGAGTCGGAGCAGTAGAGGGAGGGGAGCAACGGCCTAGGAGATGATGCGCTGGAAGGGGAGAAGCAGACCCGTGTTGCGTCGTGGAAGCAGGGGAACGAGCCGCGCGCATCGATCTAGGTGCCCACGTTACTAGTTCGGCCAGCTAGGGTTCAGCGTGAGCTGAACGCCGGCCATGGCGGCCCGACGGCGCTGTTGCCGGACCTACCCGGCCTAACTTTGGATCCCTACGCGTCCTACGTGCTCACCGCGGCTAGCTTGACCCAACAGACGATGCGGAGGTGGAGCAGACGGCACTGCCGGCGTCGATGGTGAGGACGGCGGCGTGAATCGGCGGTGAGGTCGCCGTTTCGGCGCGTCCTGCATGGGATTCATGGAACCGGCGGGGACACGGCGAACGCAACAAACGTGAAACCGGCGAGCCAATAAGCTGGTACATCTTTGCAGTTTGTGCATATATGAAATAATAAGATTGAATAAAATATGTGATGTCCATATAGCAGGAACGATAAATCCACAGGGTTTGGTCATTTTTTGTGGACAACAGGACCTTAGAAATATTAGCCAATATTTGTACATGTTTTGGAAAGTAAAAATTCTGATGGAACTGCCAACAAAGCATGTCCGATAAAAGCTGTAAACCAATGCAGTGTGCTGTACGTAATTGGGAGGCTGCTTTCCTGTACATCCTTGGAGAATTGGGGAAGCTGCTTTGCTTGCTATGTTGGTACTGCACCCTGCACTTCAGAGGTTGGAACACAAAGCTGCTGGGGTTTTTTTTATAGCAACGACGATTGAAGTTGCAAGCTATAAAATGATACTGTAAGTTTTATGTATGTATTTATCTAAGAAAAAAGTTATACGTAGAAACGGAAGCAGAGAAAGAAACCTCTGTAGACAAATTAAGAGCGGAGCTAGAAAGTAATGATTAACCACGAGTGCTGCAGCAATCAGTCATGCCCGACCTTTTTTAAGGAATAGCAACCGGAGCTGCAAGCTGCCAAATGGACATTGCTAGTTCTGTATATGTGAACTCATATATCTACAAATAAAAGTGGTGAAGCAAACCTCTAAAAGTAAGTAACTATGCACTGCAAATCTAAAGTGCGTCTCTCTAGCAGGGAAAGGTTAGAATTGTAAAAGTATAATCTATTATCTTGTTGTTGAGGTTTCATATAGCTTCAATCCAGTTATGTCAACTTGAGAGGCTGGCATATTAAACAACAGTAGAATCTATGAAATATTTTGGCATAAAATTGAGTAGCTGAGACCATTGAATACTATTGAATATACATATATAAGAATACATTGATAGTTAGTTTACATATATCGACAAAGGGAAAGTACAGAAGAAAATTGGCATGTACCTTTGCATCGGTCAAAACAAGATCTATATGTGCTCTCAGGACCGCCATCGAGTGGGTGGTATCCCCATTTCCCATATTGTTAAGACATGGAGACAATTTGTAGTTTGCCTTGCTTGCTGATGTTCCATTGGAAGGAAATCACGCGGCATCTGAAAATCTGCAGAAGAATAATTTGGTAATTAGCATACATGAATAGCTAACCAAGCAGGCATGAGGCAATGCCAGTAAGAAGAATCAAGTGGCAACAATAATCAAATGTACTGTTGCATAGTGTGCACATGAATGTGAAACTATGGCTGATGTAATCAAGAATAGAGATTGCTTAGGAATGTGAAAGGAACAAGGGCAAATAAACATAGTCTGTATGTTCATATGTAGTTAAAATCATGTAACTAATAGGGAGATCTGAACTTGTATAGTAGAATATAGGTAGGAAGAACATTGTGATGGTCATAAACTAAATCAAAGAAAGGAATATTAAATATTCATTTTCTATCCTTATTGCTGTTGTCGCTGTGGGTAGATAGACAATTTCATTAGAAGTTTAGTTTGTCGGCGACCTCTGTTGCTGCAGCACTATGGTAATCTCTTTAATTAAATTCCTCCATTGTATGAATATGGAACAAATAGCATCTCCAAACAGGATAGTGTCGTAGACAATATACATTGAAGCAAAGAGAGGGGAAAATACCAAAAAACGTTATGGAGGACCTATACACGTGACCGCCCTTCAAATTAGCACGAAGACAGGTGCAATCAAACAGCTGAGAGCATATAACAAACTTCGATAGCATATGGTCATTGCACAAAATATGAAGCGAACATTTTTTAACTATGAGAAGAGCACAGTGAGAACATTCGAGGTTAACTACGAGAAGTTGTGACAACTGTTATAATTAGTCGAATTTGGATGATAGGGAGTTACTGGAAGCCAAAAAAGAGGTAACTGTACAGAAAATGAAGCAACATTTTGGGGGGGGGGGGGGGGGCAAAATGAAGCAACATTTTTGTAACCATAAATTTCCACTTTCTAGGACTATCAATCATATGAAAACATCACCCGTGCACCTTTGCTCCAATCTCTGCAGAACTTCAGGTAGCATATGGTTAGAATATGTACCTGCTCTATGTGGAGCAGGATCATCAAAGCTGAGAAAAAGATAGGTCGGCATGTCAGTAGCAAAACCAGTCTTATTTAAAAAAACATAATGTCAAGAGAAAAGGATAGCCTAAATCAAATCTTCGCAACTCTGTTTAGGGGAAAAGCTAACGTGCTGCTCTATGTAAGTATATATGTTCACTTACCCGTCGACAAAGTTGACATTTGTCTCCATGAGATAACTTATACATAATTAAAATTATGAACCGATATACAGCTTCAATTAGAATAAAGTGTTAGCATAGGACCCATCACCCAAATTTAGTTGGGAACAAATAAAAATGGTTAACCTCTCAAAAAGGAAGACAAAACACTAGTTTTAAGGATCTTGTAGGGCATGAGCCAAGAGCTTCTTTTCAGCAACAACCATAGAAATCGTGGCCCAGATCACCTGGCAAGAAAACTGCAAAATTAGATCCTACATCTACAACTAAACTCTGACATTGACATCAAAATAATCTCAGACACAATTGCTGTAGGCAAGTACTACTGGCCATGATAGGTAGAGGTGATGGCTCAACAACATTAACAAATCATGGGTCATGCTTTACAAACTATATCCATCCGTTTAAAGAATGGGGTTGTACTATCAGTAGACATGGCACTCTGAGGGAAAACAGAACATTTCCTCAACCTAACATTCTAGTGCACTTTAACCTTTTTTTTCCTCGAGGCATCACTGAACACTAAGCTCAACATTTGATATTCAAAATGTGAAATAACCCTGATTTGAATAATAAGCAGATGTTCAATTGATTTCATTGCTCATAGGTAGCAGCATTCAATATAATGTGTACACGGAAATCTGAATTTCAATCCTTTTGCGTAAGCTAATGTCTAAGAAGAACATGCTTACACGCCAATAATAATTCAAAGAAGACTACAACACTACTCTTGTAGCTTATGGTTCATGAAGGCTTTAAAAAAGTTTCGATTAGTGTCAAGAAACAACTGGAATAATTTTATTTGTTTGTACCCAGAGCTGCTGGTGGTTTGTCTATCTAGCACCAGTACAAAAGTATATGCTGCAACACACTGTTTGTAAAGCCATGGATGTATTACATAGAAGCTTCTATACGAACGCAGTAAGAACATACTCACTCCGTCCCAGAATATCTGTCGTTCTCGCTTTCTAAGAAACAACTTTAACAAAATATATATTAAAAAAATTATTATTTATGATACATAATTAGCATCATTGGAAAGATCTTTGAATCTAGTTTTTTAACAAATTTATTTGGAGACACAAATGTTGCACATATTTTATATAAATTGAGTCAAAATTATGGCACGAACATCGAAAATGACAGATAAATTGAGACGGAGTGAGTAATACAGGGAAAGCAGGTACCTGAAATATAAAGCAAAGAGGGCTCGTGGCTGCATCTTGATGAGTGAAGTCAATCGAAGTAAATGAAGTAGCAGGCATAAATTCAACCGGAAGTAAATGCGGACAAGACAACTCATAGGCTGTGTAGCTGTAAGACCCCGGTTGTTATGAGCTCATTTAGTACCGTAATTTAGGCCTAAGTCAAATTTTTAAAATGAGTTTTTCAGAATTTTTGATTTAAATATACTTGATGTGATAAGTGAATCCGGTGAACCGGTTTTATGAACTCGAATAAACGTCCAAGTTAAATTACTCAATACGTAAAAATATTTAGGAATGTCGAACGACGATTCTAGCGAACGGTTTGTTCTATTAGATTAAGCATAAAAATCAACCTATATAAATAGATTAAAATCCATTAATAAATAGAACGATATATATACTCATGAGTTTATTTTGATAAGCACGAACTGACGAGAGAGAGCGCAACAGCTTCGTTTATTTTTCTGACGTACAGCGTACTCGTTGCATGACATTTATTACCGTCACGTCTCTCGTCGTGGCTCTGCATTGCTCTGCACCACGACGTGTCCGTTTGCCTGCACCCTTGTCCTTCTCTCCCTCGCTTGCGTCGCGTCCGATATTTTTATGTGAGCGTCAGTCGCACCGAGCATTCAAGCAGCAGAAGGTCCTTTTTCTTTTCCCCGCTCTCTCTCGCGCGCTTGCTTTTCAATGCCTCTTGTCTTTCTCTATCTCACTGCCAGTTCCGTCGCTTCACCCTATGCCTCTAGGCGTGCTCTCTGCTCTCTGCCTTACTTGTCTCTGCTGCCGCAGTCTCATCCTTGCCTGCCTCTGCTGTCCTTTCGCACTGACGCCATGCCGCTGTTCCTCTACCGTTGCCCCTCCTTTTTCTTACCGTAGCACCACGCCGCTGCCCGACCACCGCACGCGCTGGTGCGCCTGAGCCGCATGTGGCTCCTCGCCCTTCCTCTCGCGCTCCTATGCTGCTCTTTCTCCTAGCTTGCCTTGCGGCCACCGCTGCCTCGCAGCACGTGCCTCGGCCGTCACCGCTCGTCGTTGTCTCTTCCCTTTTCCCCTTCTCGAGCACTACGCTTTCCCCACCGTCGCCCAGCCACCGCGCGTGAACACGCCGTGTTCCCCCGGGTTTTGTACTGGAGGCATCCTAGCTCCTGCTCTTCCCCTGCTCGTCAGTCGGCCCGTTCGCGCGCGAATCGGCTGCTCCACGACGCTTCCCTCCAGCGCCTGCTTCTTCGCTGCTCCACCTTCGCCATGCCGCGCCTCCCGCGCTCGCCGTCGCCCTGTCTCCCCGCGAGGCGCCTAGGCTCAGGTTGCCGCGCGCTGAGCCGCCTCGCCTTGTTTCTCCTCGCACCGGTGCCCTTCCCCGTCTTCCCTGTCGTGCCACCCTGGTCCACGCTGGACCATGCCCCTCGACGCTGCTCCTCCCTGTGCGCCCGCGCCGTAGTCACCGCTGCCCCTCCCGCAGCGCCCGCTATGGCCACGCGCTGCCCCATCTCTTTTGCTGATGCCGCCGTAAGGCTCGCACAAGGCCTAGCTGGGGTTGCGCCGGGTCTGCCCGGTAGCCATGGAGCCCGCCCTCGCCTACCGTCGCCTGCTGCCTGGCGCCGACGAGGCAGTCACCGGCGTCGTCCCATGGCCATCCGTGTGTGCGCATGGTGGGTGCTCCTCGGGTCCTGCCCGGCCATGTTGTTTTCATCCTTGGGTGTGACCGGAGCCGCTGGCACTTCGCCGCGCCGCCTCGCTTCACCTCCACCCGCCGGCGAGCCGCCGATTGTGCTGGCGGGTTGCTCCTTGTCTGCCCTCTGCTTTTGAGGATGAAGAGAAGGGTATGAATCCAAGTAGGAATTTTGTACAGGGTCCTAGGTGTAAAATAAGTTACTCACATGAATAGTGTATTCTGGACTACGTATCGATTTAGTAAAACTGTGGGGTCTTTTCTGCATAAGTGGCGCGCACCTCTGGGCCTTGGCCGCGTGGGCCATAGTCGGCCTTGCGCCACTAGGCTACGCTCACCGAGCTACTGGACTGCCGTCGCGCCTAGGCCGTTCATCGCGTTGGGCAGCCGCCTGCGCCGCTTGGGCTGGCCTGGTGCCGCGCTGTGCGCTGGGCCGTGCGCCCCTGCGGGCCGCGCCGCGCTGCTGGGCCAGTTAGTGGCCGTCGGCCCTTTTTATTTCCGAAATGCTTTTCAAAAATAGGTTTCTAGTTTAACTTGTATAATCAATATAAAATGGTATAGGAATCCAAAAATTATAAAACTAATTTTGTTAGTCTCCTAAAATCATGATCTACCTGTTAGTATATTTTGTTTACATAGTGTGATAATATTTTGGAAGCTATATAATTAATTTAAGGTACTTAATATTGTAAAAATATAAACTTGTAGGAATTGTTATGATGAATTAGGTAGTAGTGTTGAATCTAAAATTTTTACAGTAGGCTCCTGACAATATTAGGTACTCACTGTAATTTTTGGTAGCCCTAGAATAATTAGTTTAATAGATTAATAATGATGCCCTATTTCGAATAAAGATTAAATTGATAGAATGGAATAAAGAAACACCTTGGGTTTCGTATAACTAAAACATTGGTTGGGAAGTAACGCCTTATTCGACAATATGGATACGTAGACCAGCGTTAGAGCTATCTAGTTAGCTTGTGAGGCGTGATCGGATTTCTAAGCAGTTTCGGCTGTCGTTGGTTATTTACATCTATGCATTTGCATCAATGCATATCATATAGGTATGATGATAGGATCAACAGGATCGGTTGAAGGATGATTAGGAATCCGAAGATGGTGTAATGGTATTCTCTCCAGGAGATGATACAATGGCCTTTCTATTTAGTTGATGGTGGATGATCTGAAGATGCAAATACTAACTTTTGGTTATATTTCACCCAGGCAAGCCCCGGTGCATGACCCCTACTTTTCTGCACTTTAAATTATATTTGTGCATTAAGTTTTAAGGAGTTGAATGAAACCCACTTGCATATATATATATATATATATATATATATATATATATATATATATATATATATATATATATATATATATATATATATATATATATATATATGAGTCTTACTAGTATGACAGGATCGGGTAGATTGCTATGCTACAGGACCCGGTAGAAGTCGAGTGATTGCCTGTCACTCGCGAGATATAGGAAATATGTTACTATATCATTATCACTTGGAAAATATAAATGGTGGAAAGGAAAAATAGTGACCGGGCAGGGATATGGTTTGGGTATTGGTGGATGTAAGAGGTTGTGTCGCCGCGGACACGGGGCATAGGTTGGTTACACCGCTTTCCCTGTCTGTGTCAGTTAAGGACCGGTCGTAGCATAAGTCATCGAGGCAACTCATAGATTTATTATCCCGAGCATATACTTGTGTATGGGCGCTTGGAAGACTTGTTACTCTCTTATCATGGGTTCCGGCTCTTTCTGGACCGACTGTCATGGTAGTTTTTGGGTTAGAAGATCCTTGCACTGCACTGAGTCTGGAACTCAGGGGAGGGGGCTTGGAGTCCTAGTTTGGACGAGGACCTGGACCCCATGATAGGAGGGTAGTGGGTTGGTCCTGCTTGTGCCCGGAGTATAAGCGGGACATGTGTTTTCGGGGTACCGAGCTAGGGGCATTGATTCACGAATCGCTGGGCAATCCGGTACGGCTTGTTTTGTGTGTAGCACCGTAGTAAGAACTGGAAGAATAAAAGATGGAAAAAGGAACTCTGATTGCTAAACACCTGCTTGAAAGTAGCACATGTGCTTACTTAGAATGGTTAGTTAATGAACTAATATACTGCTAATAAAAATTAAATACAAAGACGCACTTTTAGTAATGCTCCTGCAGATGCAATAAACCTACAAGCCAATAGCCTTGCATATCCTTGGAGTCTTTTTCTTTCCTCCTGTCGAGTAAGTCTTGCGGAGTACAATTGAGTACTAAGGGTTTTATTCCCCCTGTTGCAGGTGACAGGTGGATGCTAGAGCTGACCCTTGTATGTGGGATTCCTCCTAGTGGGCTCAGAGATGATTTCCTTTACGCTGCGATCATAGTTTTTATTTATAACTCTCACTAAATATTTTTCTAAATAAAAGTTTTATAATCTCTTGTCCTAGTTCACATATCAATGCTTCATCATACTATGAATAGATAATTATTTCCGCCTGTAATTCTGATCACATGTTTATATTCCGCTGTTACATTAAATTGTTAGTAACTCTGATAATATGATTACATTCCGCTGTTATAATAATAAATATTATACTCTGATGTTGTATTAAAAGTGATGTAAGAAATGATTAAGAATGATGTAAGCTTTATTCTCTCATTTGTGATCCTGATGGAAAAAATATGGATTTTCGGGTTCTCTCCTGGGGTGTGCCTGACGGAACTGCGTAATTTGATGTTCTCCCTTGAGTGCTTAGTGTCTAATGGAAGACGAGCACTCCTAGGAGGCATTAGATTAGGTGGTCCTGCCAGAGTAGCAAACAATAATTTTGGTCAAAGTCTACAATTCTCACTAATTACAGGTAGCAGCTATATAGGAGCACTTACAATTTTGCAAGAGAATCGATAAATGACAACAGTTAAATATGTACATATTTCTTTGAGCGCAGCTGTATCTTACCATTTTTTAGACAATGAGCCGTACGTTTCTGCAGTGACAGAACTAATCGGCCTGTTCGCTGGTTGGTTTCTGGGCTGGTTTGGACTGGCTGGTGCTGGTTTATTGTGAGAGAAAAACACTGTTGGCTGGCTGGTTTGGGCTGGTTGAAACCAACAAGCGAACAGGCTGATTAATTAGGGGCTGAAACTACAACATGGATATTCCTATGACTTACAATGTAGATACATTATTCTGGTAACAACACAGCAAGGAATCTAGAGGGGGAGAAGGAGCAGGAAGAAAGTTTACGAAAGTAATGAGGCTTGAATTAATAAATCTTCTCGAAACAAGAAGACCACAGAAGGCAACATGCCTATAATATTGTTGAGCAGTCGCAGCCATAGTTTGGTGCCACACAAGCATAAATGCGCGCAACTCTTTTTTTACCAGACAATTATGATAGCATATTGGGGAGCATTGGAACTATAATCCAAGATTAAAAATCTAGTGGTTTGCCTCCTTGTATAAAGACATGCTGCTTAAAATCTAGAACAGTCTCTGCAACAACAAAGTGCTTAGAAAGACTCTTATAGTAGGATGGAACACTACATTAGGATGTCCAGAATAGGGAAAAGGAAAAAAAGGCATAAATCTGCAAGTGTCAATAAGTGGCAATACCCGAGTTTCCTTTTAAGGTGTACTGCTCCAATAGCGTCTTCTTGTCCTCATGTGTGAGCACCTGATGCTCAGGAACAAGAACATGCTCCTTGATGTTTATAAGCAACTCGACCTCCTGTTCATTACTTCAGTTATCAGAAATCATGACATAGAAGATCATTGATTATTGCACAATAGCATGCGGGCCAAGCAATGAGTCAAATTGGAGTAGCTTCTGGGTGTGCAAACTAACCTGGAAAACTTCCAAATGGATCTTTGGCTCTAATTCTATGAGAAACGACTTTGTAAATGGAGTTAGGTTCTGTTGAAGTACTAACACAGCTCTGGAGACATTCTCATGCGTCATCATTTCAACATACTTCTTGATGTGCTTCATCCCTACTTTGTCATCATTGGGGAAGACATATATGTGATCAACGAACAAAAACCAATTACACTATTAGAAGGACTATCAAGCGCAGCTTCAAATACTAAACTTTGCTTTGATTGGCTGTCATTTTTAGGCTGCGGCTATAGGCTATAGTTGCATGGTAGCTGTTCTAGAAGTAGTAGAAATTTATTTGTTGTTTGCAGGCACAGCTGCAGCTAAAAAAATCTACAGCGAACACAGCCCAGGTAAACAAACCAGCTACACACCACTAACCAAATCTTTTATGGACACTGCATTGAACTCTAATGTGATTATACCCAGCAGATGAATCATCCTTTTCTGTTTTATCCAAATGACAGGAAATCTTTTTCTGACAACGAACAAATACAGAGCGTGCCTTTTAGCGATGATGGATTATAGTGTTGTCGGGGACCTAATACCAGGGTACCCCAGAAGGTGGAACCAATAACCACCGAACGTGAAAAACTTCTGGACGCATAAAGGCGCCGTGTCATCCCTTGTTCGAGTGACAGGAGTTCGGTTCCGCCTCGCCCGACACCTTTGGGACGGGCTCGGTCTCGCCCGAGGGCCGAGGGATAAACTCTGTCTCGCCCGACGCCTTTAGGGCGGGCTCGGTCTCGCCCGAGGGCTGAGGGATGGATTCCGTCTCGCCCGATCCCGGAGGGACGGGATCAGCCTCACCCGATGCCTTTGTGGGATAACCCAGCCTCGCCCAAAGGCTCAAGGCTAATCTCCATCTCGCCCGACGCCTTTAGGGCGGGCTCGGTCTCGCCCGAGGGCTGAGGGATGGATTCCGCCTCGCCCGATCCCGGAGGGGTGGGGTTAGTCTCACCCAAGAGATAGGGATTGGTCTCCGTCTCACCCGACGGCCAAGAACGAGCCTCGCCCTGATCGATATCTATCCCTCATAATGATGGGTACAGGACGAGACAAGATGTTCGGGTCAACCATGGCTCCAAGGACCATACCCTGCGCTCTGGCAGGAAAAGGACTGCCAGGGAACGACAGGACTGATGCTTTAGACCCTTCCGGGCACCGTAGAACCCAAAAGGCATTACAGGTGCGTGCACCTCGCCCTGTAGAGTTGTAGGCGCTGCCTTCAGCTCTGGGACACGGAATCCGATGAAGATATACGACAACCGCTACGCTCCAGGAAATGATTTGCTATCTCCACGAACGACGGATATTCCGTCACCACGCTGTGGACCCGAGGGAGCGGCGCCCGCTTCCCGACCCCTCAGGTCCACCCAGTCAGAAGGCCTTAGCCACGGCGCTACACCAGACCCTGACCCCACGTTCCTCCAACGAGGACTCATAGGAACCAGAAGGCATGCGGAGCAAGGCTGGGGGAGGCTCATAAGTCAAAACCACTGTACTACAGCCCATACCCTGCGTAGGGCAGCATTATGTGACTAACCTGACATCCTACAGAGACATTGACAAACATTGTAAGCACTTATCTTCCTTCGCACTCATCAGAATGAAGGACCTGACCAGGTAGACGTAGCACTTATCTTCCTTCGCACTCATCAGAATGAAGGACCTGACCAGGTAGACGTGAGCCACAAGACTAAGTAGAGTACGCGTCCTAGAGCCCTCACCCTTGTAAAGCCAGCCCCCTTCATCTATAAAAGGGGATGCGCTTCCTCCATCAGGGGGATGGGAAAAAGAGGACCGAACAAGAGAACGCACTCATACACACTTTCAAGCGGCTACGAAGCTCTTGACCACCTTTCAACCCTTCCATCAGAGACTTGGGACCAGTCCCTCTCTCGACAGTTTGTACCCCTTACTACAGACCGTTCACGGTGTTAATAACACAAGCAGCAGCAAACTGGACGTAGGGACGTTCTGCCCAAACTAGTATAAATCTTGTGTCCTTTAGCGCACCATCCGAGCCTAACGCGCATTACTATAAATTTACTTGCCGGTGCTTGTACGAAACACCGACAAGTGTCTACACCTGTGAACGAATAAGTACATGGCGTGCCTTTTAGTATATCTGACCCAAAAATCGTTGACTAAGGTAGGTGGGAAAAGGAAACAACAAGTACCTACTGATGATATGTAGTAGCTGTATCAAGAAAATGTTCATATACATGGCGTGCTCTTTTAGTATAGGCCTTGAGAGTAGCTCTAATTTTCTCGATGAACATGGCAAAGAAAAACATTCAGTATATTCTTTGGGTTGCCTATATATATATATATATATATATATATATATATATATATATATATATATATATATATATATATATATATATATATATATATTCAATTAGAAATCCTAGGAAAATGTACCATACTCCTGTTCTTGGGCATATAGCAGTTGCCAGCAGGGAACTTATTGTTCAGTGAGGACTTCCAAACCGCTATGGTTGTCATCAGCAATTGAGCATGATGCTCATCTACATGTGTGTACGTGGAACCGAAGAGGCAAAAAATATGGGAATAGAAAAGGGAAGCTGAAGTAGAGCAACAAACCATAAGGAATCAGTGCCGCTCCTCGTAGATCTGAAGCTGCTCATGCCGGTGTCCACCCCCCAGCAGTTAAAACTACTGTTTCTTTTGCATCTAAAATATAAGTATTGAGAAAGAACAAATAGGATTATAAACATATCAAGGAAGCATTCAAACAAGGACAATCTATTACCTAGGTTTGGTCATGCACATGCGCCTACACGAATCAAGACCATCTCACACGCTCCCCCTAGACCTAACATACTCGCTCCCTCTCCCCCTTTGGCGACAAGCACCAAAACCTAAGGGTTGGATGGCGGGACAGGAGCAGTCGAGTCGGGCGTTGAGGTGCGATGAGAGATCTAGAACTGAGCTGCATCACCCTCTGACCCTGAGCTCTGAGCGGTCTAACCCTCTATCGCTGGAAGTGAAGGTGAAGCGGTCTGGGTCTGCTCAGTAACTGGCGTGGCCTATGACTCTAGAGGTGTCACTGTAGGAAGTGGAGCCACATCTGCCGCTGTCACTGAAGCCTCAAGTGTAGGAGTGACTGTCTGAGGTGGCTCGGATGATGCAATAGACGACGGAATCATATCGGTAGTCTCGGTAACTGGGGCAATTGTGGTAGGGACAGTGACTCGGAACACTGGAGGTGTAGGCTGCCCTGTAAGCTCACTGAAGGTAGCGCCGAGACTCCTAGAGACTAGGGTGTTCGTCACTAACGCCGAAGAAGTTTGAGTCGGAGTGAAGCCAGTAGCAATAGGAGTAAAATGCGGACCCTAAGCTATCCCTAGTGAAGCTAACCACTGAGACACCAGCTCTGTAGATGAGGCAAACTAAGGAGCTGGCAGTCTCGGACTCAAAAGCCCACTAGGCTGTACAGCTAGAGTCACTAGAGTGGTGGTGGTAGGCTGACCTATCTAAAGTGTAGACTGCTGAGGACAATCCCAATAGCAATGAATACATGCTACATGAAGCAGAGTAACTGCCGCTGAATCATAAGCTGCTGCTGCATGGCCTGCTACCACCAAAACTCATCCTATCATGCTAGAACCTGAGCAAGTGTAGCTGCGGTCTCCTGAGCCTGGCGTGCCTGGTCCTATCTCATCCATTCAAGTACAACTAGAAGTGCTGGGTCAGTCTGCGGCGGTAATGGTGGAGCTGAGCTGGAGCCACTGGGCTCTCCATTGTGTGGTCGAGGAGTGTAACACCCTAGGCCCGACACACAGCATAGGCCCACTCTACTAAGGGGTGGGCCCACCTATGTAGCAACCCGCTTGCGTTTTTATCTTCGTTTCGCGCAAAATGATTAACCGAAGGTTACTACGCGTCCTTGGCCTGGCTATTTAAGTCGGTCTAGCTATCCTAGGATTCACAGTTTGGGACTAAAGTCTGGCTACACAGTGTTTCGTGATGCTACAGTAACTCGCATGAACAGTGTCGCGCCGCTACGGTACCCGATTTTGGCCTGAACCCACCTTGTCGCTACAGTGCCACGCTACAATCTTGGACCACAGCCCACGCGCACAGTTACATTGCATTGGCCCAATTGGAAATTTGGCCCATTTAGGCGGGGATGTTACAATCACCCCCTTAGGATTCGACATCCTCGTCGAATGCCAGACTAGCTTACCCTATTCGGGACAAATGCTCAGGATCGACTCTCTTGGCCCACGTCTATATTCCCAGCTCCTAGGCCCAAGTGCCATGCTCTTGCAGAGCCATGCACAACCTGTCCGAGCTCCTAAGCCATATGTCTGTGAAACCACGAGAGTTGGCCCTGAATACCATTTGTAACACCCCAGCCCCAAAATACGGCTAAGATCCACTCTACACGTTGAATGGACCACACCTGCTAATTAACTCTCTTGCACTTTCGTTCTCGCTTCGCGCAAAAGGTTTGAACCAGAGTTTATTCTCTCCTAGGCTCAGGCTTTTAAGTTGGTTCAGTTTCCGGTATGGGACTAAAGTCCCATAGCGACAGTGTTCCGCTGCTACAGTACGGTCGACTGGAGCTACAATACTTGTTCATTTGGCCCGACTCACCGGATCGGCCCGGCTTGACCCATTTAGCGGGGTCTCACATACACCCACCCTTGATAACTCTACGTCCTCATTGAGAGCCAAACCAACCTACCCAAACAGGAAAAATGTATAGGATCGACTCTCTTGGCCCATGTCCATGTTCCTAGCTCCCCGCCCTAACTGCCATGCTCTTACAAAGCATGCACAACCTATCCGAGCTCTCGAGCCATATATCCGTGAAACCATGAGAGTTGGCTCTAATACCATTTGTAATGCCCTAGGCCCGGCACACGGCATAGGCCCACTCTACCAAGGGGTGGGCCCCACCTACGTAACAACCCGCTTGCGCTTTCGTCCTCGCTTCGCGCAAAATGGTTACTACGCGTCCTTGGCCTGGCTATTTAAGTCGGTCTGGCCGTTCTAGGATTCATAGTTTGGGACTAAAGTCTGGTTGCATAGTGTTTCACGATGCTACAGTAGCTCGCTGAAATAGTGACTGGACAGCTATGCTTCGCTGCTATAGTACTGCCTTTGGCCTAGCCCGCCTTGTCGCTACATTGCCCCTAGCTATAGCTCGGACCACAGCCCACGCGCACAGTTATAGTGCCTCAGCCCAACCGGAAATTTGGCCCACTTAGGCAGGGATGTTACAAAGGAGCCATCTATGAAATCAGCTGATAGTCATCATCTGAGCTATCAATAGGGATGTTCTCGACCACATCTTCCTGCTGGGCATCTAGCTCCTCCTCCTCTGTCTCTACAATGCCCCTAATGATCTCATCGTGCTGAGCTACTGTCTCTAGTACCTCTGGGCGATGGCTCAGCTGGCGAGGTGTCCTTGCACGACTATGACATAGCATCTGGCTCATGTCATACTATGGAAACTCAGTGGTAGCACATGTCCACTCTACCATTGTCTCTGGGGACTTATGTGGAACTGCCTTTTGGAGTAGGAAAGTGATCCAATGAGCATAAGGCAGCCGATGGTGACATCTGAAGCCCTCTGCTAGTGTGTCCTCCATCTCTGAAAGCATCACATCCCAAATATCAAAGACAGTCTGAGACACCAGGTAATGCACTAGCCATAGCTGAATTTGAGTCAGGCCCTCGCGGTAGCCCATCCTCGGGAGCAGAGTCCTCCTCATAATAGCATCAAGGAGCCAAGCTATAGGTGTAAGGTCATGTGGTGTCTTGCTCGACCCCTCGCCAAATGGCTCTGTGAAGCACGGTCTAACAAGATCTGTAGGTGGCACAAGTTCGCCATGAGGGCATCTCGGAGGCTCTGTCTATCCATAGCATACCTTGTGAAGACGAATAGGTTACTCTAGAATCCTCAGTATCTCTTTGACCCTCAAGCTCTAGAGCTTGTAGTCACGCCGTCAAAAAGCAAAGTGAATAAACCTGTGACTCGGGTCAATCCACAAGGAGGAGTAGAACTCACAGACCCAAGATGGAACATACCGACCAGTCCATCCAAGGAGATCTAACAAGCTTGGCTAATGAGAAAGGTGAGGACGGATCTGCTCGCCTATAGCTACAACTAGAGAGTCTATGGAGCAAACCCACTGAGATCTAAAGGCAACACCGCTATTGAGATATGCACTATAGAAGTCCTCCTGCAACACAGTGTAGAAGTGCTTTGAGGCATGCTCATCCCATTTTGATGGAAACCAATCCTCAAACTGTATGAACCATAGTTGTTGTACTTGTCTGGCTGTGGCCGCCCTCAGGTCAAGGTGTACCATGGGAGGCAGACCCTATGGTCTGGGAGGTGGATGAGAGCCCCACCTCTGTGTCTAAGGCCTCGGTGACACCTGAGTATGTGTGTGACTGGAGCGTCGAAGCTGTGGCTGTGCTGCCTGCTCTGCCTCCTCATCCTACTCTCCCTATTGAGCGTCCTCTGTCTGCTCTGCCGACTATGTCTGCTACCCAGTCACCCCCTGAGTCTGACTCTCCTCTACACAAGAGACCTCTAGAGCATCCTCTAAAGAGACAAGCCATCCTCCAAGCATGATAGTCCTAGGTGGACTACCAAGACTAGCCTCAATCCTCTCGACGACGGCCCTCTGAGCTGGTGACAACTGATCGCCTATGCGAATGCCACTGCCAAATCCACCTCTCTCGGCTCGCTCTGCGACGGCTGACACTACTGCTGCCCTCTCTGCCTCAACATCATCGAACTTGCGCTTCTTCTTTGTAGTCTTTTTCACCTTTCCTTTTTGTTGAGCAGTCAGGCGAGGCGGTGGCCTTGGATCCTCATCACCGGGACCACCCTTGAGATTCTTGCAACGTGCCATCTTTGAAGCTAACAAGAACCACTGACACTCAAGAGGCTTGACCTATGTTCCGTACTCGCAGGCTTTGCCCTAGGTTCAACTGCCACTGGCAGCTGCTAAGTAACCTCAAACAAACTATCTCGTTGCTTGGATAGAAATAGATGGAATACATATAAGCATCACATTATATTCTAGAGATGAGCGAGATCCTAATCAGAAGTAAGCAGTGAGGTACAAATAGAATGAATTTGGCTTACTACCTTAGAACAAGAAGAATCCCTGTGAAAAGGTAAGTCACTGACAAACGCAGGGGCACAACGAATCAAGGCAACCAGAACAAGATAGGGCACTGTAGGTCACGGAAATGCCAGTGCACGATGCTGGATGTATAGGTGGAGCACCTAGAGGAATGGTACCCGGCTAAGGGAATCACCGGAGCGTGAGCACGGGATGCCAAGAGAAAGACGCGTGAGGTCGCCAGAGCAAGCTAAGACGCCGATGAGTCGAGGCGACGAGTAGACTCTGGTGGTGGAGGCGCAGGCGCGGGCGCGTCGGGGGAGATGCGAGGGCGGCATGTCGGCTAGGGCAGTATGGCGCAGGCTTGGTGGTGGAGGCATAGGCGAGGGCACAACAGCAGAGATGCAGGCGCGGTGAGGGCAAGGTGGCATGAACATGGTTATATAAATGAAGGCCCCCTCATGATAGTTACATAGGAAATGGATCTAATCCACACGAGTTGAAGCGACCGGACGCGCTGGTGAAAATGACCAGACGCAGCAAACCAGAGTCCGGTCGAGTACAGAGAGGTCTAGAAATGCCCAAATGACGATCGAACGCGTCCGATGACACGTGACCGGATGCTCCATAGAGTTTGATCATTCTTGAGAATCAACACGCACATGACCGAACATGGAGGCGTGTCTCATCAGACGCTGGGCAAACACTGTTTAGCGTCTGGTCCTCCTTCAGCAGCAGTTCTTCAGAAGTACTGACTGGATGCTTGGAGCAGAGTCCTGTGCCATGTTCGATCACTCTTCAGCTACTGTTTTGCTTCGATCCTGCGCGCCACTTTTTCCCAATCGAGTCCCAACTTCAATAAGACCAAGAAGAAACACAAATTGGGACTGATATGAGAGACTTCTCTCAAACCCTCAAAAAATTTTAAAATAATTTGCCTTTAGCTATAATTCTTTTTAGGAAAATAGGCAACAAAAGGGCGATGAGCAACATGTGGCCACACAAATAGAGAAATCAACCATTCGGAGCTTCAAATGCTCTCTCTATTTGTGGACGAACACAGCGGATGCTCAAAAGATAATAAAAAAGAACCGATAAAGCCTCTCTCTATTTGAAGGGACAACACAAGCTCATTTTTTATTGAAGTTACTAAGGTCAAGCACATTGAGCTCACTCCTCAACCGACAAAACGTAGCCTCATCCAGCGATTTAGTGAAGATATCCACCAATTGATCCTCGGTCCTTACACGTTCTAGTGATATATCATTTTTAGCTACATGATCTCTAAGAAAATGATGGCAGATATCTATGTGCTTGGTGCGAGAGTGTTGAACCGGGTTGTTAGCAAGCTTTACCATGCTCTCATTGTTACACAAGAGAGGTACCTTTTCTAGAACTACACCATAGTCTAGAAGAGTTTGCTTCATGTAAAGAATTTGTGCACAACAAGCACCCACGGCAATGTACTCCGCCTCGGCGGTGGACAATGCCATACTATTTTGCTTCTTGGAGGTCCAAGACACTAGTAATCTACCAAGCAAATGGCACCCTCCGGATGTGCTTTTTCTATCAATTTTGCAACCGACATAATCCGAATCGAAATAGCCAACTAGTTAGAATCTAGCTCCTTTGGGATACCAAAGACCAATGCTTGGTGTGTGCTTAAGGTACCTAAGGATTCTTTTAACAACAACCATGTGAGCCTCCTTAGGATTAGCTTGAAATATAGCATACATACACAAACTAAACATGATGTCAGGCTTAGATGCGGTAAAATATAATAAACCACTAATCATAAAACGGTAGAGAGTTTGATCAACCGATTTACCCCTCTCATCTAGGTCGAGATGTCCATTAGATGGCATTGGTGTTTTGATTGGCTTACATTCATCCATTTTGAACCTCTTGGGAAGGTCCTTGGTATATTTTTCTTTAGAGATGAAAATCCCCTCTATCATTTGCTTGACTTGAAAACCAAGAAAGAATGTAAGCTCTCCAATCATAGACATCTCGAACTCCTTTGATATCAATTCAACAAACTCTTTGCAATAGTCTTCATTTGATGAGCCAAATATGACATCATCAACATATACTTAACAAATAAAGATCTCTCCATCAAGTTTCTTGGTGAATAGTGTGGTATCGACCTTCCCAATGGTGAAGCCCTTCTCAATGAGGAAATCCCAAAGACGCTCATACCAAGCTCTTGGAGCTTGCTTAAGCCCATATAGCGCCTATTGGATAACCTATAAACATGATTAGGATATTTAGGGTCTTCAAACCTGGGAGGTTGATCAACATAGACTAGTTTATTTATGAAACCATTTAAAAATGAACTTTTAACATCCATTTGATATAATTTCATTTCATGATGGGATGCATATGCAAGAAGGATACGAATGGCTTCAAGTCTTGCAACTAGTGCAAAGGTCTCCCCAAAATCCAACCCTTTAACTTGAGAGAACCCCTTTTGCAACTAGCCTTGCCTTGTTCCTCACAATGATGCCTTGATCATCTTGTTTGTTGTGGAACACCCACTTTGTTTCAATAACTCTTGCATCTTGTGGTCGCTCTTCAAGTGTCCAAACTTTATTTTGGGTGAAGTTGTTCAACTCTTCATGCATGGCATTTATCCAATCCGGATCGTAAAGAGCTTCTTCTACATTTTTAGGCTCAATGCAAGAAACAAACGAGTGATGTTCAATAAATGAAGTAAGTTTTTGAGAGCGAGTCATTACACCCTTTGAAGAACTCCCTATGATGAGATCTTGTGGATGTGCTTGTAGTAGAAGTGAATTTCTTCTATCAACCACTTGAGGGGGAGGTTGTGGAGCATCAACATCTTGAGCTTGTGCCACCATTTGATCATGGGAGATATGAGTATCTTTATTTTCTACTCTCCCATCTTTATCATCATCTTGTGGTACATTTTATGAAGAGGGTGGATCAATCACTTGTACATCATCTTCATCATCTTTAGGCTTGATGTCTCTAAGCAGAATATTCTTCATGGCCTCCCTCAATGGTTCATCACCTACACCCTCAAGATTCTCATGTGCTCCTTGGGAGCTGTTAGATTCATCAAATTCCACATCATATGTTTCTTCAACCAAGCCGGTGGCATGATTAAATACTTGATATGCTTTGGACTTTGATGAGTAACCAACAAGAAAACCAATATCACAACATCTTTGGAACTTCCCTAGGTGTTGCCATTTCTTGTAGATGTAGCATTTGCAACCAAACACCCAAAAGAAAGATACGTTCGGCTTCTTCCTATTGAGCAACTCATAAGGGGTCTGTCGACACAGAATTTTTGTCCCATGCCGAGGACACACGCAGCAAGCCGAAAGGGTTCGCTCGATGGAGCAGATCGACCTAGCTTCAGCGCAGGGATGGTCGATCCTACGCACTCCTCCCGAGACGTGCCAATCAATTTGACCCTGCAATTGACAAGGAGAGAAAGTTCATCAGTAATTAAGGGTGGAACTTGCCGGTGTTGCCAGACAGTCCCGAATGTGCGGCTATGAAAGCCGATATGAAAGGAGATCGACTAAATAGTCGATTCCAGCATATTCATGAGAATAAATCAATTAAAGCTCATTAGATTGTATAAGAAGAATCGGTTATCATTCAGGGCAAATATCATTAATCGAACAGATATTAATCAATGGTAATAAGATGTCAACAATGATCGGTTTGTGCTGAGCCAATGATTATAAGTAACCGAACCCCCTTTTATATAAAAAAACAATTCAACACCATTTAACCGTTTAATAAAGATAAATCTAATGAACATGTTAGATCTCATCAATCATTATAACCAGTGGGGCATGAGGCAGAATCATGCAGGCCGTAGAAATAACAATAGACTCGACGACCCTAACTCATTACTAATATCAGTGGGGCATGAGGCAGAATCATGTAGGCCGTAATACAATAATAATATCATGGGGCTAACATATCTTTCAACCTATCTTTACTTCAACGGTCTTGTGATGCGAACTGTTCATTGAAGCACTCGATATTGGCTAAAACAACCGATTCAGGCATAGTGCACAGTTAAAGTCATGCATTATCAGGAATAGATCTATTAAATAATGATCCCTACTCCATGGTGCTAACGGTGGGGTGTAAGGCAGAATCACACAGGCCATGATAACGGGCCATGGAACGGTTCTCGCTAGCCAATAAATCTACTCAAGACGCAACACGCCTTAACCGCACGCTATGCACGATCAGGATTGACATAAAACAGCCGATAGAACATAACTCATCGTTTAAGGTGTAGATTAGATCAATTTAGATTAGCAAACGATGGGCTAAACAAGATATAAGGCCGATCTAGATCAATCCCAATCGGGCAGAGTGATATTATTGTAATTAGATAAAAAATGAAAGCAATAAGCAATATCGGTAACTTAATGAATCTACCAAAGACTGTCATCCTAAGGTAGAGCCGATAACTTGACCTTGATCTAGTTCATGCAGTGGGGGTCGACCGGATCGATGCAGCCATACTTGAACTAGGCAAGAATCGATAACTAACTTATACCAGAGTCATAGTGGAGGTCGACCAGATCGATACAGCTATACGAACAGAGGTATAAGCCATGACTGTACTTACAACAAGCAGTGGAGGTCGACCGGATCGATGCAGCCGTACTTGCAGAAGAACTCGCCGAGATCTACTCTACTCCAACTCCTAAGGGGTGGCCAGGGCTAAAAAAGTAAATAACTTTGTATATTGGATTGATTGATGTCCCTTTACAATAGTCGGGGTTTGGTATTTATACCCGGGCCCTGTGCATTACTCCTGTCTAAGCATGACTCATGTCTAAGTATGACTCATTACAAATTTTGACCCTAGAAAAAACATTCCTAATTTAAGATAACTTAGACTCTAATCTTTCCCTTTTCGTAGAGTCCAGCATGTTTCATTCTGGCACTGAATGTAGCCTTTATTGTTATCCGCTGGCGCTATCTGAGGAAAGCCCATTCCAATTTTCGTATCCGAATCAGCTGGTTTTGATCTGCATGCAATTGATTCCTTGGTGACATGATCTTGGGAGCTTTCGAGTCTTTGCAACATCCTCTTCCAATTTTTGGTATAAACACATGCCCCCCAATTTTGGGATAAAAGTAATTTTATCCCAAAATTATCATGTCTGTATCCCTGATTGGCCCATAGTCATGGGTAGAGAACCTTGATCTAGGGTCCACTGTTTGTCACTGCTCGCGTCCACTCGTGAGCCTATGCCTCAAGACTTTTTACCAGATCATCACTGCTTCACGGGCACTTGGATTCATCTTCCCGGGCCGGCTATAAAATACCCATTCGACCATAGCGAGAGTAACTCAATAATTCAGCCATGTTTCTCCTATTCTTGCCTTCTCGAGTGCTCTCGACCCCGCTGGACCTTCCATGGTCTATCTTATGAAGATCTTACACGGTTAGAAGAATTCTTGTGCATATGGTGATTGTGTCTCTCATCTTAGCAACTTGTCGAGCAAGAGAATCAGCTACTGCGGTTAGAAGAATCCTTGTGATACCACATGGGTCTTCTCTCCATGCTCATAGAGCTATTCTAGTGCTTGTAAAGGCTAAAATACGTGGACACTTCCCCATTGTTTGCTCAATCGAATGCCCACTGGAAAAGCCACAAGCTTCTCTCCAGCGGCTTTGAGAAATCAGCTGGGCATTTGTTAGACAAGCGGTCTTTTCCTTCCCTATCACAATTTTATCAACGGGTCGATGTGACTTGGTTTATGATGACTTTTGGCCTTGTGGGGATTCGAACTCCCTTCAATCTAAAGAGGCCTTGGTGGGTTGATTGCTGGTCAATATAAATCTTTTGTATCTATCCCATGACATTTTGTAACTTGGGAGAGCAATAAGTCTGAATCTATTATCTCTTTGTTTTTTATTCCTTGAATTCTCAGAGCGTCGATCCCTTTCTGTATCTGATTTCAATTTCATACCGCTGGCGAGATCTATCCCCCCGGGCTATATATGTAAGGCCACAGCTAGGGATCGAAAAACAACTCGCTTCACCTCAACCCTTCCGCGTCCTTAGTATAGTTCCACTTCTTCGTAGGCTTGAGATCATGCAAAATAGCAAGAAGTTTGCTGAGGAGGCCCTTAACGGACCTGCATCATTGCATTAGCGCCCTCATCATCAAGAGGGTACAACTCGTGATGCCCCCACTGCCTTGGAGAATAGGGTCGACTCCGTTCAGCCTTTAGGGTCCTCTTCTTCGATAGTTCATCCCCAACTATCTTGTTATCAAAGCAGGTGGATTGACAACGACAATCTGCTCGCCTCCATTGATCGGCATGGCTAGAATCTCGCTGAATGTCTCTCCCTTGCAGAATTGGCTCTGGCCATGGTTCGATGTCAATCATCTCCCGAGGACGATGATATATAATAGCCAAAGTGTTTCCTGACCCGTAGTTTATAATATGTGATATTAGCAAACAATTCCTCTATCTTGAATGATTTCTTCTTTTGTTTCATACTCCATGCTACGTGCATCACTCTGTTCATGTTTGCTTTGCTCCTGTGGGCGACACATATTGTACCGGCTTTTACCCTTCTGGGTTTAATTTTGCACCAGAAGCGATACCCTCCTGGTACTGGCTATTAGAGCTGTCAATCGAGCAAATTGGTTGCCCAGTATTAATCTAAATGTTAGGGTAATATTCCTTCAAATATCCCCCATTTGATCACTCTTGAATGCTTCTTCAGTGTTTCTAAAATATAAATATTACTCAGCACACCACGCTTGATCCGATAAGGTTTTTCTCAATTAGTCAATAATTTTTCGCCAGATTTGCTATCCTTTGACCTGATCGGCAATCTTACTCTCCAAACCAAACCTCCCTCAGAGAATTGCTCATTCCTAACCTCTCAATCATAACATTGCAATCCTTGGTTCGTAGGCTTCAATGCTTTTCAAGAGCGCGTGGCCGAAGGCAGTACAAATCTTCCAAGCTATTCATCACAAAATTCTTATAAACTTCGGCATAACGCACCTCAATCTGGTTTAAACTTCCCAACGAGAGACTATACTATGGCTATGCATGGGTTTATAGGGTGACTCTATCAGCCTTTTTGCCCTCGGTCATTAAGGGTAATTCATTCCCAGCCTTCCCGAAAGTCATCCTTTTTTTGGCCGAAGAACCAATTTTGAAAATAGCTGATTCCAGACCCTTGGCTTTAATTCTATCTAGGTCTGAAAATATGGCCTTTATTAAGGGAGTCCTTCAATCTTCCATCCTTAGTCATCTGGCGTCGTATTCTCTTCGACATTGGTGAAGTGGCGTTTCGCCATCTATTAATTGCGGTTGCCTTTTGCGCGCCCCGAGGCGTCTGCCTCTTCGCTTCATATCTTCAAATAACAGCCAAGGGCTTTGGCCTCAAACACATCTCTATCTGCAACTATTGCTTCGCTTTCTTCCACCTGCCAAAACCCTATAGTGGTTCCCTTCCTCTTTTCTATAGATCCAATCATTTCTCATGGCCGGCGAAGGTAATCGAGGTAAGCACGCGGTAGAGGAGATCCCGGTAGAAGACATGACGATGAACCAGCGTCTTCAACGCATGAGGTGAGATTGGCAACCTCTGTTCATGATGATGATCTGTTCTGACTCACCTATAGGTTCATTGTGAATGACAGCCTTCATCCTTTTCCCAGGACTGACAAACCCGCTGATGCTACATCTTCCGCGCCGGCTTCATCGTTAGGTTCTTCCAACTCATATGATGGTGATGATGCTCGACGCTCCTTCCTAAAATGGAGGGCTGCCGAGGACCGCTATTCCGAGGTGATTTGAAACAATAGCCAACTGGAGGTTCATCTAGGAGTTCTCCAAGCGGCCCTTCGCAGCTAAGGAGGAGGCCAACACCATTCAAGCGCGGCTGGCTGAGTCTGACGCCACGGTAGCAGGTAAGATGAGCTCCATGAATGTTTCTATTCTGGTTTTTGTTGCCTTTGTCTTGATATTCTTCTGTAATTGCCAGCTCAAACGGTGCAACTGGAATCTCTCCAGTCGGCGGCAAACACGGCCGCGGACCCTATCAATGCGAGGGGTTCCCCCATTTACGCTCATCTCCAAGACATCCCGGCCCGCATCTAGGAGATTGCTCTTCATGGTGTTCCTCACGGTGCATCGGTGGTGCTAACTACGGCATAGGTCCAAACCGGGCATGATCTCCATGCCATGGAGGTTGACTTCCCGATTGGCGATGGCCCTGAGGGACATGAAGATTTGATAGAAGATTTCACCACAGTGGCGGAGGCCATCGTGGACCTCACATCTGCTCAGGATGTGGTGAACAAAGTCTTTGACTAGATTGTATCTAGGGTCATCCGATGAACAAAGACTCCTGTTCTTTTTGTGAATGTACCTTAGTACAATGCCCTTGTGTATGACGATTTTTATATTTTGTTTTTGCTCTATAGGCGATACATATCATATCGGCTTTTATTATCTTTGAAGATTCTCGTATTTTGAACTAGAGGCGATACCTTTCTGGTACCGGCTATTAGAGCCGAGAACGAATCGACTATCAAATGTTGACCGGATGTTAGGATAACATACCACAAAACTTTTTATATCAAAAGTCAAACTATTAATGAACCCAGGTCGATCATCCTATTAAGTGAAATAGATCTTCTTTAAGAAATCCATTAACTCCGAATCGCACTTACACTCTGACTCAGCATTCACATACGTCGGCCTAAATCCATCTCCAAGACTCAACACTTATTTTTCCTTTAATCCAATGGCCAATGTGAAATCGTGATTTTTTCTACTAAAACATGCTTTTAGAGCCGATCGCTTGCATCGGCTGTTGGCTTTCACTGCTGATCTTAATGAAGCCTCCTTCCCATGACTTGCTAGAAAAACATTCGAAGTATCCTAGTTCCCAAAAGACTGGATCAGCTGTTGCGATGCTCACGGATTCATCAGCACAAACCAGTTCGACATCATCTCCATGCCATTGAATCAAACACTAATGCATGGTCGATGGTATACAACAATTTGCATGAATCCAATCACGACCGAGGAGCAAACTGTACGGCCCTTTTCCATTGATGACAAAGAATGTGGTGAGCATAGTTTTGCTTCCGATTGTTAGCTTGATGTTTATTGCCTCCCAGATCTTAGACGATTACCCCCGAAGTTCTTAAGCATCATGTCAGTCTCCATCAGATCTTCTGGTCCTTTGCCAAGTTTACAAAAAGTAGTGTAAGGCATAAGATTGACAAAAGCACCTCCGTCCACCAACATCTTGTTCATCGGCTTCCCATCGACAAGACCTTTCATATATAACGCTTTTAAGTGCCGATGTTTGACTGGCTTGTCAAATATTACTTGTTATACAACCATCAACTTGGCAACTATCTCCTCATACTTTGATTCATCAAAATCCGAATAAACTTCTTGATCTATCGAAGCTCTGAATTCCGATGGCAACAGAAAAGCCATTTGGATATTAGCCGATGGTTGCTTTCTATCGGCTATTTGTTTGGTACGCCACACTTGAGTCTTACCGGATGCCTAAGCCTGTTCTATCTCTTTATTCCTTAGGCGTTGCACCCTTCTCTTCTGGCTTCTTGTTAAACCTCCTGGGCACCACTGGCTTTCCTGCCACACATATCTTCTTTCAGTGCCTTCTTCTTCATGATCAGCCTAGTCCTGACCAATGACTCTTTTTCCAAGCCGATCATGAACACTTCTATTTTTTAAGCGCCAATCTATGTTATTATGATGATATGCATCTTGAGCACGGATAGACCGGCGGTTGGTTTGTATTGATTGCTGTATTCTGGACAATCATGTCTGGTAGGCAATTTCAAACCTTCATTCCAGCAATGTCTGAAGAAGGGACAATTCCAATGTAATTTGGCATGTTCTCTTTCATACCTCTCTTGTTTCAATTGATACTGGTATGCTTGATCTTTTAATCAATGTTGATAATCCTTTTCCTTCTGCCACTGCCATTTACTCAACATAATTCAAGATGTGACCCGCAGCTTTGTCGTCCCTGCTTTTGATGTCTTCCCCAACTCGCATCGGCTCTTTTGCTCGGCACGATGTCTTCTAATCTCTCTGTACTCGTCAACCGATATTTGCATCTTGGGATCGACTGTCCTAGCTTATTTTGATTTGATTGATGTTAGGACCTTAGTTTTTTCCTTTGAATAGCCCAGCATCAATCATGTTTTGACCTCCTAGGAAAGGATTATCATCAACTTTTATTTTCCGAGGCGTATCAAATTTGAGCCTCCCCAGCTGAATAGCTCTCTGTATATGCTGCCTAAAGATTCTGCATTCATTAGTGGAATGAGAAGTAGCATTATGGAACTTGTAGAACTTCTTATTCTTCAACTAATCAGGGGGCAACATGACATGACCATCGGGCAACTTGATCTACCCTTTCTCAAGCAAGAAATCAAAGAGCTTGTCTGATTTGGTGACATCAAAATCATAGCTCTCCTCAACTCCTTTTCCCCAAGGATTGGGCACCATTACTGTCTTCTTGCACCAATTCCATTCAGTCGCAGCAACCTCTTCTTCTTCATCTTCATAGTCATCATCAACTGAGTATGGATCATAGGCTTCGGCTACTATGGTATTCTTCTAGAACTGGGTATCTCAACGCATATTCTGGAATTGGCTATTGAGCACCACTACTCGTTGAGCCAATTGTCCCAAGTTGTCAAATTCTTGTTCCAGTAGCTTTTCTTTCCACATCGGCAGCATTCCTTGAACAGCTAAAGCAGCTAGTTGATCATCGGCCAAGTTTAAGGAGAAGCACAAGTTCCTGCTTTCTCAGAACCTCTAAAGAAATTCAGTGCCCGATTCATTAGTTTTCTATCTTATAGTTGTCAGATCGGTAATCTTCTTTTCTCTAGTCCCATTGTAAAAATATGTATGAAACTTCTTCTCCAGGTCAGCCCAATTGGTAATGGAATTGACTGGCAATGATGAAAACCAAGTAAAAGCTGGCCCTGATAAGGACAGAGAGAAGAAACAAACTCGATGGACATCCTCAACTGATGCTTCACCCAATTGTGTAAGATACCGACTGATATGTTCTATCATGCTTGTACTGTCTTGGCCAGTGAACTTAGCAAATTTTGGGAGCCTGTAATTTGTTGGAAGCGCGACCAAATCACACCATTCTAGATATGGGTGTTTGTACGAAAAGGTCAGCCCTTTTGGCTTCAGACCAAACCAATTCTTCATCATCTCAGTCACCCTCAGCAACAATTCATCAGCTTGCGGATTTGGATTCCTCTGCACCTGTTGACCCATCTGTGGATTAAAATCCCGCGTGCCTTGATATCCTAGATTTGGCATCATGTGGAGGGTGTTATAATCTGTGCCATAGCGATATCCTTGTGGAATCTTAATCTGTTGGGTCCTTTGCTGGCTTGCTGCTTGAAGTATCTGATTATAGACATAAGGATCTATATCTCTATGGATCCTTTGAATTGATGGTGCTATTTTTTGAGCCGGCGACGATATGTGGCCTGATGTGCCAAAATTGATCACTTGGTTCTGATTTTGCCCCACCGGCTGTTGCACATGTTGTACTGATGGTTCAGGATTGTACTGTGTTTGATTTGTAGTAGTTCCTTGAGTTTATTTAGATGAACCCTAAACTATCTGGACATCACCACTATCAGTCGGTGCTGCTTCTTGATGGCTGGTACCGACTTGATTGGTCCCCTAGGTCGATGGATCTAGAATGTTATAATAAGCCGGTCTGGCTTGACCAACTAGAAATTCATGAATCGCCTCTTTCAAGGTGTAATGGAATACGTCCACGAAAGCTTTGTTATGGCTCGACATGGCATCATGAATAGATTTGTCCACAACCTCTTTAAAGAAACGCCTATCTTCGACTTCAGTTGTGTCCGTCTGCCCATGTAACAGAACTCTTGGTAGTGGAAATTTCTAAACAATTGTGTTGTCACGTGTTTTGTTGTAGGACAACAAACATTTGTTCTGAAACTCTTCTATAGCTTTGCTGATGATACCCTTATCTCCATCAAGTAGATCTTCATAATGCAGCATAAGGACGTCGTTGTTGTTGTGAACTGCCATGACGATTATGGTGTCCCACCAGGCGTGCCAGAAATATGTGTCGACACAAAATTTTTCGTCCCGTGTCGAGGACACACGCAGCAAGCCGGAAGAGTCCGCTCGATGGAGTAGATCCACCTAGCTTCAGCGCAGAGATGATCGATCCTGCGCACACCTCCCGAGATGTGCCAGTCAATTTGACCCTACAATTGACAAGTAGAGAAAGTTCATCAGTAATTAAGGGTGGAACTTGCCGGTGTTGTCAGACAGTCCCGAATGTGTGGCTATGAAAGCCGATATGAAAGGAGATCGACTAAATAGTCGATTCCAGCATATTCATGAGAATAAATTGATTAAAGCTCATTGGGTTGTATAAGAAGAATCGGTTATCATTCAGGGCAAATATCATTAATCGAACATATATTAATCAATAGCAATAAGATATCAACAATGATCGGTTTGTGTTGAGCCAATGATTATAAGTAACCGAACCCCTTTTTATATAAAGAAACAATTCAACACCATTTAACCATTTAATAAAGATAAATCTAATAAACATGTTAGGTCTCATCTATCATTATAACTAGTGGGGCATGAGGCAGAATCATGCAGGTCGTAGAAATAACAATAGACTCGACGACCCTAACTCATTACTAATATCAGTGGGGCATGAGGTAGAATCATGCAGGCCGTAATACAATAATAAGATCATGGGGCTATTTTGTTTTGGTGATCAAGATACTTAGAGAGTGTGATCACATTTAGGTTTGATAGCCATACTATTAAGAGGGTTGAAACTCGTATCGAAATGTGGTTATCAAAGTGCCACTAGATGCTCTAACTCATTGCATATGCATTTAGGATCTAGTGGAGTGCTAACACCCTTGAAAATGTTTATGAAAATATACTAACACATGTGCACAAGGTGATACACTTGGTGGTTGGCTTAATTGATCAAGGGTGGTGAAGTTTAGGTGCAAGGGTAAGATACTCCACCGGCGCCCTAGATAGAAAAGACGGAGGTCACTGGAAGTGACCAGACGCTGGCCTCGGTTAGACCGGCGTGTCTGGTCAGGTGTAATAGCGAAGACGCTGGCGTCGGTCAAATGACCGGATGCTAGTCGGGTGCGTTCGGTCAGTGCTGACGTGCGTTGATGTAAGGCGCACAGAGGAGATGATGAGTGACCGGACGCTGGGTGAGTCTGGTCGGACATGACCGGACGCGTCCGCTCGGCAAAATTCGTGTTTGGAACCTTACTAGAAACGACCGAACGCTGAGGTCCAGCGTCCGGTCACTTTCTAACTGACGCGTCCAATCAATAGATGACCGTTGAGATTAGACGACTCCTGTTGAACGCAGTGTGACACGTGGCTGACATTGAGCGACCGGACGCTAGGTCCTAAGTCCGGTCAATCGGACCGGAGCATCCGATCACCCCGCGTTTAGCCCAGTGAAGGGGTACAACAGCTCTGTTTCGTGGGGGGCTTCTATTTAAGCCCCATGGCCAATTGAAGCTCACACTCTTGGCCATTTTCATTGACATAGCAACCTTGTGAGCTTAGCCAAAGCCCTCCCACTCATCTCCATCATTGATTCATCATCTTTGTGAGATTTGGAGAGAATCCAAGTGCATTGCTTGAGTGTTTGCATCTAGAGGCACTTGGTGTTCGTGTTTTGCTGCGGGATTCACTTGTTACTCTTGGTGGTTGCTGCCACCTAGACGGCTTGGAGCAGCGAGGATCGTCGAGCGGAGATTGGTGATTGTCTCTAGCTTCGATCGTGGTGATTGTGAGGGGTTCTTAACCTTTCCCCGGTGGAGACCCAAAAGGTACTCTAGTGGATTGCTCGTGGCTTGTGTGATCCTCATCTTGTGTTGGTTGTACGGCACCCTATTGAGGGTTTGGCGTGTGATGCCAATTAGCGCGTGAACCTCCAAGTGAGTGAATCACCACAACGAGGAATAACTTGCCGGCAAGCAAGTGAACCTCGGTAAAAAATTATTGTGTTCATCCTTTGATTCCGAGGTGATTAGTCTTCATTGATTTTGATTCTTGTGATTGATTGGTTTACTCCTCGACACAGCGGTATAACTATCTTGCTTACTCTCTTTACATTACCGCAAACTAGTTGTCAAGCTCTTTAGTGTAGCTAGTTGTGAGAGCTTGTTAGTTTGGTTAGTGTGGCTCTTTAGTTAGCATTTGAGAGCACGCTAACTTAGTGTAGTGACATAGCTATTGTATGGATACATACTATATAAACTAGAATTGTGGTAGGTGGCTTGTAATTTTAGTAGGCTAGCGCAACACTTGCTTCACCTCATAATTGTCTAATCGGTTTGCTAAGTGTTGTTGTAGAAATTTTTATTAGGCTATTCACCCCCCTCTAGCTATTAGGACCTTTCAAACATCCTCTTCCAAATTTTGGTGTAAACAGGGTCTTGCCAAGAAACTTTTGAAGAAATAGGCAATTGGATGCATAACATGCGGTGTTGATAGCTTCCACCCATAGAGCTTCGGGTGTATTGTACTCATCAAGCATTATTCTTATAAGGGTGATAAGTGTCCGGTTCTTTCTCTCTACTACACCATTTTGTTGAGGAGTGTATGTTGCGGAGACCTCATGCTTGATCTCTACTTCATCACAATATGCTTCAATGTTTGTGTTGTCAAATTCTTTTCTATTGTCACTTCTTATCTTCTTGAGCTTAACTTTAAATTCATTTTGTGCTCTCTTGGCAAAATTCTTGAAAACATGCGGCCACTTCGGTCTTGTCATGAAGAAAGAACACCCAAGTATATCTAGAGTAGTCATCAACTATCACAAGACAATAGAGATTGCCTCTCAAACCCTTGTAAGTTATTGGTCCAAATAGATCCATGTGAAGAAGCTCTAGCACTCTTGTTGTTGACATGTAAGCTTTTGTTGGATGAGTGTTTGCAACTTGCTTGTCGGCTTGACATGCACTACAAAGCTTGTCCTTCTCAAATTTAACATCCTTCAAACCTCTCACCAATTTATTCTTCATTAGCTTCTTGAGTGAGCTCATCCTAATATGTGCAAGTCTTCTATGCTATAACCACCCAAGTGATGTTTTGGTGAATAAGCATGTCTTCAAGTTTGCATCTTCGGGGGTGAAATCCACTAGATATAGGTTGTTGTATCTAAAACCCTTGAATATAACTTGATCATCATCTTTCTTTGACACAACCACTTCCTTCTCGGTAAACAAACATTGAAAGCCAAGATCACATAATTGACCAATGGATAGCAAGTTAAAACTCAATGAAATAACATATAGCGCATTTGTTATTGAATGATCATTTGATATTACAACTTTGCCCAATCCTTGAACTTTGCCCTTTGAATTATCACCAAATATAATACTTTCTTGACCATCTACTTCTTCATCTAGTGAGGTGAACATACAAGGATCACCGGTCATATGTTGAGTGCAACCACTATCAATAACCCAATGACTTCCACCGGTCTTATAGTTCACCTACACATAAGAAATCAAGCTTGTTGTTTAGGGACCCAAACTTGATAGGGGCCCTTGACTTTCTCAACTAATGACTTTGCAACCCAAATTTGCTTAGGCCTATTCTTGTTGGGTGGACCTAAGAACATGACTTTTATCTTTCCACTAGAATTCTTTCTAAGCATGTAGTGAGCATTGAAGGCAAAGGGTCTAGCATACTTGGGCAATGGTTGTGGTGGTGGAGTTTGACACTCATGAGCAAAGTGACCTTCTTCACTCAAAGTATCTCTTTGGCTTAGGCTTTGACTTGTATTGTTGTTGATGTTGAGCTTGAGCTTTCTTCTCTTGATTTGCCATGTACCCAATACCACTTCTATTCATCTTCATCATGGTGTTCATGAGTAGCTCACTTTGGAGATATTGGCCTCTTGTGAACTTGCTCAAACCGGTCTTAAGATGCTCTTTCTCCAACTTGAGCTTCTTATTTTCTTCTCTAAGTTCATCATGATTTTTCTCCATCTTGAGTCTCTTGTTCTCTACTTTAAGCATCTCATTCTCAAGAGTCATATCATAATCTTTGTCAAGATTCTCTATCACAATTGTGTTGGTGGTTGATAGCTTTTCAAGATCTTTCTTGAGCTTTTCATTCTCATTCTTGATCTTGACATAATCATCATAGTTGTTGGACTCAACCACTTTCTTGTCTTTGCTACTAGAACCTTACTCAATGCTCTCAACAATCAAGTCATCATATAATGTAGCTATATCAATCTTAACAACATTGTTAGTAGCATCATGTGGCTCATTGAATAATAACTCATGAGAAAGAACAAGATTGTCATGATTAATCTTGAGATTGGTGTACTCTTCTTTTAGCAAATTGTAACTAGTGGTTAGCTCATTATGTATCCCCTCAAGTTTATCATGTTTTTCTCTAAGCTTCTTTTTAGAGATTTTGAGCTTCTTGAGTTTGGATGACACAATTTTATTTTCTTCTCTAAGCTCAACACTAGCTTTTTCGTCTATGTCATATTTTGTTAAGAGTGAGTCCTTCTCAAGTTTAGCTTTTTATTTTTAGCTCTAGTCTTTCTAATAATTTTAGTGTATTAGTTTAACAACTTGACAAGATCATCATAAGAAGGTGATTCAAATTCTTCATCACTATCATTACCACTTTCATCATTGCTAGCATTATCATCACCGCTACTATCATCATCATTTTATACCTTTCGTTCACCCTTGGCCATAAGGCATAGGTGTGTAGAGGATGATGGCGGCGGTGTCGGTGAAAATAGTGAAGAATTAATCACAAGAGCGGCCACCTTCTCCTTCTCATTCTCACTTTCATCATCGGATGAGCCACTTGATGATTCAATGCCCGTGAGCCAATCACCAACAATGCATGTCTTGCTATTCTTTTTCTTCTTGTAAAATTCCTTCTTCTTGCCATCATTCTTCTTGTATGGCTTGGTCTTCTTTTTCTCATCATTATCTTCATCACTTGAGTCTTCTTTCTTGCCCTTGTACTTGTCTTTCTTGGGTTTAGGGCATTGATGAGCTAGATGACCAAGTTCTCCACAATTATAGCAATCCATTTTAGAGATGGGTTTCCTTCTACTACTAGTGAAGAATTTCTTCTTCTTGCCATCCAACTTGACACCATTCTTGTTTAGCTTCTTGAGCATCTTGGTGGTTCTTCTCACCATGAGAGCAAGACTTGCATCGTCAATCTCATCATCACTTGAGCTATCATGATAAACTCTTGCTTTGCCCCTCTTCTCTTGGCTAGCCTTGAATGCCAAATCTTTCTTCTTGGTGGAAGAAGAGTCATCTTGTGGAGTGATGTGCATGTACATCTCATGTGCATTGATCTTCCCCAATATTTGAGTTGATGTAGCGGTGGAAAGATCACCTTGATGAAGCACCGTCATAATATGCCCATACTTATCAATGGAGAGGACACTCAAGATCTTTCTCACAACATCGGATGATTGCATTTGTGTGAGTCCAAGCCCATTAACTTCATCTACAAGAACATTCAAGCGTGAATACATCTCATTAGCACTTTCTATAGGAAGCATCTCAAATGAATTAAGCTTTTTCATCACAAGATGATAGCATTCCTCACGCTCACCCTTGGTTCCCTCATGGAGCGCACAAATATCCGACCATAGTTCATGTGCGTCTTTGTGGTTCCGCACACGGTTAAAGACATCCTTACAAAGGCGTCTAAAGAGGTGTTTCTAGCATTTGCATTCTACTTCTCGTAGTTAACCTCTTCGCCTTGAAGGTTGGCAGGATCCTTAAGTTTTAGGAAGCCTTGTGAGGCGGTTCTAAGAACTCCAACATCTAAAGCCTCTAGGTATGCCTCCATATGAATTTTCCAATAAAGAAAATCATCTCCCTCAAAGATAGAAGGGGATCCATCCCCGTGGGACATCTTGCTCTAGGCAGTTAAGCCTAATTTAGGGAGTACGAGGCTCCGATACCAATTAAAAGTATCAAGATGTCCAAGAGGGGATGTGAATTAGGCTAATTCTATTTTTTTGCAATAATTAAGTTATACACTTAGTCCATTTCACCCCTTGTGTCTAGAATGTGTTTCTATTGCTCTGTCGTACAAAAGTTTTACACCCTAGGTTCTAATCCTACTCTAGCATGGTAATTCTAGGAATGTAAAGATATGAAATGAATTGTTCAAATGTAAATGCTTAAAATAAAGAGAGGAAAAGGAACACGGCGATGTTTTCCTGAGATATTGGATAGTCACCACTCCCCACTAGTCCTTGTTGGATCACCCACGTAAGGGTGTAGCTCCCCCTTGATCCACGCAAGGATCAAATACTCTCTACGGGCTGATTCTTTGATACTCTGTCACGATGAATCGCCCACAACCGCTCACAACATGACTTGGGTCATCCACAAGCTCCATCGGATGATCACTAAGCTTCCAACCACCACCGAGCCATCTAGGTGATGACGATCACCAAGAGTAACAAGCACAAACTCTCACTTAACCAAGACAAGCCTAATGAGAAAGGTGGATACACACTTGCTACTCCCTATGCACTAGTGAGGTCCTTAATCTTGGATTATCAACTCTCAATCACCACACTAGGCTCTTACTCTCTCTTGAACTCCAAAGGTGTTTCACAGCTGAACAATTGGGCAAGAGACCTTCCATGAACGAGTAGGATAAGTATTTATACCTCCTCATTCAAAACATAACGGTTGAAGGCCAACTCAGCAAGTTTCGGGGTGGCCGGATACGCAGATCAGGGTGACAGGACGCTCCGGTCAGTAGTACACGTCACTGTGTTAGAGAGAGACGTTAGCTCTGACTAGACTCTGACCTGCGTCATGTTATCACCCACCGGACGCATCCGATCAGCAAAATGCCCCTATGGATGCTCTTTGATGTTGATCGGACACAGGCACCCTAGCGTCTGGTCATGTACTGTTTAGCGTCCGATCAGTACATGACTATAGCTGCTGATCAAATGAATTGACCGGACTCTTCAAGCTACGTCCGGTCACAACCAAATCAGTGTCCGGTCAGTACATGACTGTAGCTGCTGATCAAATGAACTGACCAGACTCTTCAAGCTATGTCCGGTCACAACTAAACCAGCGTCCGGTCAGTCATTTGACCCTGTATTCACTTCCAATTCGAAATCCTTCGAGAATGAAGTTGACTTCTATCGATCTTAGAGCTATTCCTGAGCTATCTAATGCTAAGTTTGACACGTGTACACCACACCTAATCCATTAGACTCACCAAGGTCAAGCTACTGGTCCATAACCCCCTTAATAGTACGGCCAAAGAAAAAACAAAGTTCAAAACTACTCTAAGTGTCTCTCTAACGTCAAGTGACACTTAGAACTAGTTCGTACTTAATCTTGTCGTACATTCTTTGAAAACCGAAACGATTTCCATCGACAGGGGCGTGACAACCATGATTGCTCAATCAATTTCCATTACCATGACCTAATTCAAATCGCCTCTGCAAAACACACGTTAGTTATAGTAATCTCATGTCGTCGTTAAACACCGAAACTCAACTGGGAACCTGGATGCTTTCACGAAGATCGGGCCACACGGCATGGCAGGGGAGATGGGCGTCATTTTGGGCGTCCCACAGCCGTTCACCGTCCGCAGCAGCAGGCTCACGCAGGCCGTGTGCATCAGCCACATCCATCTTCGGCAGATACTCCGTTCCAACACTGCAGATGCCAACACCGTATACGCCAATTTTGCTCAGCACCTCAAATCTCTCAAGGAACAAGTTTCAGCGGATGCGCGGTTTTTCGAAGAAATCATTTCCAAAACAGGCCTGGTAATTACCGTGGGGGAACTTGCACTGTGAACTCTGAAACTTTTTTTTTGATGCAGTGAACTCTGAAACTTGGTGTAACATGTCTTGTTTGCCCAGGATGAGCTGATCGGCGCCATTTTTCAGATGCAGCTTCAGAACAGTGACGGCGGCGCCAGGATGGTTCCAAGCCAGGATCAGAATGCCAGCTTTGGCACCGAGCAACACGAAGAGACCGCTCCCTCTCCCTGCATGTTGCCGCGTCGACAGCACGGAGTGGTCATTCATGATCGCTTCCCCGGAGATGGCAGCGAGAAGCATCGGAGCCGTGCTGCGGGGAAGCTCGTCTTCCTTCCGGATTCGCTGCAAGAGCTGATGGAAGTCGCCGAGGCGAAGTTCGGGAAGGCGGCGAGGCGGGTGCTCACCGTCGACGGCGCCGAGGTCGATGACGTGTTGGTAGGACTGGCCACTTGCATCTCGCAAGTAGTACAAGCACGCGCAAAGCGTTTCTCTTCTCCCTATTCTCGAAATTTTTTTAAAGAGAAAGGGTGACAATAAAGTTGAGAAAGGGTGAAACCAAAGTTGGATGATGCAATTTCGCAAGACCTCGTGATGTAAATTGAGATGAAACATCCATCCTCACTGCATAGTTTCTAAGACTGCCACCTCATGTGAATTGAGATGAAACATCCATCCTCAATGCATAGTTTCATTCTATTATTTCATAGACATTAAATTTTATGACTCATATGAAGTTGATAATCGTGGCAAGAGTTTGATGTCGATAAAAACCCACTTGTCTCCTCTTAGATACGTTGTCATGTCATAAAAAACACATATGTTACAGCTTATTAAATACAAATGAAATTCACGTAAAACTTCCACTCAAACTGGCCCGAAAAACTATCCCCAAAAATCATATGGTAACAGATAAATTTCATAAAAAAAACATCCTAGATTTATAACCCTACATCTCAAAATAAATGCACAATACTTATGATACCAAATAAATTTTAAGAGATTAATCATGCCATAAAGACACAAATGTTAATATTATTTTCTATAAATTTAGTCAAACTTAAAATTGCATGACTCCTTGAAATACAAAAATGTGCACTTGTTTTAGGACTGAGGGGGCAGTTCCTAATCACGGTGACAGTAAAAGGTTTTCAGGAAAAGAATATGCAACCACTGCATGTCTGCATGCCACATCCAAGTGTGGAGTTTTTGTGAGCACCGCTGGAACACCGAAAGGCCCCGGGAGTCTCAGTTCCAAAAAAAGAAGTAAAATGCAGCAGTTATAACCAAGTACAGTAAGCACTACGAGCTATCAAATGATATTACTATCTTGAAATCACACGTCAGTAAGCAAATAGCCATATACAGTAATCAAAAGGGCAGTAATATTTTGCTTAGCATTGCTGAGAAAAAAAGAAACACATATGAGAATTATACAACAATCTGCGCTGGTTGTTGCAGATATATTCCCTGCTAATTCCTTTCTCTAGGGATTTGGGTACTCACAATCCTAATATCAGCACCTACAGAGTTAAACCACCTGTCTAACATGTGGATTCATCTATCGACACGAAAAGCCCAATTTTGTTCCTGAAACAAAAAAAAAAAGAAGTAAACAAGTCATCACCCATGTTCCAACTTGCAACATGAAATTTACAAGACAACAAAACAGGCGCACATTCCAGGGAACTAATTACTTGGACAACCACAAGTTGAAAAATATTCGAGGTCCTAACAAAAAGAATGTGGATGTGGATTTTGATGACAATATTTTCTAGCATCTATACCACATAAAAGACCAAAGAGAAGTTATTGGACTGTGATATCAAACCACAAGCAATCCATGAACCATTTGGTGAAAATCCAGAGGTTACATCACCCATCATCTCGTAAATGCAAACATAATCGAACCCAGGAAAAGCCAAACGGCAGCAGCCAACTCAACTAGTTGTGTGTCAACCACGTAGAACAGATATTTTGTCTTTCAAATAAGGAAAAAGTAAGATGCAACTACCATATAAAGTCATGACTCACAGGTGTTTGTCAACCTGAACTCTAAAGCTTGATACAGAACAGAATGTTTGGGAGACGCCCATGAAGATAGCATTCAAGAGGATGTGTCAGCCATGCCCTCACAAAGTAACCAAATTTTAAACAATACAGGAAACTTGTGTCATAGTTTTGAACCAAACAGGCCAAGAGTACAAAGGACTCATGAACACAACCCATTTCTTAAATTTTAACAAGTTTAAGGTAGCAAAATATATCAACCGAAAGCTGAATTACTAAGCAAAACTTTGTTTCAGCATAATTGACAGCCCAGTCACTGCACAAAATAGAGAATGAGGCTCCTCTGCACTCAGAAACATTTCTGATAATCAACATAAGTTCAAGCAGACATTTCCAATCTTCTGCATTATATCACGGTAGCTTATGACTACCTTGAAACTGATCCCTTTGTTCCAAATTATAGGTCATTTTATCTTTGTCCTAAGTCAAACTTCTCCAATTTTGACCAAGTTTTTAGAAAAATATTTCTAACATCTACAGGTTCAAATAAATGCACTATCAAGACATATTTCAGGGAGAATTTGATGAAACTGCATTGGTGTCTAGATGTTGATGCATTTTTCTATAAACGTGATCAAGTTTAGATAGTTTAGGAGCAAGCTAAAGTGACTTATAAATTGGAACAGAGGGAGTAGCATTCATCCCTCTTTCCACCACAAATACTGAAAATGGTCATCGATAAAAAAAACGCAACCCTTAATATGTCATGCCAAATGAAACACACAGATATGACAGCTTGGATAGTACTTCTTTCATATGCGAGTATGCGACACATGATGACATTTCAACTTGTAATCTTTTGAGAAGGTAAGTAAATTATACATGAACTTGATTTCACCAAAGAAATCACATATTCCGGTAGACTTGAGAACTTTTAGATTCAAGTGTAACAAGCTTGTAATACAGTACCCACGGTTGTTCTAGCACATAACTGAACCATATTGAACCTATCAATCAAAAGCGTCAACAAAAGTTCAAGTGGCACAACAATATCTTTGAGGCCAGAATTTGAATACTTCAGTAAAAAAATACTTGATCAGGAATACTTCAGTAATAGCAATATTGATCTAATTTAGCATATGTTGCCATCAAGTGGCACAAGATTTCAATCTCATAAAAAGCTAATCACAGATTTAAGAGACTAAATAACAATCATTTGAAATTTGAAGAATTCTGCGCTCTACTAATTTCCTTGGCAATTCTAACAATGGAAACGTAAAGAGAACCAGTCACTTCCGTATCGGGAATGGATATCGCTACTTGCCTGATTTGTTTGGTTCAGCCGATAGGGAGGGGTATATCTGGCCGGAACCTATAACGCTCAACCGTGGGCGGGAATGATCTTAAATAGTGTGGGATCCGATACCACCGTAAGCTGATTACAACTAGTTACAACCAAACGCGAAATAATGGCATCGGGGGACGTTGCGAACTATTTACAGCGCAAAAAGGAGTAACCAAACACCACCAAAATACAATGTCAAAAAATGTGAGTCCCAACATTACTCTAAATGGCAAGTTATCAAGGGTACCGCATGATGACTTTATATGCAGACATGGGATGATGGGAGTACCTATATAAGGGCCGAAATCCTTCTCGAATTGCCCTTCCAGACACAAAAAGGATGATGTAGCTTTAGTTTAGTCGAATTAACATTCCAGACACATAAAAGGATGATTCAGTTTTAGTTTACACAGGCATCAAAATGTAATGATACAAAATGACCTGGCACTTTGCTTTAGCAAAATATTGCATTTAGCATAAGCTGCTGAGATAAGTGAACCAACCTCATTTTGAAAGCCTCTAGGTTGTATGCTAAGGAGAAGCATCCACGGCACCATTGTTTTGCTCATCACCACCATCCTCCAACCTCTTACCATCGCCAACATCCCCATCTTCCTCCGCATCACTCTCATCCACATCCTCATTACTGAGACGAGCAATCTCTGCTTGCGCCTTCTCCAAAATCTCCCTCCACTTTGCATCTAGGTCCCTTTGCAAATCCCTCCTCATTTGCTCCACCTCCACCATGTGCTGCCTCTTGCTACTCTCCATCCTCACAAAAACCTCCTCAAACTTCTGAATTGACTCTGTGAGAGCCACGAACCCATTTCGATCCACTTGAACAGCACTATTTTTCTGCGGTTCCTGTTCACCCAATTCCGCACCTGACCCTGAAACCCTGGGACCTACGACGTCCCCGCCACCACCAAGAAGACGCTCAGGAGCTTTCATCCCCCACTGAAAGCGCCGCGATGGCTGCCTGTCACGGCGGCGCTTTGCAGCCAGAGGCAGCAACTGGAGAGGCAGCGGAGGCGGAGGCAGGGCCGCCGGGGCCGGGAGCGGCAGCGGCAGCGGGGACGGGCACAGAATTGACACCATCTTGTCGTAGTAGACCCATTTGGAGGGGGAGGGCCCGGAGCGGCGCGAGGCAAGACGCGCTCTCTCCCTCTCCTTCTTGAACTTCTTCCTAAGCGTGTCCACTCGGTTGCGGCACTGCGAATCGGAGAAATACCCCGCGGGACGGTCCGCGGCGGCGCACACGCGGCGGGCGACCTCGAGCCACTCGTCGGCGCGGATGATGCTGCGCCCCGCGCGGACGAAGCTGTCACCCCAGGCGTCGAGGAGGGCGAAGGTGGAGCGCTCCGTCCACTCGGGCCCGGAGCGCTTCGGCTTGTCGGAGAGCGGATCCTCAGGGAGCTCGTAGGGCGCGAGCCGCGGGGCGAACTCGAACCCGAGAGCGTACCGGTCGGTGCGGCGGCGCTTGGTGCGCGGGGAGGAAGGCGACGGGGAGGCGCCTGATGAGGAAGCAGAGGATGGGGAGGGGGAGGTCGACGGCCAAGGGGACGCGGCGGCGGCCGCGTCGTCGCTCATGGGCGCGGCTAGGGTTTCAGGTTCGTGGTTGGTGGAGTTGTTCGGCGAGGTGGGCTGGCCGGGACCGGTAGGAATCCGGCGAGTTTGGGGCAGGTCGCCCGTTCCTCCTTGGTGCTCACCGCGACACTGTAGCCCAGTGTACTGAGACTGCATACGGGGAATTAGATAGATGTATACGTAACAATTAATTAACAAAAATGCTATACAACGCACGTACGTTTTAGCAAAAAAATCCATCTCTCTTTCTCACCGGTGACCACCGGCGTCGAGGACGGCGACCAGCGAGCTCGCCCCGGCGGCGGATCTGTGATTTATCCTTCCATAGAAAAAAAAATTATGATCTGTGGTCTGTGGAGGCTGGAGGCTAAAGAAGGGTGGAAGCTATTGGATCTTAATCTTATGGTGCAAAAAAAAATTTATGTGTTAAAACTACGTAAAACACATGGTTGTGCAGTAGACAGACTCATTAATTAAAGGTTTGTCCTTTCTTTTTAAAGTACAACGGACCATTTTTCTCTTGCAACAACTCAGGTGAGTTTTAGGTGTTCGGGGAAAGCTATAATTATTGGATAAACTATTTTTTGGGGAAAAGATTCTATGAAATCGAGTGCATAGTTGCTTACTAATTACACAGCCATAAAAGAACGGAAAAGCTAATTTCCGAGCGCGCGCACCCTGGAGCAGCGGCACGCACATAGCACCCACTGTTCATGGCCGTCCGCTGCGCCCATGCCCACGCCAACGAAGAAGAAAACGACGACGACTAGGGTTCAGGCGGCGGAGGAGACAATGGCTCTCCCTCTCTTCTTCCACAACTCCGGTACGCTTAGAAGAGAAGGGGCTCAGGGGAGGCAGTCCTGCCACGTGGTGGGGACGATGGGAGGGCGGTGTTAGGGTTCTGGCAGCGGCGGGGGCGGCCAGGCCAGGTCGGGGCGGGGGCACCCATGATCGGAGCTCGTCGCGGAAGAAGGAGGTCATGGACAAAGCTCGCGACGGCATGCAGGAGGGGGGACAAGGAGGTCGCCGCGGGCGGTGGGCAGCGGCGAGGGCGAGGGCGAGGACGAGAAAGAGGGACGGGGTCGAGGGGCGGAGCCGCTAGCTGGTGGCAGCGGTCCAGGAAGGCGAGGGTGGGCCTCGCCAGGGAAGAAGAAGTACAGGGACGAGGGCGCGTCAAGGAAGGGAGTCGGGATCACAAGGGGAAGACGGCGGGAGAGTGAGTCACTTTCCCCCTTTTCTTTTTGGTGGTTGGCTTCATCTTTGGTGGGTTATTTCAGATTATATATAGTAGTGCTTGTCCTCAATCAGGTTGGGCTTCCTCTTCGTTTGTTTTTCAGAAATGCTAAACACCACTCGGGTGTTTTAGCTGCTCCCAACACGTGATTTCGCGTCGTCGGACTGCATGGGGATGCAATGGAGGCCATCTGATCCCACGACGCTCGCATCCTCCTCCTCCTCCTCCTCCATCGGAGGCGAAGATGGCGGCATCGGTGGATAGGGTTCCAGCGAGCCTCTCGCCCTCTTTCTTCTCCAACTCCGGCGGTTATAGAACGGGCCGACCGGGGAAAGGCAGGTAGGCCAAGCGGTAGAGATGGTGGCCGGGCGGTTTAGGAGCCCTGATGGTGGTAGCGGCGGCCAGGCTAGGTCGGGGCGGGGGAGGCGCGCCGGAGTTGGAGAAGGTTGCGGCGGGCGAGCTCGCCGGAGCTGGAGAAGATGGCGGCGTTGGGGGAGGGGAAGAGGGAGTCCATCGCGGGCGCTAGGGTTCGTCGGAGATCTGGCAAACCCTAGCGCCCGTGGCGGGGCAGTGGTCGGCAATAGGGGCGAGGATGAGCAGGAACGGCAGCGGTCGGCCGAAGGAGGAAGAAAAACAGTGCCCAGAAAAAATCAGGTTGGGGTGGGGCATAACACACGGTTCTCAAATAGACATACTCCTGTTTTTTTTCAAATTGGGATTCCACAACAAAATATCTTTGCCCGTAGCAGTTAAGGAAAAAAAAAGACGGGAACAGCCGGACCGGATTGTGCCATTCTTTTAAATTTTTTTCTCCACACCTTAGCCTGCAGACAGTTAGGTGTTGAACCTAAGGACGAGAGTTCAATAGCGTCCATCCATTTTCTTTACTGGAGGCGTCTGAGACCGTTCCACTTCACGTTTTCAACTCTGTTTTATGTTTTTTAGCCAAATAAATTTAGCTTCACGCACTCTGCTCAAGGAAAAAAGATAAAGAAATGATAGCACCTAAAGGGGTGCTTCACAAACTCTATGTTTTTTGTGGAGCTTCACGGTGGAGTTTATAGAGCAGAGTTCATAAAGCAGTCCCAAACATACCATAAAAGTAGAAAGTAAATATTGTTCCTTGCGCCTACCAATAGCTGTGTTCCACTCTGTTAGTAAATATAGCTTGCATTATTGTTCCAATGTAATGTTCATGTTTCCTACCGCGCCTTTTTTTTTCTTGCAAATTCATTCTGTATTTGCTGACAGAAGAGGCATTGCATCATTAGAGTACTTTGTCGACACCTCAGGTTGATGGCTATTTCTTAGATTAAGCTTACGTCCTATGCTCTATACTCTTATGAGACCTATGGTCTACGCAGAATAGCAAGTCTGCGCAGAATATAGTTTCAGGGATGGACCCAAAAAGTGTAAGATTTTTAAAGCTCGTATGTAGAAATTTTAATAAACATGCAAGGTCCATTATTGTTTGTGTTTCCTAATCTATCATATCTATCGTACCTAAATAGGAGACCTCCGCTAGCAGATTTTTCTGCAATTTCGTAAAGCCACGTCATCACCCTGTTAAGTCTAACAATCTCCCTTCCGTTGCAACACTTCAAGTCACGTCCATGGAAACTCAGGCAGCGCCGCCGTTTCAAATCCAAGGTGCACGAATGGACGTCTGCCGACTGATGGGCTCCCTCCGCCTGCCCCACTTCCTACACCCACGACCACGAGCTAGCATGCCTTAAAATTCTGTTACGAGTGCTGGAAGGCGGCCTCCTGGAGGCGCTCCGGGACCTGGAGCACAAGGCCAACATCGCCCTGGTCGTCTCCACCATTGTCGTCGTCATCCTCTACCTCGTTGGCAGCAGCGCCTACAAGAACGTGCAGGCTGCTGCCATCTTCGGACGCTCCAAGTAGTAGTAAGCTGCCGATGATGACTGTAACGTCCCGCCTCTCCGAGGTCGAGCCCGCTTACATCTGGCAGCTTCTCTAGGATATAGACTGTCCTCACAGCGATGATGACTGTAACGTCCCGCCTCTCCGAGGTCGGGCTCGCTTACATCTGGCAGCTTCTCTAGGATATAGACTGCCCTCACAGACCAACACAGGTCTTTTCTGCGCACTTTGTCCTCACTCGTGCGCACCCGGGAAGAACTTCCCGATCGGTCACCCATCGCTCCAGGCCAAGCACGCTTAACCTCAGAGTTATTTGCAGATGGGCTTCCGGAAAAGAAGTTGTAACTTATTGGTACGAGTATCCTATTAATCCTGTTAAGCCCTGAGCCAGGATGTTACATCCTCACCCCCTTAAGAGATCGACGTCCTCGTCGATCAATCCCAAGCCAGGAGCGTCCTCTCTTGGCCACGTCCGTGTATCCAGAGCCAGCGCATGTGCCATGTTGTGTGACCACGCCGGATCCACACCAGCCATGTGCACCATGCCTGTGCAACTGCGACACACGCGCCCGTGAAACCGCGAGAGTCGGCTCTGATACCATTCTGTAATGTCCCGCCTCTCCGAGGCCGGACCCGCTTATATCTGGCAGCTTCTCTAGGATATAGACTGGCCTCACAGACCAACACAGGTCTTTTCTGCGCACTTTGTCCTCACGCGTGCGCACCCGGGAAGAACTTCCCGATTGGTCACCCATCGCTCCAGGCCAAGCACGCTTAACCTCAGAGTTATTTGCAGATGGGCTTCCGGAAAAGAAGTTGCAACTTATTGGTATGAGTATCCTATTAATCCTGTTAAGCCCTGGGCCAGGATGTTACATCAAAGCTGTAACACCCTAGGTGTTTGGCTTCTACTAATTGCATTTCATTTCATAAACATGTGCATCATCTATCTCATCATGCCTTTGATTACTGAAATATGCATATGCAATATTTTCCAATTGTGTATGTTTCATACTTGAGTGTTGTGAATAGTAATGGTGTTACATGTGAATACAACCTGAGTTTCTCATACCTTGAAACATGCCAACATGGTAGTATTATGACAAGTATAAAATAACCACAAGGTCATAAAACATGTGAAACATGGAAGTGAAACATATGAATGAATTGCTTGTTTTAATTGCTTTATCACATGTGATCTTTAGAAGTGGAATAACAATTTTGTAAAAGTGGTTGATTATGGTCTATTACACCTTAACTATACTTAGGTTACTTGTTGGAACATTGTTCATGTAGATCAAAATGACCAAAATGCCCTCAAGTGAAGGTTTGACTAGAATTGACCCTTGGTGTGTCACTGTTTGACTGATTCAAAAGTCCAACTTAGAGACTTTGCATGGCTGTGCACTCTTTACCAAAGTTGTAGCTAATTTATCAAGGAACAAAAGTTGTTTTATGGCCAACTCATGAAAATGTGTGGAACATGGTCAAACATGGCCCACAAGTCAGTAGTTCATGCTGATTTCACACTTAGAAAATATTCTAAGTCGTAGTTACATTTTCTGTTGCATCAAGCTCACTTTGGCTTCATGTAACTTCGGATCCACGACGATTTAGGTGTTGGTCCTTGAAAAGAAATTGTAGAGGGATGGTACACCTACAAATTTCATGTACATAGTTTTTGCAAAGGGTCATTGGTTTAGCCGTGTTGACACGAGGAATACTCGCTGTCAGTCAGATCAATCGATGACTGAATCGCCATTTTCAGAAAACGGTCAGTGACCGTCATGGCCGACCGGTGCAGGAGCTTCTCGCCGCATGGCGTGCATGCTCGGCCAAGGTCTCCACGTCGCGTGCTTGAGCTCCAGATGAAAGCCACGCCTCGCCACTCTCTCTGCGTCTCGCCATTTCCCTCTTTCACCTTCACCGCGCGCAGCGCCAAGCCACCGCAGCCGTCCGCCATTGCCGACCGCGTGTCACCGTCGTCGTGCGCGCTCGCCACCGCAAAAACGCGTTGCTCCGTTCACCCTGAGCCTCGCCGTGATCCCCTCTCCCGTATCCACCGTGCAATCGTGTCAATCGAGCCTCCGTAAGGGCCAATCATCGGTTTTCTTCCACCGCCGCCATGGCTGCTCTCGCCGAAGTTGGCGCTCCACGCGGCCAGCTGTCCTCGCGCCCTTACCATTGCTCCTCCGTCTCGCGCTAGGGTCTAGGAATGCTATCGTAGCTCGTAGGGTCGCCCTATTGGGCTGTGACGCCGTATCGTCATCGGAGCCGGCCGTGCCGTGGCCGAGCGCCGCCGTGGCCATCGCCACCCCCGCTAGCGGCGTCAGTAGCTGCAATATAGGGTCCCCTAGGTCCGCTCGGGTGAGGCGAACAAGTTGGCGCCGTTGCTGTCGCCGGAGAAGCCACCGGCGACGGACTACGCCACCGTCCGCTCCGTTCCCCTATCTGTCTCGCTGACGCGCGGGCCCCTCCCGTCAGTCGCCGCGGCTGAGGCGGGAGCCCAGCGTGGGCTGCACCGCGCCTTGGGCCGCGCCAGTGCGTATTCATGGGCCGCCGTTTCTTCGGGCCGGCCCAACAGCGGCTGTGATTTATTTTCTTATTTGTTTTGCTTTATTATTTCACAGATTTGTGTTGATATTCAAAAATATGTATCTCCTAGTTGGTAGATCCAAATGCTATGGTTCCAATTTTGTTGAGTTCATGATAATGTCTAGTATTTAATAAAAATATTATATGGGCACATGTTTTAGAAATTCTGGATGAATTAAATAGGACTTTGAAATGTGTTTTTGGATACATGCAAACTTGTTAGAATTTTATCTTGAGTTTTTGTGGTCCAAAAATTATGAAATTTTGTGAGTAATCTATTATTGCTTAGTAGAAGCTCTGGTTAAAATTTCAGAGCTAGTGCATGTATAGTTTTTGAGTTATAGAATTTCTTTTTATCAATGTATGGATCTTGTGTGAGTTTTCATAATTTTTCTATAGATCCAGTATAGGTAAAATTTGGTGAGTAAGGTTATTATGCTAGAATGATGCTAGGAAAAATGTGAAATCTATTGCTTGACACTTTTCATTAAGGTTTCCTAATTATGCTAAAATTGGACATGCCACTTGTTATTTTGGGATACAGCAAGTTCTTCTTGCTCAATGGCTTTGAAATTTTTATGGTAGTTTATGTGAAGCATGAGATAGCTACTGTAATTTTTGTAGATTTTTATGAATAGTTTTACTATATATTGCTTAAATCACCTAATTAACTAAATAAATTGGAAAAAAAGGATATTAAATAATTTATTTAGAAGTTGGCACTATACTCTCTGATGTTTCTTAGGTATGAAAAACAAGTTGGTAAACTTGGTTTGATGAAATTATGCTTTTGCACAATCATTAAATAATTAAGTTAGTAACCCTGTCATTTCTAGATAGATTCTAAGTTTACTGGAATTCGATTTGGTTAACATAAGAATCATGCTTTGGTGTTTACAAATGTTTTGTAGAGAATTTCATAAGCTTTCCAGAATGTCCTCATACAAGTCATTTGGAATTGTAGAACTTTAGTTGTGATTGAATTAAGGGACTACTTGTGTGCATATGAAACTTCAAATGTTAATTTATGTATGCCTTTACTATTTCTAAGTTGTGGTAATGTTCCTAGGTGTTAGGCCTTTAACCGAAGATGAGCATCTTTATCTTAGGTTATGCAAGTTAGGTAAGTTGATCTTGTTCTTTAAGTTAAGTTAGATACATGCTTAAAGTGATTTGAATAGGGCTAGTCTTACTCGGTAAACGAGTGTCCAGTGATGTTTTCGGTAAACACTTACTGTGATTCATTCATCATGAGCATCATGTCATTCCTTATGCATCCATGATATTTATCTTTTGCATCGACATGCAATAGGTGTACCGGAAGGAGTAACCCTGCTGGAATTCGAGGAACCGAGCGAGCAGCAGCAGCCGACACCAGAGATTTAGGAGGAGCAGCCTTCAGGAGAAGTGCTAGATGAGGTCGCCGTTGAGTGCCCAGACCACCGTCCTTGCAACTTTGTGAAAGGCAAGCCCCGGAGCATATTAAGCCTCCTAATTTCCGAAATGCAGTTACAGTATTATTGTTACATATATATATTGTTGCATTAAGTTTAGGTGTTGGATGCAAACAATTGCTGCATTGGTTACCCAATCCTTGTCCAGATATTGTTACCCTGAATCCTATGTAGCTCAGGCTCGAGTAGTGCTTAGCCCTGCTTAAACACGGTAGAAGTCGGGTGATTTCCTGTCACCTGCGAGATATAGGAAGATACATGTGGCACGGTTGGCTATATTTGCTATCGTGGAAAAGAACCAGTCTTAATTTGAAATGAAGACCGGACGGAGGCTTGTCGGTTTGCAGTGACTCCGTTTGTGTCGCTTAAGGACTGATTCTTGGAGCCTTTCCTGTTCATGTTGAACGCATGCCTCTCTCTTAGTTGGCCGTGTCCGATGACCGACCGCGAAGCCGAGTAGCTCACCTCAGGTCGGGAGTTGATAAGTATAAAGTGTGCCTCGGAAGGGAGCCGTAGGCGTGAGTCCAAGGGCAGGTGATTTAAAAGTCCTGATCGTCCTGGCAGAAGGGTAATCCCTGAGAGTGCTGTCGCTGATTGAACCCGCGAATTTGGTTCCTAAGATGTACCAAAGGTAACCCACGGCTACCCTTGCTAAGTATGCCAGGGTGAGAGTTAGGAATACCCCCTCAGCTGAGTTGTAATTCGATTCGAGTCGCCGTCTCTCCCGGTTAGTGAGAACTTGACGGGCTTATCTCCAATGTAGATACACTTAATAACATAATGGTTCAGAAATGATGATATGATGATGACAGCCTTATTATACCTGCTATGGTTAATATTGTTTACTCCTAATAAGTGAGTGCTCTAGTACAGGTGCTAATCTAGTGGATAGGTAAATAATGGTAACCTTGATGCTAAGTTTAAATTGGTTACTATAATCATAAGCTTTTTTATGCAACTGTGTCAAGCTAGCCCACCTCATAAGCCTTGCATGATCCTTGGTGTCTTTTATTTCTGGTTTTGACGGGTAAGTCTAGCTGAGTACCTTCTCGTACTCAGGGTTTATCTCCCACCTGTTGCAGATGACCAGTTCTACTTTGGTTGCTGCAAGTACTGCCTTCTCCCAGCTGGGGATGAAGACTAGACCGTTGGGCGTGGTCTATACTAGTTCTCGTACCTGATAATGCTTTTGTGGGACATGACTCAGACTTGGCAATATAATCGAAAACTATGATATTTTGTACCAAACTATGTTGCTTCCACACACTCAAACTTGGTTTGTAATATTCTATTTAAACTCTGATGGATGTAATCCGAATGCTACTTATGAAATGTTGTAACGGATGATGTGTTGTGTTAAATCACTATGATCTTGGTTTGTATGTCGAGAGTTGGTTGAAATCCTTCGTGATTTCCGGACTACCGGGATTATGGGAGCTTAAGTACAGGAATTTGATCGCTTCGGTGATTGTTTTTGTACTTACGTTCTTATGATTTGGTCGGTTCTGTTACAGCTGGCATCAGAGCAAGATTCGACACTAAACATGTCATTTGTGTATTTAAAACAAAAGTATTTGTAAAAATCCTAAATTAAATACTAAGTATTGCCAGTGGTCATATCTCTTATGCCCAAATAAGGACTCTTAGGTGGCTTATTAAAGTACTAACTTGGGGGTTCCTGCTTGTTTCTGTTTCATCGTCCATACAGCTTGCTATTGTATGGATGCCATCCGCTTGGGTGGTAATGTATGGATCCAAATACCTCTACGCTCTGGTAAGTGGAGAGTTGTGAGAGCATGACCGTCCAACCGCCGGTCTAGGGGAGAGTAGTTGTGGTTGCTCGCATACTTACATGTTCGATCATGTATCTATGAGAGTACTTAAATGTGGGTATCTCTGACGGGTAGCTGTGATACTAGAGTATATGCATCAGGGGATGTATGTATGAAAGTATTTAGTTTACTGCGTGCTTTTATGCATTTTGGGAAATTACTGGGCTGAAATGAAATTTTCTGCAGGTACACTAACAACGTATCGTTGTAGATCGACTATCTACCGTATACGAGAGAACGTATGTATGCCACCATATATTTCGCTAGCCTTTAAATTTTTCTAGGTTTGTGATGACGTACGGATCGTGCATGCATCATGTTCAAGCATACATGGCATTCTTGCATTACTCCCTCCCTTAAAATTTGATTGTCCCGACTAATTAAATTTTATATCCCTTAAATGATTCTCCCCTTACGTTGCAACTTTTTGCTACAGATGGCGCGCACGAAACGCACTGCTCGCAAGTCTGCTAGAGGCAGGGCGCCTCGTCACCATTTAGCTCCTCGTGAGCCCCGTCCTGAGCCTACTGAGGTGGAAAGGCTGAGGACAGAGCTGGTCCGGGTGACTGCTGAGAGGAATGCGGCTCAGCACCGTTTGGAGCAAGTAACACAGGAAAGGGACCAAGAGACCCTTGAGGTTCATAGGTTGACAGTTGCTCACCACAACTGTGAACGTATGTTGATTCACGTGATGAACCAACGGAATGAAGCCTGGCACGAAGAGAATGTGTTGAGAGCGTGACAGATGGAGCTAGAGCAGCAAGTGGTAGTTGCTGAAGAGTACAATGACAATCTCCATGAGGAGGTCCACCTGTTACACAATCAACTTCACCCTCTCCTGCCACCTGATGATGAGGATGAGATGGGTTCTGGTGTCATCATGGCTGAAGGTGATGATGACATGGAGGTCAATGGACCTGAGGACGTTCCACCTGATGAGGAGTTAGAGCCTGCTAGTGATGAAGATGGAGGAGAGATCTTCGACACTGACTCCGAGGACGATGCGTAGTTTAGCTTACTACTTAGCTAATGCGCTAGATCTAATCTTTTGTTGATCCTCATGCATAAACAAGTAGCTTTGTATCAAGTTAATTGTTGGGATGTAATATCGAACCCTATGTTACCTTGATGTAAGTTTGGAACCACTATGGCTTGGATGTAACCTATCGAACCTGTTGTGCTCCACGTATGTGAGCTTTTGCTGAATTTCGTCTTTGCGGTCTATGGATCTTGTTGTTGGTTAAGTTCATCGCATTTATGTGTCAATTGATGCGCTTGATGAGTTGTGTGATTGTGATGAATGATTGTGCCTCTGTCGATTATAGAAATGCATTCTCTCCAATGGAATCAGTTTGGCATAATTATATAATTTATCTACAAAAATTTCCACATCGTCAGTGCTCATTGGCTATACCTTTTGCAGATGGCTTATAACCTTCGTCGCGGTCGTAGCATGGGAGATGAGGAACAACCACCTCCTCCACCGCCCACACCAGCTGAGCTAATGCAGACGGTAGTGGAAAGTCAGCGCATGCTAGCTGAGGCTATGCGCTAGATGGCTAACCGTGAGGATCGGCATGTCCGTCAGGGACCCGAGCCAAACTAGTACAGCAGCTGTAAGGACTTCATGGACACAAAACCTCCTATCTTTCATGAGGTAGAAGAACCCTTACAAGAGGATGAATGGTTGAGCACGATAGAGCAAAGGTTTGGATTGCTCCGTTTAACTGAAGGCATGAAGGCTTCGTATGCAGGACACCAGCTCCAAGGCCCTGTAGGCATCTGGTGGACCCATCACAGGACCACCTTCCCTGCTAACATTGAGATCGTTTGGAACCAGTTCTAGGCAGCCTTCAGGGGACACTTTATCCCTCCTGGTCTCATGGCCATTAAGCATACTGAGTTTATGAAGCTCACCCAAGGCAACAAGAGTCTCAATGAGTACCTCCAGGCATTCAACAACCTAGCAAGGTATGCTCCCGAGTTCGTCGATACTGACGCCAAGAGAATAGCTAGCTTCAAGAGGGGACTTTCCCCAAAACTGATGAAGTCAATGGGCAACTGCAAGTGTGTCACCTTCAATGAGTTTATCAATGACACTCTGACTCAGGAGAATAATGACAAAATTTATGCTGCTTCCAAGAACTGTAAAAGAAACTTTGAGGCTAGTGCTTCTCAGTCTAAGGCTCCAATGATATCTAAGACCCCGTACCGTCCACCCAATGCTAATGTCCGGTACCGCCCACCTCAGAAGAAGAACCAAGCTAAAACCGATTTCCGCAAGGGGTATACAATTTCCTTGCCAAAGAATACCTCTGGGCAGGGTAGCTCCAATGCACCACCAGCAAACAGGCCATGCTGGAACTGTAACCAGACTAGTCATTGGGCTAATAAGTGTCCCTATCCTCCCAAGAATGCTCAAGGAAACGTCCGTTAGGGGCGTGTTCACTACACTACAGTGGAGGAAATTCCTGCTGGTGAAGTGGTCACCGCTAGTAAGTTCCTTGTTAATGATCACCCTGTAGTTGTGCTCTTTGATTCGGGTGATTCGCACTCCTTTATGAGTTCTACTTTTGCATCTGAGCATAAAATGAATGTGATTACAATTGTCAAGGGTGGTTATTGTATTAGTGCTGCTGGAAATAATATCCTGACTAACCAAGTAGTTAAAGATGTAAAGATTGAGATTGGGGATCGAGAGTTCCGTATGGATCTTGTAGTTCTACCGGGGGTAGGAATTGATATAATCCTAGGAATGAAGTGGATGAGCGGGAATGGAGTGTTAATCGATACCTCAACCCGTGTGGTAATGTTGAGGGATCCTGTGGATAAGAAAGGTTTTCTAGTGCAGTTACCTCATGATATCTCTATCCACAATACAGCCAATGCTACCCTAGCCAAAGCCATTAAGGATCTACCAGTTGTCTGTGAGTTTCTAGATGTCTTTCCTGATGACTTGCCTGGATTACCTCTGGACCATGAGGTAGAATTCAAGATAGAACTCATTCCGGGTACGGCTCCTATTTCTCAAAGGCCCTATAGAATGTCGCCTAATGAGTTGGCTGAGCTGAAGAGTCAGTTGAATGAGCTATTGAAGAAAGGATTGATTCGGCCTAGTTCTTCTCCTTGGGGTTGTCCAGCTATATTTGTGAAGAAGAAGGATGAATCTTTGCGCATGTGCGTGGATTATCGCCCCCTAAACGCTGTTACTATCAAGAACAAATACCCTCTTCCTCGCATCGATATTCTGTTTGATCAGCTCTCCAAAGCTAAGATATTCTCCAAGATCGATTTGAGGTCTGGCTACCATTAGATCAAAATTCATCCTGAAGATATACCAAAGATAACTTTCTCTACTCGTTATGGCTTGTTCGAATACCTCGTCATGTCATTTGGGTTAACCAATGCTCCAGCACACTTTATGTACCTGATAAATTCTGTATTCATGCAAGAATTGGACAAGTTTGTCATCGTGTTCATTGATGATATCCTTGTATATTCTCAGAATGAAGAAGAGCATGCTGAACATCTGAGAATTGTTTTAACTCGGTTACGTGACAACTAGCTTTATGCTAAGTTCAGCAAGTGCGAGTTCTGGTTGAACAAGATACCTTTTCTAGGTCATGTGTTACCTGGTGATGGAATTTTGGTTGACCCTACTAAGGTGCAAGAAGTCCTTGAGTGGAAGGCACCTACTACGGTCACTGAAGTCCGAAGTTTCTTAGGTTTGGCTGGCTATTATCGTCGCTTTATCCCGGATTTCTCAAAAATTGCCAAGCCCATGACTCGACTACTACAAAAGGATGAGAAGTTTGTGTGGACTCCGAAGTGTGAAGAGGGTTTCCACACTTTGCGGACCTTACTAACCTCTGCTCCTGTATTGGCACAACCTGACATTGAGAAGCCTTTTGATGTCTACTGTGACGCATGTGGCACCGGTTTGGGGTGTGTTCTTTTGCAGGAAGGCCGAGTAATTGCTTATGCTTCACGCCAGCTTCAAAAGCATGAAGTCAACTATCCTACCCATGACTTAGAACTAGCCACAGTTGTTCATGCCCTAAAGATTTGGAGACATTACTTGCTGGGTAATGTGTGCAACATCTATACTGACTATAAAAGCCTCAAGTACATCTTTACTCAACCCGAGTTGAACATGCGTCAACGACGATGGTTAGAATTGATCAAAGACTATAACCTTCAAGTGCACTACCATCCTGGTAAGGCAAATGTAGTTGCTGATGCCTTAAGTAGAAAGGCCCATTGCAATTCCTTGGTTAGTGAAGACTTTCATCTGGCACACCTCCTTCATCCTGTAGTACTCCACAATATCACTGTAGATTGCTCTCTTAGAAGTCGAATTATCGAACTCTAGAAGACTGATGTGGGTGTGTTTCACATCAAGCGGAAAATGAAAGAGAAAGAGACCAAGCACTTTAAGGTCGATAACAAGGAAATTCTCTGGTTTAATGATAGGCTTGTGGTCCCCAAAGACAAAGAACTTAGAAATCAAATTATGGCTGAAGCCCATTCTTCTAAATTGTCCATCCATCCTGGTAGCAGTAAAATATATCAAGATTTCAAGCTGTATTATTGGTGGACCAAGATGAAGAAAGAAATCGCAGCTTACGTGGCAAGGTGTGATAACTGTTGCGGAGTCAAGGCTATTCACATAAGGCCCGGACTATTACAGCCACTCTCTATTCCTGGCTGGAAGTGGGAAGAAATTAGCATGGATTTTATTGTTGGATTACCCACTACCAAAAAGGGTTGTGATTCCATCTAGGTTATCGTAGATCGTCTAACTAAATCTGCTCACTTTATTCCGGTCAAGTCTACCTATCACCCTCACAATTATGCTGAGATTTATTTTCAACAAGTGATACGTCTCTATGGTGTACCCAAATCCATTGTTTCTGATCGAGGACCACAATTCACGGCTCGTTTTTGGGAGTGCTTACATCAGAATCTTGGCACTCATCTAATCCGCAGTTCTGCCTATCATTCGCAAACATCAGGACAGACTGAGCGTGTTAATCAAATTCTTGAAGACATGCTTAGGGCTTGTCTTATCTCTTGCAAAGGCTCTTGGGAAGACTGGTTACCTCTCGCTGAATTCTCTTATAACAACAGTTATCAAGAGAGTATCAAAATGGCTCTTTTTGAAGCTCTTTATGGCCGCAAGTGTAGAACTCCTTTGAACTGGGTGAAATCCGGGGAAAGAAGATTCTATGGTATTGACTTTGTAAAAGAAGCCGAAGAGCAAGTCCGAACTATACAAAAGAATATGACTGCCGCATAGGCTAGACAAAAGAGCTATGCTGACAAAAGAAGAAAACCTATTGAGTTTGAAGTAGGTGATCATGTTTATTTGAAGGTATCCCCTATGAAAGGAGTTAAGCGTTTTGGAATTAAAAGGAAGCTTGAGCCTCGATATGTTGGACCCTACCGCATTATTGAGAAAAGTGGAAGAGTAGCATATAAGCTCGATCTACCACGTGAGATGGGAGCTATATTCCCGGTATTCCATGTGTCCCAGCTGAAGAAGTGTCTTCGTATTCCTAAGGAAAGAATAGCAACAAGGAAAGTCAACTTGAAATCTGATCTTTCTTATGAGGAAAAGCCCGTGCAAGTTCTGGATACTCAAGAAAGAGTGACTCGTACACGAGTGGTTAAATTATACAAGGTAGTTTGGAGTAATCATAGTGAACGGGATGCAACTTGGGAGCGGGAAGATTATTTAAAGGAAAACTCTCCAGCTTTCTATACTGATTGGTACGCTTTCCAAATCTCGGGACGAGATTTTTCTAAGGGGGGAGGGCTGTAACACCCTAGGTGTTTGGCTTCTACTAATTGCATTTCATTTCATAAACATGTGCATCATTTATCTCATCATGCCTTTGATTACTGAAACATGCATATGCAACATTTTCCAATTGTGTATGTTTCATACTTGAGTGTTGTGAATAGTAATGGTGTTACATGTGAATGCAACCTGAGTTTCTCATACCTTGAAACATGCCAACATGGTAGTATTATGACAAGTATAAAATAACCACAAGGTCATGAAACATGTGAAACATGGAAGTGAAACATATGAATGAATTGCTTGTTTTAATTGCTTTATCACATGTGATCTTTAGAAGTGGAATAACAATTTTGTAAAAGTGGTTGATTATGGTCTATTACACCTTAACTATACTTAGGTTACTTGTTGGAACATTGTTCATGTAGATCAAAATGACCAAAATGCCCTCAAGTGAAGGTTTGACTAGAATTGACCCTTGGTGTGTCACCGTTTGACTGATTCAAAAGTCCAACTTAGAGACTTTGCATGGCTGTGCACTCTTTACCAAAGTTGTAGCTAATTTATCAAGGAACAAAAGTTGTTTTATGGCCAACTCATGAAAATGTGTGGAACATGGTCAAACATGGCCCACAAGTCAGTAGTTCATGTTGATTTCACACTTAGAAAATATTCTAAGTCGTAGTTACATTTTCTGTTGCATCAAGCTCACTTTGGCTTCATGTAACTTTAGATCCACGACGATTTAGGTGTTGGTCCTTGAAAAGAAATTGTAGAGGGATGGTACACCTACAAATTTCATGTACATAGTTTTTGCAAAGGGTCATTGGTTTAGCCGTGTTGACATGAGGAATACTCGCTGTCAGTCGGATCAATCGATGACTGAATCGCCATTTTTAGAAAACGGTCAGTGACCGTCATGGCTGACCGGCGCAAGAGCTTCTCGCCGCGTGGCGCGCATGCTCGGCCTCGGTAAGGGCCAATCGTCGGTTTTCTTCCACCGCCGCCATGGCTGCTCTCGCCGGAGTTGGCGCTCCACGCGGCCAGCTATCCTCACGACCTTACCATTGCTCCTCCGTCTCATGCTAGGGTCTAGGAATGCTGCCGTAGCTCGTAGGGTCGCCCTATTGGGCTACGACGCCGTATCGTCGTCGGAGCCGGCCGTGCCGTGGCCGAGCGCCGCCGTGGCCATCACCACCCCCGCTAGCGGCGTCAGTAGCTGCAATAGAGGGTCCCCTAGGTCCGCTCGTGTGAGGCGAACAAGTTGGCGCCGTTGCCGTCGCCGGAGAAGCCACCGGCGACGGACTACGCCGCCGTCCGCTCCGTTCCCCTGTCTGTCTCGCTGACGCGCGGGCCCCTCCCATCAGTCGCCACGGCTGAGGCGGGAGCCCAGCATGGGCTGCGCCGCGCCTTGGGCCGCGCCAGCGCGTATTCGTGGGCCACCGTTTCTTCGGGTCGGCCCAACAGCGGCTGTGATTTATTTTCTTATTTGTTTTGCTTTATTATTTCACATATTTGTGTTGATATTCAAAAATATGTATCTCCTAGTTGGTAGATCCAAATGCTATGGTTCCAATTTTGTTGAGTTCATGATAATGTCTAGTATTTAATAAAAATATTATATGGGCACATGTTTTAGAAATTCTAGATGAATTAAATAGGACTTTGAAATGTGTTTTTGGATACATGCAAACTTGTTTGAATTTTATCTTGAGTTTCTGTGGTCCAAAAATTATGAAATTTTGTGGGTAATCTATTATTCCTTAGTAGAAGCTCTGGTTAAAATTTCAGAGCTAGTGCATGTATAGTTTTTGAGTTATAGAATTTTTTTTATCAATGTATGGATCTTGTGTGAATTTTCATATATTTTCTATAGATCCAGTATAGGTAAAATTTGGTGAGTAAGGTTATTATGCTAGAATGATGCTAGAAAAAATGTGAAATCTGTTGCTTGACACTTTTCATTAAGGTTTCCTAATTATGCTAAAATTGGACATGCCACTTGTTATTTTGGGATACAGCAAGTTCTTCTTGCTCAATGGCTTTGAAATTTTTATGGTAGTTTATGTGAAGCATGAGATAGCTACTATAATTTTTGTAGATTTTTATGAATAGTTTTACTATATATTGCTTAAATCACCTAATTAACTAAATAAATTGGAAAAAAGGATATTAAATATTTTATTTAGAAGTTGGCACTATACTTTATGATGTTTCTTAGGTATGAAAAACAAGTTGGTAAACTTGGTTTGATCAAATTATGCTTTTGCACAATCATTAAATAATTAAGTTAGTAACCCTGTCATTTCTGGACAGATTCTAAGTTTACTGGAATTCGATTTGGTTAACATAAGAATCATGCTTTGGTGTTTACAAATGTTTTGTAGAGAATTTCATAAGCTTTCCAGAATGTCCTCATACAAGTCATTTGGAATTCTAGAACTTTAGTTGTGATTGAATTAAGGGACTACTTGTGTGCATATGAAACTTCAAATGTTAATTTATGTATGCCTTTACTATTTCTAAGTTGTGGTAATGCTCCTAGGTGTTAGGCCTTTAACCGAAGATGAGCATCTTTATCTTAGGTTATGCAAGTTAGGTAAGTTGATCTTGTTCTTTAAGTTAAGTTAGATACATGCTTAAAGTGATTTGAATAGGGCTAGTCTTACTCGGTAAACGAGTGTCCAGTGATGTTTTCGGTAAACACTTACTGTGATTCATTCATCATGAGCATCATGTCATTCCTTATGCATCCATGATATTTATCTTTTGCATCGGCATGCAATAGTGTACCGGAAGGTGTAACCCTGCTGGAATTCGAGGAACCGAGCGAGCAGCAGCAGCCGACGCCGGAGATTCAGGAGGAGCAGCCTTCAGGAGAAGTGCCAGACGAGGTCGCCGTTGAGTGCCCGGACCACCGTCCTTACAACTTTGTGAAAGGAAAGCCCCGGAGCATATTAAGCCTCCTAATTTCCGAAATGCAGTTACAGTATTATTGTTACATATATATATTGTTGCATTAAGTTTAGGTGTTGGATGCAAACAATTGCTGCATTGGTTACCCAATCCTTGTCCAGATATTGTTACCCTGAATCCTATGTAGCTCAGGCTCGAGTAGTGCTTAGCCCTGCTTAAACGCGGTAGAAGTCGGGTGATTTCCTGTCACCTGTGAGATATAGGAAGATACATGTGGCACGGTTGGCTATATTTGCTATCGTGGAAAAGAACCAGTCTTAATTTGAAATGAAGACCGGACAGAGGCTTGCCAGTTTGCAGTGACTCCGTCTGTGTCGCTTAAGGACTGATTCTTGGAGCCTTTCCTGTTCATGTTGAACGCATGCCTCTCTCTTAGTTGGCCGTGTCCGATGACCGACCGCGAAGCCGAGTAGCTCACCACAGGCCGGGAGTCGATAAGTATAAAGTGCACCTCGGAAGGGAGCCGTAGGCGTGAGTCCAAGGGCAGGTGATTTAAAAGTCCTGATCGTCCTGGCAGAAGGGTAATCCCTGAGAGTGCTGGCGCTAATCGAACCCGCGAATTTGGTTCCTGAGATGTACCAAAGGTAACCCACGGCTACCCTTGCTAAGTATGCCAGGGTGAGAGCTAGGAATACCCTCTCAGCTGAGTTGTAATTCGATTCGAGTCGCCGTCTCTCCCGGTTAATGAGAACTTGACGGGCTTATCTCCAATGTAGATACACTTAATAACATAATGGTTTGGAAATGATGATATGATGATGACAGCCTTATTATACCTACTATGGTTAATATTGTTTGCTCCTAATAAGTGAGTGCTCTAGTACAGGTGCTAATCTAGTGGACAGGTAAATAATGGTAACCTTGATGCTAAGTTTAAATTGGTTACTATAATCATAAGCTCTTTTATGCAACTGTGTCAAGGTAGCCCACCTCATAAGCCTTGCATGATCCTTGGTGTCTTTTATTTATGATTTTGACGGGTAAGTCTAGCTGAGTACCTTCTTGTACTCAGGGTTTATCTCTCACCTATTGGAGATGACCAGTTCTACTTTGGTTGCTGCAAGTACTGCCTTCTCTCAGCTGGGGATGAAGACTAGACCGTTGGGCGCGGTCTCTACTAGTTCTCGTACCTGATAATGCTTTTGTGGGACATGACTCAGACTTGGCAATGTAATCGAAAACTATGATGTTTTGTACCAAACTATGTTGCTTCCGCACACTCAAACTTGGTTTGTAATATTCTATTTAAACTATGATGGATGTAATCCGAATGCTACTTATGAAATGTTGTAATGGATGATGTGTTGTGTTGAATCACTACGATCTTGGTTTGTATGTCGAGAGTTGGTTGAAATCCTTCGTGATTTCCGGACTACCGGGATTATGGGAGCTTAAGTACAGGAATTTAATCGCTTCGGTGATTGTTTTTGTACTTACGTTCTTATGATTTGGTCGGTTCTGTTACAAGGACCTTTTTTAACGCTTTTTGTTAGATAGATTACTCATTACTGGATGTGTGTCTTGGAGAAGCAATAGTGCGTGGTGGTGTGTTTCCAGACTTCGTTCATTGGTAGTGGTAGATGGGTAAGGTAGAGGAGATGATGTGTAAGATTAATTAATTAATTAATGGTGTTTTTTCCTATTCGCCGACGAGCACTGTATCTGATCTGAAGAAGTGGCCAAGTGAGATACTCCTACTATGGATCATGCCCCGATTGATTCAGAATCATACGTTTTGCTTCCTGGCATTCAGGCATTGAGGGAAGTCAGATTTGCTCTACTACGTAGGTAGTGTTGCACCTGTTGCCAGTTCATCGGGAACTATTAGTTGGGTGAGGTCATAGGCCATGTTGAAGTCTAAAGCCTAAAGGACAAGCCTCCGCTACTATGTTGTCGTCTCTCATTGAATCAGGCAATCTACTACTGCACTCAGAAAGGATGCGGACCCAACTAATCTGAAAGTCTGCACTCTTTAGTCTTTATAGAGTTCTCTGCCATCAGGTGAAGGTTTTTTTCAGACTTACAACTGTGTATTATCTAATCCTTCAAAAGAAGTTGACAGCAGATTCTGAAAGATACGTTCTCCATGTGGACTGTAGTCCTACGCTATTTTCTGCTTCTTATTCTATCAGTTGATGCGGAGAAAAAGAAAATGACAAAAGTAAAGTATATTTACTTCCATGCTCTTTTTATTTTCTCATAATCTAATTTTGTAACTAAATCAGGATAAGTTTGTACAGTGGTTTGTAACTAAATCGGGATAGGTTTGTACAGTGGTTCCTTTGGACCAATAAAATGGTGTTACTTTTTATCATATTCACACTATAATCAATTGTCTATCTAAATTTATCTCTCAAATCTCACGGCACCACACTATATTGTTGTTGTTGGCTGGTATTATCAGTTCTCCCTTCATAAGTTCTTCTCAAGTACATCGTAACAAATTCCCGCAGCAACGCGCGGGTTATTATCTAGTGAACTTCAGTATTTAAGCCCACAAGTGAAGGTAAAGAGTGCAACATCAATTAGTATCATATTGCTAGTTAACATAGAGACAGAGGGTTCTCCTCCATATATATACTATGCGAAAGGCATACTAGAAACTAGCGGGGATCCTCTAGGTTTGAAAATTCTTAAAGTTGTCAATTAATGTTCTTCTTATTCCATCCTAATGAATGGTACAATTTCCTAACCTTTCTATTATAATTTATTATTTATTTTATTTTATTCATTTCAGTACTACTTATTGCCGTGAATGCTAGCTTTGTTTTATAAGGAAGTGCATGTTTTTTTAAGTACTATTAGAATGGCGTCTTCATTACCTCTGTCATCATAATTTATATTTGGAATATATAATTTCTGCAAATGCCTAATATTCATTAAAAACCACCGGAAGAAATCACGTACGACTACTGAAGGCCGGCTCGTCGTTCAGCGGATCAGATAGCTACGACAGCGTAGTCGCCCGGCGGATCAGAATCAGATAGCTAACCGATGAGGAAGCAGCGTCGTCAGGGCTAGCACCAGCCACTTGTGTCACGCATAGTACCAGCTAGCGGCCGGCGCGAGCGTTGGTGCATTTGGGTGGCTGCTTTGTCTCAATGTCCGGCCGAGGCATGATATCGTTCCAACGCACGAACCGACGTGGACGTGGACGTGGACGTGGACGTGGACGTGGGCGTGTTCTGGCATCCCAGAACACTTCCGGAGAACACCGCGAACACAAAGACTACAAGAGACATACATATCTACTACATGATCGACAGAGTATATACTACAGTACTATATTAGAGCTCTACTACTCTGGCCGCTGAGTCACACCTCCCTTGGATCCACGAAAATAGAGCGAACAGAGGCTGACCTGGCCCAATCCCAAACAGGGGCTGACCTGGCCCAATCCCAACCGTCCGCATGCAGGCCGCCGCCGAGCCGCTTCATGCACCACAGGTCCTCGGTGCACAACAGGTGGCGCCAGTGCGGGATGCACCTGCCGAGGGGGTCCATGACCTCCACCTTCACTGCCACGGCTGCCGCCCTGCCGCGCGCCATGTTGACGATCGACGCGCACACCGCCTCCGCGGCCAGCGCGGCGTCGCTTCCGCTCCCGGCGAGGCCGTACACGAACCACCCCGCGAACGGGCGGAACAAGTCGGGCACGGACGGCACGCGCAGCCATTTGGCGACGCGGTCCAGCGCGCGGCTGGCGGCCGCGGCGCCGCGTTGCAGGCGCGACGCGCCGCGCACCTCGAGCCGGAACACGCCGCCACAGTCCCACGCGCTCGCCATGGCCCACGACGCCGGCGGGGACGCCAGGAAGCGGTCGACGTCACCGCCCCACTCGTAGCCGTCGTTGTCGCCGATGATCGCCAGGAACGTGCCATGGGAGAGCGTGTTGTCGAGGACGTTGTCGAGGACGTCGCCGAAGTACGATCGACACTCTCTCACGGGGGAAGAAGAGAAGGACTCATCTCACTATCTAGTTTAAGCGAAACCCAGGAAAGGTCCATAGCCGACAAGTCGGCACATGTATCGATCGATCAACCATACACTCTGCAGAGGTTTTACATAACCACAAGATCCGCCTTCCTCGCTGACCGTCGTCAACTGGGCTGATTCCGGTCGCTTGCTAGCCTAGGTTAATGCCACTCTACCATTTAGCCCTGGTACACCCCAAGTCTAGTCTGGGGTGGCTGAAACTGTGAGTCATGAGCCGGGTCCACAAGGTCTCCATGAAGTCTCGGAAGGGTGTGGGGGAAATCCTCCGCGCCCCGTACCTCCTTACACTGTCCGCTATCAACCTAGCAGTAGTGGCAATATCCTACCAAGTAGTCCGGCCGTCCCGCACCATATAGGGCGAGTGGTTCGTAAGGCTTCCCGGTGAATCTGAGTACCAGTAAGTCCTTAGGGATGACCAAGCCAGAATGTCTTCATCAGGGTTTCCATTTATCGTGCCACCACAGCACCTCTACCCCGGGCTCCTCCCATCACAGGTTCACACCCAGGGCCACCTCATATACCATTTACCCACCACATGCATCCATTTCCAGGGGTGCCCAGGTAGCACCCCGCGGCAAGACTTGCCCTAGGCTCGTCGTATACTCCAACTTGGTCGACACAACCCTCACCCTCCACACACCCAAGTCACACACGCAACACTCTCCCCATAGTCCAGATAACACCACACATTAATGTTGTATAAGCGTAGTAGAAGTACAAGCAATGAAATATAGCAGTAAGCGTGTGTCTAGCCTAATAGCAGGGTATGCAGGGGTAAGGTTGCATCAAGGTAGAGGCCATCAAGTAAGCATACTACCATGCAAGTCCTATCATAGTATGATTATAACAGTAAAGTAAAGCAATAGCAGTTCTATATTAGCCATACGTAATAGGTGCTACGAGGTTGGGTGGGATGTGGCACCTTTAGTGTAGTCGTCTCCGTACTCCTCACGGTACTCACGATCCTCGTCCGTCTGATTCTCCTCCGAGTCTGCAAACGATCGTATTACAATCGCGTTAGCGACGTCTATAGAATAGCACAAAGAAGCAATAGAAATTCAAAAGAGTCAAATGCACTCAAACATGGGTTCATTGCGTAGAGCTCGATTTTAGATGAATTTTGGTCCTGGTTTCATATTTTTCTGAGGTCGTATGAATTAGTTATGGATTTCCGAAGATTAAATCCATTTCTGAAAATAGAAAAAGGCTGAATGAATATCGTGCTGACACGTGTCACTTGGTTACACCATCCACGTGGCTAGTTGGGCCTCCAGCGGGCTTCGGTGCACGGAGCTAGCTCACGGTGCGCCGGTAGGCAAGGGTCCGATGGACCACTTACTCAGTCCATCGTGGACCAGGCTCACTTTCTCCTCCTGTCTCTCAGGTTCACGGTGAACAGGCTCAGGGCGTGGCCGCCATTCCTCTGCTCCCCCTTCTCTTCTCCATCCTCTATTTCGCGCGGCAGTGATCCGCCGGCGGTGAGCTCGCGCGACGGTGGCTTGGCAGGGCGGCTGACGGGTGCACCAGCACCGCGGGGTTACGACGAGTCCAAGGGGGCTCAAGACGTGGAATGGAGCTCCGCGCGGGCGACACAAGTAGCACGGTGGCGTAGGGCGGCGAGGCGGTCGGTGGCGCGGCGAGCAACAGCGAGGCTAGTACGGGGCCACTGTGGGGCTTCGGTGAGGTGCAAACACTCCCTAGAACTCCATCGAGCGCACACATGGCCACAAGGATGGCCGGGGTCCGACAGAGCGGTAGCGCCGCGATGGCGGGCACGGTGGCTGTGGTAGCAAGGCGGCTGCGGCTCAATTGGGGCCTAGGGTGCCTTCTTCTGTCTAATTGTGGTCCGAGAGGGCCTATAGGCGGCATCTCTAGTGTCCAGGGCACGCAGCGGGGTCCGCTCCACTGTGGCGCTCGTAACAGAGCTCCGACGAGGTCACCTTGGCGGCGATGAGGGGCTAGGTGGGACTATGGCCTTAGTCGACTAGGCGTCTGGACGAACGGGGTCATGGAGGGCATCATCAGCCACTCCCCGCAGAGTGAGGTGGCCAGAATCGGCGAGGGCAGTTGCGCCACAGTGGCGCTCCGACGGACGATCGTGCTGACGAGTGATAGGTCTTGGTCACGGTAAACTCGGTCAAGGCGGCGCCTTCTTATCCATCTTCTTGGGCGGCTAGGTCCGCTAGGATGGGGCGGAGCTCGATGGCCAAGCCTCATCAGGCGAGGCGGCCGGAGATGGGTAGGGCAACCGCGGCATGACGACGGCAAGGGCATACGTTGGTCTGGCGAAGTGGTTGCGAGCGGCGATCCCAGGTCCTTCCTGCCTCCATCTTCTAGCGGGAGTGGTGTACTATAGTCGAGGCGAAGCCCTACGGTCAAAAGGGCAAGGGCTTCCGTCGTTCTGTACCGAAGCGACCCTGTCTCATAGGCTTGCGCTACCTCTACGTTTCTGCGATGGTCGGAACGTGGAATGGTGCGCGAAGGTCTTGGCCACAGTGGCAATGGTGGTCAGGGCAGTCGCGCATGGCGTTCCCGTGCGCTCGATGCTTGGGAAGGCCTTGCCTTGGCTAGGTCAGCTGTGTACGTGTGTACGCGCGTGTCCGAGGGCTCGAAGCCAGCCTTGTGCTTCCCCAGGTTGGGGAAACACGACGGAGCTCATGGTGGGCTCTACGACGGTGAGCAAGGGGGAGTCGGGCACTCACCATAGGTGTTGAACAAAGGAAGCTACTGGTGCAGGGAGAGGCGAGTGCAGTGGTGAGTCGTGGCCGTGCAGGGAGAACTACAGCGCTGCTGTAGCTGATCGTGGCATCGTCTCCTGCTCTGGCAGCTTCGGAGCTGCTCCGACGGAGCCTCCTTCTCCCTCCTCCCTCTCCCTTCTTTGGCTCGGTGTGAAGTGGTTTGCCGCTGGGTGGTGGCGCAAGGCTAGGAGAGGGCTAGGGCCTCGGTTCCAAGGGTTTTATAGCGGGGCTCATCCATGGAGCTCGGTGAACGGTGGATGGAAATCGAGGGGCGATCGGAGGGCCTGTAGCGAGGTTGGGCTAGGGTTCTGGGGCCGTGGTGCGATCATGGGCACTTTGGTGCTCCCGAATTTCACAGATCGTGGCTCGACAAGGAGGGAACAGGGGTGGCAGGTGGTGGCGTCATCCTTGGCCGCGGCCGTTGCATGCCAGGCGAGCGTGTGGCTGGACGTGGTTCCAGGCACCGTGGATCGGCGACATGGTAGCCATCCAAGGGGGCGTCGGAGTCGGTTGGAGCAAGGATGGCTAGGTTCGAACGGGGCAGCCCTAGGATTCCATCCTGGCATCGCGGCTGCTCTGCCTTCGCGAAATGCAGAGGGGGCAAGGGGGGACCAAGGGAGGAAGGGGATGACAAGTGGGTCCCTCCTGTCGGCGTCGCAGGGAAAAACGACGACGTTGGTGCTGGCATCATTGGAATGCGAGGGCGAGCGGGCCGGGATGTTGTTCTACTGGGCCGGCCTATGTGTGAACACGTGGGGCTAGGCTAGGCAGTGGGGTAGGCTGCAGCTACTGCGCAAGAGCGAGCCGCGAAGAGCTATGCTGGACCGGCTACGGGATGAGCAGGCTGATCAGGCTGGGCCACGCAGTTGCTCTTGGCCGAAATGGCCTTTTCCATTTTCTCCTCTTTTCTAAGTCTTTTCTATTTCTACTTTTCCCTTCTAACTATACCTTGGGTCTCTATGAGTGTATACATGCGTTGCCAAGCATGAATACATCCTAGTGGGGTCCACTAAGGGTCATTAGGGTTTAGGGAGTCCAAAGCCAAGGGTTGGCTACACAAGTTTTGGTTAACCGTTATATATTCTTGCATGTTAATTGATTTTAGTTATGGGTCTTGATTGATTTTATTGACATAACATAAAATAAAAAAGAGCCAATCACATGTTGATTACAATGCATATGCTTCTAAACACTAACATAGGGTCTACTTGTGCAACTAGGTGGGCTTCCTAGCATGCCATACACCAATCATGGGTTTATTCAGAAAAATTTTGATAGTTGGTATTTTTGGTATATGGATTTTTGGGTTGTTACAGTCCTACCCCCTTAACAGAATCTCGTCCCTGAGATTAAAACGGTTCGTACCCTTCAAAAAGATAAGGATAGTTTAGTCGGAGATCAGACTCTTTCTCCCATGTTGCTTCTCTCTCAGTGTGGTTGCTCCATTGGATCTTGCACATAGGAATAGTTTTGCTTTGTGTCTCCTTGGTGTCTCTCCCTAGAATTCTGATAGGATGTTCTTTATACTCAAGTGTATCTTGAATGTCAAGTGTATCAGCTGGAACTACTTCATCGGGCACTCTCAAACACTTGCGTAGCTGTGAGACATGGAATATGGGATGTACACCCGTAAATTCCTCAGGTAGCTCAAGTTTGTAAGCGAGTTTTCCAATTCTCTTGCGTATCTTGTATGGCCCAACAAATCTAGGGGCTAGCTTTCCTTTCACATAGAATCTGACAGTTCCACATAGCGAGGATACCTTGAGATAGACGAAGTCTCCCACATTGAACTCAAGTTCTCTTCTTCTTTTGTCAGCATAGCTCTTGTATTGACTTTGGGCAATTCTCAAGTTCTCCTTCACTTGAGCAACTCCTTCTTTGGCATCTTGAATCTTGGTGGAGTCAAAGAACGATCTTTCTCCCGGTTGGGACCACATTAAAGGTGTCTTACAAGGTCTTCCATACAGAGTTTCAAATGGCGACATCTTGATACTGGCTTGGTAGCTGTTGTTGTAAGAGAACTTTGCATAGAATAGGCATTTCTCCCAATCAGAGCCATAATTCAGTACACTAGCGTGAAGCATATCTTCTAAAATTTAATTTACTCGTTTAGTTTGTCCATTTGTCTATGGGTGGTAAGCGGTACTGAAATCAAGTTTGGTTCCAATGGACTTGTGCAGGGCTTCCCAGAATTGGGACACAAACTGAGGACCATGATCAGACACAATTCTAGAGGGAGCTTCATGCAGTCTGAGAATATGCTCAACATATAGATCTGCCAATTTTTCGGCATCGGTTTTGGTCTTAACTGGTACAAAGTGAGCAATCTTGGTCAAGCGATCAACAATCACCCTGATGGAATCATTGCCTTTCTGTGATCGGGGCAATCCAACTATGAAATCCATGGATATGCTCTCCCATTTCCACTTGGGAACGTCCAGAGGCTTTAGCAAACCTGCAGGCCTTTGATGTTCAGCCTTGACTCTATTACAGGTGTCATATCGTGCCACATGTCCCGCAATGTCTATCTTCATGCCTTTCCACCAAAAGTGTTTCTTCAAGTCTTGATACATCTTTGAATTTCTAGGGTGAATACAGTACTTAGAATCATGGACTTCAGACAGAATCTCCTCTCGTAGTGCTGGATCGGAAGGGACACAGATTCTGTCCTTGAACCAGATGGTTCCTTGTTCATCTTCTCGGTGGTTGGTCTTCTAGCCTAGTTTCATCAGACCACGGAGATATTCAATCTCTTCACAACTTTTCTGAGCTTAACGGATGCGATCTGTGAGATCATACTATATGCGGAGTTCATTCAACAATTCGTGCGGTAGTATCTCAAGTTGGAAATCTTCAATCTCTTCCTTGAGCTTAGGTGGTATGGATTCAGTGATCAAAGTGTGACAGTAACTCTTGCGGCTGAGAGCATCTGCGACTACATTAGCTTTTCCCGGATGATAGTGAATTTCTAGGTCATAGTCCTTGATCAACTCTAGCCATCGGCGTTGCCTCATATTCAAATCTTCTTGAGTGAAAAAGTACTTCAAGCTCTTGTGATCAGTGTAGATATCACACTTGTTGTCTATCAAGTAGTGTCTCTAGATCTTTAAGGCATGCACAACTGCTGCTAACTCAAGATCATGAGTAGGGTAACGGTTCTCGTGTTCTTTCAACTGTCGAGACGCATATGCTATCACTCTTCCATCTTGCATCAGTACACAACCAAGTCCTTGACGGGATGCATCACAATAGACTATGAAATCTTTGCTGATATTAGGCAATGCTAGCACAGGAGTTGTGGTAAGCTTCTGTTTCAATTCCTGGAAGCTTTGTTCGCACTCGGGCGTCCATTCAAACTCCTTAATCTTCTTCAGAAGGTTGGTCATTGGATAGGCTATCTTGGAGAAGTTCTCAATGAATCGGCGATAATATCTAGCCAATCCCAAGAAGCTTCTGACTTCTGTCACATTACGGGGTTGATCCCACTCTTTCACAGCTTCAATCTTGGCCAGGTCAACTACGACACCTTTAGCTGATAGTACATGGCCTAGGAAGGCAACTTCCTGTAGCCAAAATTTGCACTTGCTAAACTTTGCGTAGAGCTGATGTTGGGCTAGTTTCTGAAGCATAGTTCTCAGATGATGTTCGTGTTCTTCGGCGGTGGGTGAATAGACAAGGATGTCATCAATGAATACTACCACGAACTTATCCAGTTCATTCATGAAAACCTTATTCATCATGTTCATGAAGTATGCTAGAGCATTCGTGAGTCCAAAGGACACCACGGTGAACTCAAACTGCCCATACCTAGTCACAAAAGCTGTCTTCAGGATGTCACTTTCTCGAATCTTCATCTGATGATAGCCAGATCTAAGATCAATCTTGGAGAAATACTTTGCACCTCTGAGCTGGTCAAGCAGATCATCAATTCTTGGCAGCGGGTACTTATTCTTGATGGTGACTGCATTCAAGTTCTGGTAATCAATGCACATTTTCATTGAGCCATCCTTCTTCTTAACAAACAAAACAGGGGATCCCCAGGGTGAAGCACTGGGTCTGATATATCCCTTCGAGATGAGCTCATCAAGTTGTTTCTTGAGCTCAGCTAGTTCATCAACTGACATGCGATAGGGTCTCTTGGCAATGGATCCTGTTCCCAGCAAAAGATCAATGATGAACTCTACATCACGGTCTGGTGGCATACCCGGTAATTCTTTAGAGAATACATCGGGATAGTCTCTGACCATAGGCACATCATGAACTATCTTCTCCTCTTTCTGTGATTCTGAACTGGCTTTAAGGGCACACAGGATAGAGGTGGACTTTCCGGACTGGGGTTCACATCTAATGACTTGGCCTGATAGGTGGGTCACTTAGACATATCTAGGTGAACATGATATGATACATCGGTGAATGGTTAACCAATCCATACCTAAGATGACATCTAGATTTGTGGAAGGTAACAGGGTTAGGTCGGCTTTAAAGATAAGACCCTCAATGGTAAGACTCACTCCCTTACAGATGTGGGTGCATTTTAGGTCTCCTAAAGGTGAGCTAGTGATGATAGGCTTTCCACGTGGGGTTATAGGCAGGTCATGCTCTCGTGCAAACTTGGATGATATGTAAGAACAAGTTGCTCCAGAGTTAAATAGAACTGATGCAGTATTGCCATTAACTAAAAACATACCGTATACAACATCAGGGGCAGCCTGTGCTTCCTCAGTGTCCAGATGGTTGAGACGTCCACGGGTAGCAGATCCCTTGAACTGAGACTTCTAAGCAGCTGAGTTCTGTGGGCACTCAGCGGCTTTGTGACCTGGTTGGCCACAAGGGAAGCAGGTGAAAGGCGTACCGCATGTAGGGGTTGGCATGGGTGCCTTCCAGTTTCTAGTGCTTGGTGCAAGGTGGTTCTGTGCTGGGCGTTCATTCACTGAGCAGGGATGGTTGAAACGGTCCTGAGTGTTGCGGTCTTGAGCATAACGGTCCTGGGTGTAATGATCCTGAGCAGGGTGGGAGTATTTGGCGGTGTAGCCTCCACTACCCCTATCGATCCAGGGTTGTCATCCCTGTTGTGGCAAGAGCATTCCCTGGATGGTGCATCTCTGCGGAACCTCTTGCGATCACGGCCACGGAAGGACTCCTCAGGCTTATGCTTCCTCTCCTTGTACTCCTCTCCAGCTTTAGCACGATCTTTCTCGATCTGGATGCAGCGATCCACCAGAGCACGCAACGTGTTACTCTCAATACCGCCAAACTTCAACTTGATGTGTGGGTTAAGTCCCTTGCGGTAATAGTACAGCTTCTCCTTCTTAGAGTTCACAACATAGGAAGGTGCATAGCGAAGAAGATTGGTGAAACGAGTAGTATACTCAGTCACCCTATCCTTTCCCATCTTGATGTTGCGGAACTCCTCAGCTTTGACCTCCATGATACCCTTGGGAATGTGATACTCAGTGAATGCTTCGGCGAACTCATCCCATGAGATGTTGGTAGGGTCCTCATGGGAATCACTGAAACTGTCCCACCAGGCACGTGCTGCACCTGTGAGCTGGAGTGCGACTGCTCCAACACACTCATCGTCGGTGAAAGTAGTGAGGTCAAGCTTCTTCTCTATCTTCTTGAGCCAGTCATCGGCTACAAGCGGGTCAAGGTCGGTGCCATCATAGGTAGGTGGCCTTAGCTTCAAAAATCCGTCCAGCTTCCTTTGGAAGTCATTCTGCTGACCTCCCTAGCAATGGTTTGCTCCGTTAACAAGAGCTGCAAGAAGTTGAGTCTGTTGTGCCATCACTTCTGCCAGGTTCGGTGGTCGTGGTGGCGGAAGGTTCTCCTCAGGTGGCGGGGTATTCTCTAGGTTGAAGGGTATCCCTCCATGTCCACAGCCATGGCCACGGCCACGGTTGTTGCCACCACACCCCCCATTTGGTTCGACTGGTTCGGGGGTGGACGCACGTCCATGGTTCATTAGGCGATTAGATCGGCGGTTCGGCATCTGCAACACAAATCATAGGAATTTTAGTGTTTGTGCCATAAGTGCTTATAATTTAGTATGATTACATGATTTTTGATGATTTAAAGAAAAACATTTATACTATCCAACATTCATTACAAAGAAGCATTAAGATCCACAAGATGCAATAAGATCCAAAACATTCATTATATGGGTTTTATTACATGGCATCATCTCCAGTAGCTACATTTGAAGACTTGCAAGAATCATACTACGCATAGTGTCTCATATTACATCTCATAAGGGGTACATCAAGGGGTACAACCTATGGAAGCCACTGACATGACTCATGACCACGCAGGGTCATCTACTCTAACTCATACACCGCAGCTGGGATACGACTGTTCTCGATCTTGATCTCCTCGTCAGACTTGTGAAGTTGGGGCATGTACTTCAAGGCCTCGGTGAACTCTTTAGTAGGCTTGGCTCCAGGTAGGGTAGGGTAGGCATCTAGGTTGAGGCGAGTTGGGGCTAACTCAAACTCCTCTATCCTAGGCTTCATTTTGCTATGAATCTCCTTGGGTAGCTGGTCCCACATACCCTTCATCTCCCTGAGGCGCTTCTTGTCAGACTTCTGCCAAGCCTGCCAAGTCCTCTCACACTTGTCCTATAGGTACTCGTTCTGCCTAAGTGCCTCGATCAGGTGACCCTAGTTGCGAACGGACTTCTTCCTGAACTCCTCTAGATCCTAAACCATGGTCTTGTTCCGAGATTGGATTTTTAGCATATCAATCCCCTTGGACCTCTCTTTGTCTCCTCTATGGTTGAACTCGGCCTTCTTGTCGTCCAACTCTCTCTACAACTCCAAGACCTTGCTGTCGAGGTAGCAGTTCCTGTTGCTTAGGTCGGCGACTTTGTCCTATAAGTCAACGACCTTGGCTCTGTGGACTTCTTCACGATGGTTGAGCTCGTCCTGTAGCTTGGCAACTATCTCAAGTAGACTAGCTCGCTCCTGTGCTCCCTATGAGTCTCGCTCCTGGTACCCAATAGAAGGGCTTAGTCCTGATGTCTCCTCTGCTCTAGCTGGGTCACATACCTATCCTGCTCTAGTAGGTGGATAGCCGAGACGCAAAGGCATCTATCCTCCTCAGCAAAGATAACTCTGCCAGCTACGAAACTCTGCTCACTAGGGGTAAGACTGAGGTCGAGGGCCTAGGGAAGTAGACAGAACTCTGTCGTCTTCAGGTGCTCATAGTGGTCCCTCATCACTCTACGAAGTGCCTTATGTGAGATAGCTTGCAGTCCCTCCTCAACTGTGTCCTCTATAGTCATCTCGGTGAAAGCTGGGATAGAAGGTAAGGTAGTGCTAGCTGGGAACTCGACTGAGGTGATAATCAGTCCTTCGATTCCTCCTTCTTGAGCTGGCTTTTCGGTGCAGGTGACCTTGACAAGCTCGTCGAGGACTCCTAACATGACGAGAACTCGATAGAGGGTCTGTGCAAAACCCCCGAGCTCACGTAGGTCGAAGGTAAGCTTAGCGTGGTCCAGAGGTAGCGGTCCTAGAGGTGGCCAGTCGACGTTCGTTGCCATCTACATGTTTTAAGGAATCAGGTGTTAGCAAGTCAATAATAGATAAGCCTTTCATAAAAGTAAATGCAGGGTCGGTATATAATCGAAAGAAGGGCTGTTCACGTCCTATTCTATCGTCCATTTCTGAGGGTTTCGTCCTATGGTCAAGTATGGCTCTGATACCAACTGAAGCGACCTGATTTCCACGAAGGGAAATCCACAGAGTCGAAGTGTAATAAGACCATTGTAGATCAAATTACCCAAATTCCAGTCGAATACCACATCCATACAACGCTAATATCAGAGTACAAATAGTGCGGAATTACATAATTTATTACATCGCCGCATTGGCGGAATCAAAAGTAGCATTTATTCAAAACAGCTTGAAGATAAGATCGCCAAACTCGAGCGTAGGCACGAACCCCTCAACCGTCAAACTCCTCGGAGCTATACTCCTCAGTAGAACCTGTGTGCCAAAATTTATCAGTACGATTTGTACTGGCCACTCCCACCCTATGAGCTATGCTTTGTGGAAATTGGATGCAAGTTGGATATAATCAAAAGGAACCTACAAGGCTGGGGTTTCCTATGTATTAGCATATCAAGTATATTATTGTATAGTCAAGTTTTAACACGATTCCCACACACATTTCACCCCATTCCCTTTCCGGAGCTAGGTTTCGATCCTGGGACCGATATACCACCATCCACACCATCACCATACCATCTCTCAATCAACAGGCCAACTCCCTCTTGGCACTGTCTCAAAGCTCGTAGCCTCTGGCTACGACCGACACTCTCTCACGAGGGAAGAAGAGAAGGACTCATCTCACTATCTAGTTTAAGCGAAACCCAGGAAAGGTCTATAGCCGACAAGTCGGCACATGTATCGATCGATCAACCATACACTCTATAGAGGTTTTACATAACCACAAGATCCGCCTTCCTCACTGCCCATCGTCAACTGGGCTGATTCCGGCCGCTTGCTAGCCTAGGTTAATGCCACTCTACCATTCAGCCCTGGTACACCCCAAGTCTAGTCTGGGGTGGCTAAAACTGTGAGTCATGAGCCGGGTCCACAAGGTCTCCATGAAGTCTCAGAAGGGTGTGGGGGAAATCCTCCGCGCCCCGTACCTCCTTACACTGTCCGCTATCAACCTAGCAGTAGTGGCAATATCCTACCAAGTAGTCCGACCGTCCCACACCATATAGGGTGAGTGGTACGTAAGGCTTCCTGGTGAATCTAAGTACTAGTAAGTCCTTAGGGATGACCAAGCTAGAATGTCTTCATCAGGGTTTCCATTTATCGTGCCACCACAGCACCTCCACCCTGGGCTCCTCCTATCACAGGTTCACACCTAGGGCCACCTCATATACCATTTACCCACCACATGCATCCATTTCCAGGGGTGCCCAGGTAGCACCCCGCGGCAAGACTTGCCCTAGGCTCGTCGTATACTCCAACTTGGTCGACACAACCCTCACCCTCCACACACCCAAGTCACACACGCAACACTCTCCCCATAGTCCAGATAACACCACACATTAATATTGTATAAGCGTAGTAGAAGTGCAAGCAATGAAATATAGCAGTAAGCGTGTATCTAGCCTAATAGCAGGGTATGCAGAGGTAAGGTTGCGTCAAGGTAGAGGCCATCAAGTAAGCATACTACCATGCAAGTCCTATCATAGTATGATTATAACAGTAAAGTAAAGCAATAGCAGTTCTATATTAATCATGCGTAATAGGTGCTACGAGGTTGGGTGGGATGTGGCACCTTCAGTGTAGTCGTCTCTGTACTCCTCACGGTACTCATGACCTCGTCCATCTGATTCTCCTCCAAGTCTACAAACGATCGCATTATAGTCGCGTTAGCGACGTCTATAGAATAGCATAAAGAAGCAATGGAAATTCAAAAGAGCCAAATGCACTCAAACATGGGTTCATTGCGTAGAGCTCAATTTTAGATGAATTTTGGTCATGGTTTCATATTTTTCTGAGGTCGTATGAATTAGTTATGGATTTCTGAAGATTAAATCCATTTTTGAAAATGGAAAAAGGCTGAATGAATATCGTGCTGACACATGTCACTTGGTTACTGTGGCAGAACCGCCTAATCTAATGCCTCACGGGAGTGCTTGTCTTCCATTAGACACTAAGCACTCGAGGGAGAACACTAAATTACTCAGTTCCGTCGGGCACACCCCAAGGGAGAACCCAAAAATCCACATTTTTGCCATCAGGATCACAAATGAGAGAATAAAGCTTACATCATTCTTAACCAATTCTTACATCACTTTACATGTACATCAGAGTATAACTTTATTATTATAATAGCGGAATGTAATCATATTATCAGAGTTATAAACAATTTAATTAAACAGCAAAATAGAAACATATGAATAGAGCTACAGCGGAAATAAACATCTATTAATAACATGATGAAGTATTGATATATAGACTACGGCAATAGATTATGAAACTTTCATTTATAAAAGTATTTGGTGAGAGTTATAAATAACAACTACGATCGCAGCGTAAAGAAAATCCTCTCTGAGCCCACCAGGAGGAATCCACACACAAAGGTCAGCTCAAGCATCCACCTGTCACCTGCAACAGGGGGAATAAAACCCTGAGTACTCAATTGTACTCAGCAAGACTTACCCAACAGGAGAAAAGAAAAGACTCCAAGGAGATGCAAGGCTATCTGGCTTGTGGGTTGCATTTGCAGAAAGCATTACTAAGCGTGCGTCCTTATATTTGATTTTTAATAATAGCCACATTGGTTCATTAACTAACCATTCTATGTAAGCACCTGTACTACTTTCAAGCAAGTGGTAAGCAATTAGATTTCCTTTCCCATCTTCCATCTTTCATCTTCAGTTCTTACTACGATGCTAAACCGTAGACAAGCCGTACCGGATAGCCCGGCGATTCGCGAATCAATGCCCCCAGCTGGGTACCCCGAAAACACACGCCCCGCTTGTACCCCGGGTACAAGCAGGACCAACCCATCACTCTCCTGTCCTGGGTGTCCAGGTCCCCGTCCAAACTGGGACTCCAAGCCCCCGCCTCTGAGTCCCAGACTCAGTGCGGTGCAAGGACCTCCTCCACCAAAACAAAACCCTGACAGTCGGTCCGAAAAGAGCCGGATCCGCAACAAGAGAGCAACAAGTCTTCCAAGCGCCCATACACAAGTATGTGCTCGGGATAATAGGTCTGTGACCTGCCTAGAGTCATATGCAACGATCGGTCCTTAACTGACCAGACAGGGGAAAACGGTGTAACCAAGCTATGACCCGCCTCCGCGGCGACACAACTTCTTACACCCTCCAATACCCAAACCATATCCCTGCCCGGTCACCATTTTTCCTTTCCACCATTTTATATTTTTCCAAGTGATAGTAATCCAATAATATATTTTCTATCTCTCGCGAGTGACAGGCAATCACTCGACTTCTACCGGAGTCCTGTAGCATAGCATTCTACACGACCCTATCATACTAGTAAGACTCATAGGAATAAAGATATATATATATATATATATATATATGCAAGTGGGTTTTATTCAACTCCTTAAAACTTAATGCACAAATATAATTTAAACTACAGAAAGTAGGGGTTATGCACTGGGGCTTGCCTGGGTAAGATACATTAGAAAGTTAGCGTCTGCATCTTCAGATCATCCACCATCAACTGGATAGGAGTCCCTTGCAGCATCTCCTGGAGAGAATACCAGTACACCATCTTTGGATTCCCAATCATCCTTTGATCGATCCGTTGATCCATCATCGTACCTATATGAGATGCAATGCGATGCAAATGCAAAGACCTAATTAATCAACTGCAATCGTGACTTGTAAAATACGATTTACGCCTCTCGAGTTAACGGCTAGTTCTAACGACGACCGTACGTAGGCTACATATACACGTTGTCGGATAAGGCGTTATTTTCCAACAACTAGTGTAGTTATATAAACCAACGGTGTTTCTTTATTCTATTCTGTCGATTTAATCATTATTTGAAATATGGCATCATTATCTATTTAACAAACTAATTATTCCGGAGCTATAAACTTTACAGTGAGTACCTAATATTGCTAGGACCCTACTATACAAATTTCATATTCAATACTATTGCCAATTTATCAGAACAATTCCTACAAGTTGTCTTTTTACATTATTAAGTATCCCAAATTAATTATATAGCTCCTAAGATTATTATTCAACTATGTGAACAAATTAAACTAGCAGGTAGATCATGATTTTAGGAACTCAACAAGACTGGTTTCACCATTTTTGGACAACTACATAATCTTATATTTATTTTATAAGTTTGTTCCCGAAACTAATTTATTAATCGCTTTAGGAACAAAAGGGCCAGTAGTTACAAATCGGTCCAATCGGTCAGGGCAGCCCAGGTGGGCGCGACATGCGCGGCCCAGGCGACGCTGGCAGCCCAGGCGGCAGGCCAACGGGCCAGGCGCGGTCGGTGGCCAACGGCCGGCCCAGGCGGGCGCGAGTAGGCCCAACGCGACGCTGCACTGACCGGCTGGCCCAGCGGCAGGTAGGCCAGTGGCCCACGTGCGGCGCAGCGAGCAGGCTGGCCCACCTGGCTAGGACCAGACAGCAGCGGTGCCAAATAGCATTTTGACCCTCGTACTTTACTTAAATCAACCTGCAGGACATTGGCACTATTCAATCGTGTCACGTATTTTGCAGAAAGGTCCCCGTATAAAAACTCGGCTTGGATTCATACCCCTCGCAGTGTCTTCTTCGAAGGGACGAGTAGAGGAGCCGGGAGGAGCATCGGGCCGGTTTTGTCGGCCGGCTGCCAGCGGCCCAGCGGCGGCGGAGGAGCAATGCAGGAGCTGCGCGACGGTGAGGCGCACCTGCGGACACCCGCAGCGTGGCCCAAGATAGCCCTTGGCCCACTGGCCACATGAGCCAGGGCGCATGGCAGTGGCCACGGCGACTGTGCCTCGGCGGAGGGGCAGAGGAGGTCCGGCCATCGGGCACGGTCGACCAAAACCCGGCCATCAACGCACCCGCCGGTGGGGGACAACGGCGCGGGGCAACGACGGAACGTGGTGCGACCGAGCGCTATGGCACGACAGACCAGCGGCCGTGGTGCACCGCGGAAGCGGAGTGACGGCACTCGCACGCGGTGCAATGCTCCAGGAGTGGCGGCTGCGCAGCGGCGGTACACGCACGCAAGGAAGAAAGGCGCGGGTGGAGGCAAGGTACTACGGAGCTTGAATGGTGGGGCAGCGCGGGACCAAGGGGGCGAGCGGGAGAGATGGCGCTGCTGGCACAAGCAGCGGGGATGCGGCCGCGCCTGGCACGGGCGCGCTGCGCGTGGAGCTGCTGGTGCCACGCGGGACCGTGGGGATGCCAGCGCGCGGCGGCCCGGGCACTGTGGCGGCTGTGGGGAAGGGAGAGGAAGAGCAGCAGGCGGACGCGGGGCTGAGGGGCACGCGAAGCACGGAGGAACAGCGCTCGCGGCCTGTGCCCGGATTTCGCTGTGGAGAGAAGGAGGAGAGGGGGTGGGGGAAAAACAGCGCTCGGCCAAAAATCAGAATGACGGGGCAGTGGAGTTCCTGACTGGAGCGCTCCCTCCTCGGCACAGCAGAGAAGAAAAAGGAGGGGGAAAAGAGTGTCGGAGAAAATGACGACGCTAGACGCAGCCAAGGCTGGTGCTCGGCTTGCAAATCGTAGAGACAGATGCAGACGGAGCCAGCGAGGCAAGCAGACAAGAAAAAGAAAAGCGATGGGGACTGCTCGCTGGCTCGCCCCAATTTCAAAGACGTGACTGGGGGACAGTGGAAGGACATCGTAGCGTGGTCATCAGTTGCTCGCCTGTATGCACACGAAACACGAAAGGACCTGACGAGGATAGGGCAGACAGCAGTATGCGGATCATGCACGTCGTCTACACACCGGCACTATGAGCATATCGGGAGCTGAACGCATAGACAGCCAGCAACAGGCAAGGACGATCAAAGACAGAGCAAGCAAACAACGTGAAGGTTCGGCCAACTCCATCAGTGCAGAGACAGCGTGGCAAAATTGACACGAGTTGACTCAGAAACAGGACCACGTACTTCTGACTCAGGCACTCTTATAAATAAAAAGTCGTAACAGCACTTTGCATTGGAGCACATTCATCCGTCGTAACTTTTACACGGTTTACTAATTTACGCAAGCGTCGCTTATCATTTTCCGTATATATTGTGAATCAAAAATTCGAGAAACTCGTTCGAAAGTTTTACTTAGGCTTAAATCGCGGCGCTAAATAAGATCGTAACATCGGGGTGTTACAGTTACACCATCCACGTGGCTAATTGGGCCTCCAGCGGGCTTCGGTGCACGGAGCTAGCTCACGGTGCGCCGGTAGGCAAGGGTCCGATGGACCACTGACTCAGTCCATCGTGGACCAGGCTCACTTTCTCCTCCTGTCTCTTAGGTTCATGGTGAACAGGCTCAGGGCATGGCCACCATTCCTCTGCTCCCCCTTCTCTTCCCCATCCCCTATTTCGTGCGGCAGTGATCCGCCGACGGTGAGCTCGCGCGACGGCAGCTTGGCAGGGCGGTTGACGGGTGCACCAACACCGCGGGGTTACAACGAGTCTAAGGGGGCTCAAGACGGGGAATGGAGCATCGCACGGGCGACGCGAGTAGCACGGCGGCGAGGCGGTCGGTGGCGCGGCGAGCGACGGTGAGGCTGGTATGGGGCCACTGCGGGGCTTCGGTGAGGTGCAAACACTCCCCGGAACTCCATCGAGCGCACACATGGCCACAAGGATGGCCGGGGTCTGGTAGAGTGGCAGCGCCGCGACGGCGAGCACGGTGGCTATGGCAACAAGGCGGCTGCGGCTCAATTGGGGCCAAGGGTGCCTTCTTCCATCTAATTGTGGTCTGAGAGGGCCTATAGGCGGCATCTCTAGTGTCCAGGGCACGCAGCGGGGTCCGCTCCACTGTGGTGCTCGTAACAGAGCTCCGATGAGGTCACCTTAGCAGTGGCGAGGGGCTAGTTGGGACTACGGCCTTAGCCGACTAGGCGTCTAGATGAACGGGGTCATGGAGGGCATCATTGGCCACTCCCCACGGAGCGAGGTGGCTGGAATCGGTGAGGGCAGTTGCGCCACAGCGGCGCTCCGACGGACGGTCGTGTCGGCGAGCGACAGGTCTTGGTCGCGGTAAACTCGGTCAAGGTGGCGCCTTCTTCTCCATCTTCTTGGGCGGCTAGGTCCGCTAGGACGGGGCGGAGCTCGATGGCCAAGCCTCGTTAGGTGAGGCGGCCGGAGATGGGCAGGGCAACCGCGGCATGATGGCGGCAAGGGCATACGTTGGTCCGGCTAATTGGTTGCAAGCGGCGATCCTAGGTCCTTCCTGCCTCCATCTTCTAGCGGGAGTGGTGTACTACAGTCGAGGCAAAGCCCTACGATGTTCTCTCGATGGGCGAGACGGCTGGAGGTGGTGAGGGCGAGCTCGGCATGGTGGAGCTCTGGAGCGCGTCCGCGCCGACAAGGTCAAGGTTCCGGCGGAACAGGGCTCCTATGGTCAAAAGGGCAAGGGCTTCCGTCGTTCTATACCAAAGCGACCCTGTCTCACAGGCTTACGCTACCTCTACGTTTCTACGATGGCCGGAACGTGGAATGGTGCGTGAAGGTCTTGGCCACAGTGGCAATGGCGGTCAGGGCAGTCACGCATGGCGTTCTCGTGCGCTCGACGCTCGGGAAGACCTTGCCTTGGCTTGGTCAGCTGTGTACGTGTGTACGCGCGTGTCCGAGGGCTCGAAGCCGGCCTTATGCTTCGCTAGGTTGGGGAAACGCAACGGAGCTCATGGTAGGCTCTACGACGGCGAGCAAGGGGGAGTCGGGCGCTCACCATAGGTGTTGAACGAAGGAAGCTACTGGCGCAGGGAGAGGCGAGTGCAGTGGTGAGTCGTGGTCGTGCAGGGAGAACTGCAGCGCTGCTGTAGCCGATCGTGGCTCGTCTCCTGCTCCGGCGGCTTCGGAGGTGCTCCGATGGAGCCTCCTTCTCCCTCCTCCCTCTCCCTTCTCTGGCTCGGTGTGAAGTGGTTTGCCACTGGGTGGCGGCGCAAGGCTAGGAGAGGGCTAGGGCCTCGGTTCTAGGGGTTTTATAGCGGGGCTCATCCATGGAGCTCGGTGAACGGTGGATGGAGATCGAGGGGCGATCAGAGGGCCTCTAGCGAGGCTGGGCTAGGGTTCTGGGGCCACGGCGCGATCGTGGGCGCTTTGGTGCTCCCGAATTTCACAGACCGTGGCTCGACAAGGAGGGAACAGGGGTGGCAGGTGGTGGCGTCATCCATGGCCGTGGCCGTTGCGCGCTAGGCTAGCGCAAGGCTGGACGTGGTTCCAGGCGCCGTGGATCGGCGACGTGGCAGCCATCCAAGGGGACGTCGAAGTCGGTTGGAGCAGGGATGGCTAGGTTCGAACGGGGCAGCCCTAGGATTCCATCCTGGCATCGTGGCTACTCCGCCTTCGCGAAATGCAGAGGTGGCGAGGGGGGGACCAAGGGAGGAAGGGGATGACAAGCGGGTCCCTCCTGTCGGCGTCGCGGGGAAAAACGACGACGTTGGCGCTGGCGTCGTTGGAATGCGAGGGCGAGCGGGCCGGGATGTTGTTCTACTGGGTCGGCCTATGTGCGAATGCGCGGGGCTGGGCTAGGCAGTGGGGTAGGCTGCGGCTGCTGCGCAAGAGCGAGCCGCGAAGAGCTGTGCTGGACCGGCTGCGGGGATGAGCAGGCTGATCAGGCTAGGCCGCGCGGTTACTCTTGGCCGAAATGGCCTTTTCCATTTTCTCCTCTTTTCTAAGTCTTTTCTATTTCTACTTTTCCCTTCTAACTATACCTTGGGTCTCTATGAGTGTATACATGCGTTGCCAAGCATGAATACATCCTAGTGGGGTCCACTAAGGGTCATTTGGGTTTAGGGAGTCCAAAGCCAAGGGTTGGCTACACAAGTTTTGGTTAACTGTTATATATTCTTGCATGTTAATTGATTTTAGTTATGGGTCTTGATTGATTATATTAACATCACATAAAATAAAAAAGAGCCAATCACATGTTGATTACAATGCATATGCTTCTAAACACTAACATAGGGTCTACTTGTGCAACTAGGTGGGCTTCCTAGCATGCCATACACCAATCATGGGTTTATTCAGAAAAATTTTGATAGTGGGTATTTTTGGTGTATGGATTTTTGGGTTGTTACAACTACTAGTTCAGTTTGTTGATCGACTTGATGGCAACACAGCAGCATGGAAAGTGTCGCTCGCGATCGTAGATAGGAGAGCAACTTTACCTGTGGGAGGCCGCGACGCGGAGGCCTAGAATGTAGCCGACTTTGGCGAAGGCGGGTGCTCCAGGGCGGCTCTTGGCGGAGGCGATGAACTTGACGGTTCCCCGGATGAGACCCGTGATCCGGCGGCCCGGCCCGGACGTCGTCGTCTCAGCTACCTGTTCATGCATGCATGTCCAGATCAAACTAGAGAGGCTAGAGCGTGTGCTTGAAAAAGCAATGCCCAGCACCAACAAATTGAAGATATGGATGCAAACAATCAGCGCGGCTCACTCGTTAGAGCATCTCAAGAGTGCCCATCCCTTCCCCATCCATGTTTTATCGGGAAAAAAGAGGAAAACAGAGTACCCTATGTTCCTTCCACATCTTTTAGCACTTGGCAAACGGGCCGCCTCCGCGCGTAAAAATACGCGTATCGTAGTCGCGCGCATCGGTCTTTCCCCACGCACGGCATGCGCGATGGACGAAAGACGAACTACCGCAGGCCATGGCGGCGGGCAATCATCGGCAACGCCTCGTCCCTCCGGTCTCTGCCTGTGCAACCCCATGACTGGGGACTGCGCGTTCGTCCCCAACACCACAATCGAGAGCGACCAAGGAGAACAGAATTAAATACCACCTCTTCTCCTTCACGTCCGGCGGCGGGGCGCAGGGGCATGGGCATGGCCGCATGGCCGAGCAGAGTAGATTTGCATTATCAAATTAAATTAGATTTGATCCCGTGTATATGTGTATTAAAGTAATGCTCTTGGCCGACTGCTCTACTGCTTGCAAGGGACTGTCTGTATGGCACAGTTGGCTGGCGCAAGGTGAAGCTGAGACTGGCTGACGAGACGCCGGCGATAGAGACGCGACGCCTGTTTGGCTGTTTAGGATCTCGCGCGCTGGAAAAAAAAAACTACCGGCAACAAAATCGTGCGTGGGACCAGAATTTTGATGATTTATGAGTGAATTATTAGAAATACTTGGAGATCATCTTATTTATTTGTCCCGGCATTTTTTATTAGTTAAAAAACTACATATTTTTAGAAAGAAAAAATAGGTGTTGTCTACCGGACGGTCGGGTGTAACAGGGACACCTGAACCCCGAGTGATGATTCCCACCTGCACACTCCATTGGAAAAGAAACATAGAATCGAGTGTTTTTTACTCTCTATCACCCGATTGGTTGACCGATAGATCGAGATCAAACGAGCAAAAAAAAATATCAAAATAATATAAAAATATTAAACAAACAAAACAAAAATTATAGCCGGATTATTTCTATGGAACCTAAATTAGAAAATTTCAAAAGGGAGCCAAATAAAACATACATAAAATAAAAAAAGTCAAAAACATAATCAGAAAACTGCTCAAGTAATTTTGACCATTCCTAGTTACGAATAATCAATTTACGTCAATTAAATATAGAATTTACACCAATCAAAAATAGTAAAATATGGTTCAAAAAGATGTAATCTGGACTAAAGGTGTCGGGTTCATAAACTCGGAGTCTTCAATGGACCCGCTTCCCAACAAAACTCGACCTAGCAGGCGGGTGCAGCGACAACACGCGCTTGGTCCGGCCCAAATACACAATGACATGCCAAGACCACGATTCGGTCCCTGACCGGCACCTCCGTCCAGGAGACTTGGTCGGAGCCCCGACTGGAAGGCCTGGCCGTGGTGGGACCGCAGTCCAACTCCGATCCTCTTTCTCCGACCGAGGATACGCCGGTCCTTTGCTCGCTGCTCTTTCCCGACCGACACGGTCGGGGCTGACTGGGAACGACCGACCGGGGACGCCTGCGGTGTGGGCCTGGGGAGCAGACGGAGCAGATAAGGTAAGGCGCTCAAGTCAACCGCAATACCGAGGACCGTACCCTACCATCACCCTGTTCGCTTGTTGGTTTCAGCCAGGCTTATTCAACCAGCCAACAGTATTTTCCTCTCACAACAAACCAGCACCAGCCAGTTCAAACTAACCCAGAAACCAACCAGCGAACACGCCCCACGCCCTACGCACCTGCAGGACGGTGTCGTCGGGCCATGTCAGACGGACACTGTACAGCCTGCCAGACGCGTCAGAGCATAAACAGTATTATGGGCGCCGTTATTTGCCATACAAGGCGAACACTGTACAGCCTGCCAGACGCGTCAGAGCATAAACAGTATTGTGGACGTCGTTGTTTACCGTATTAGGCGAACACTGTGCAGCCTGCCAGATAAAAAAAAGAGCACGAACAGTAAGGTGGGCGATAGTGGCGTAAACAGTATGCGCGGGCGACGATGGCCATCCCGCACCCGATGGCGGAAGCAACGAGACTAGGCAGCGTCCGTATATACTCTCTCTCTCTCTAAAAAAACTAGCTATTATCTCTCTCTAAAAAAACTAGATCCGATCAAAGTTAATAATATTAGCTTTCACTAAATTTGTAGAAAATGGTATGAATATGTATGACTAGCTCATATGTATGACTCTAAGCATGTTATAATTATATATTTCATGAGTCATGAAGAAATATGATAATACTTATTTAATATGGTAAATTTGGTTAATTTGGATAATTTAACTAGCACTATTTCAGAATTATATTTTTTTGAAGGAGAAAATAGCTAATACTAGTATAGTAGTATGACCTCTAGAAAATACTGTATACTCCCTCTGTCCCTAAATTTATCTAGAGATACTAATGTTACAGACATTTAATTTTTTACAAATCGAGGGCCTGTTTAGATGGCAAAAAAATTTGCAAAATGACAATGTAGCGCTTTTCGTTGTTATTTGGCAATTAGTGTTCAATCATAGTCTAATTAGGCTTAAAAGATTTGTCTCGTGAATTTCGTCTAAACTGTGTAATTAGTTTTATTTTTTATTTATATTTAATGCTTCATGCATGCGTCCAAAAATTTGATGTGACGGAAAATCTTGAAAAAATTGGTATTTTGGAAAGAAACTAAACTGAACCCGAGTTAAGATCCACGAAAACCAGCGGCCACAGCTATTGGGGGAGTGGATGAGTACTCTACTGTCTTACCGTGCAAACTGCAAAGCCCAACTGGCTATACTACAGACTACAGTCTTGCTGCTGGCCGGCTGGCTGGCTGCTGCCAAGAAAGGCGAACCGCTGAGCTCGTGACAGCATCTGGGTCTTGTTTAGATTGCAATTTTTTTGCAATCTGGATACTGTAGCACATTTTGTTTGTATTTGATAAACTTTGTCTGATCATGGACTAACTAGGCTCAAAAGATTCGTCTCGTGATTTACAATTAAACTATGTAATTAGTTATTTTTTTTATCTATATTTAATGCTCCATGCATACGTCCAAAAATTAATATGATGAAGAGAGAGTGAAAAAACTTTGAATTTTGATGGAATCTAAACAAGGCCCTGAAACCCATGCTGACAAAGACTTTGAAATCTTGCAGCACACTGCACACGAGCTTTGATGTTGATGGTGCATCAAACAAATGCACTGCATCCCATCGCATGCTGATGCGCCGCCGGGACCGCAGCGTCAGAGGATACAATAAATAAACTCGCTCAGGAGAAAAAAGCATTCGTGCATTTCGTTGGACTTATAAATTATACTTTTTCAACTAATAAATAGTAAATTTTTTTTATAATAAATTAGCTAACCATATTTTCAGTCATGAGCTGGCCATTTGAAATGTGCATCGCCAGTCGCCACGCCACGCTCTGGGATTTCTGGCCTTCGGGGAGACAGATAAATTTTATTTTTGGGCAGAGGGTGAATCACCACTGGCTGTCCTCTGCAGGCGCCACAATCACTCGGTGCCCTGTAAAAAAGAGGCACCAACACCCGTCATCGAAGCAAAGCGAAGCAGACGCAGCCCTCCGATCTGAAAAAAAAATGAAAACAACTAGTAACAATTTGCAGCAAAACGGCAAAAGATGAGAGGACCAAGCCAGGAATTTCTCGTGGTTCGCGACGGTGCATGAGCCAGCGGGTTAATTAATTAATAATTAGCGTTAACCGTTCGTACCGCACGAGGGGGTTTAACGCAGAGCAAGAGGTGGCTGCTGCTGCTGCTGCTAAGCTCGGCTAACGATAGGATAACGACGGCTCGGGAGGTGATACCTGCCCCCATGACCTGTGACAAAAGCTCACTAGGGTTACTAATTCTAATCACCATGTTTGGCCGCTACCGTGTCAGTCTCAATGAACCTGCTGGTGAATTAATTTAGGGCAATGGCCGAAAGCACTGCATCCATCTCACAAGATCAGAGAGAGCGCCGACAGACAGGACTTTTGCTTCTCTTATAATTCATCTTTTTCAGCTTGTTTTTTCAATCGGAACAATATTTTTCTCTCACAATAAATCAGTCGGAACAATGTTTTGGCTTATTTTTCAGCGAAGCGAACGTGGCCTTTTTTGTACTGTACGACACAGTAGTATAATTTCACTGGCCTCTATCCTGTTCGCTTACCCGATAAGCCATGATTGAAAGTACTATTAACTGATTTATTATGAGAGAAAAATATTGTTCGTTCACTAAAAAAGTACGGCTTATAGGTCAAGCCAATTGCGCAAAGATTAAAGGATTTCAACAACTGGTCCGTGGGCCCGCATGTAATACGACGGTGGTGGCCCAGCGGACAGAGTATCATGTGCCGTCGCTTTTCAATGGGTGGAGAAAAGAAAAGGCAAAAGGCGGAAAGGCCCAAAGGCCAAAGGCCGAGCTAGCTGCTGCTAGCAGGTCCCTCCGTGGTCGTCCAGTACGATGGATGCTCCGGTCGATAGGAGCACGGCCATACACGCGTCGTACCACGGATGTCTCTTGGTGCACAAAACGACAAGAACCCACCGTTCATGTGCGATGCGTGTCCGTTTCAACGTTTTTACAGCAGCGGTCAAAGATGTACTCCTGCTAGGCTACTAGTACAATGGTTGTGGCTCTAGACTAGCAGTAGAGTACAGGAACTGCAGTGCAGTAGTAGAGTAAGAGTAGAGTTCTCAACCTTTTTTTTTTTTGTGCCTGTTTAGTTCTCAAAATTTTGTAAATTTTTTTAAAATTTTCCATCACATCGAATCTTTGAACGCATGTATGAAGCATTAAATATAAATAAAAAATAAAACTAATTACATAGTTTAGACCAAATTTATGAGACAAATCTTTTAAGTCTAATTAGACTATGATTGGACAATAATTATTAAATAACAACGAAAGTGCTACAATACTATTTCTCAAAAAAATTCACCAATTAAACAAGGCCTTTGTTGACAACCAAAATGAGGGTCCAACCGGCTCAAAATGCGAGTTGCTTTTCTTATAATATGTATTTTTTTAATTTATTTTTTAGTCAAAACAATATTTTTCTCTCACGATAAATTAGTTAGAACAATATTTCAACTTATTTTTTCAGCGAAACTAACGGAGCGCACCAGTAAAAATTGCTTTCGGTCAAAACAGATCTGCGATCGGAGTACGAGTAGTAGTACGTAGTAAAAATTGCTGCAAGGCCAGTGACCGGTTCAACGAACTGAACGAAGAGAGAGCTAGTACGATGAGATAGTACTGTACTAGGTAAACAAGTGGCTCATGACGACTCCTCAAGCAAAGGCGTTACGATACGGCTAAAAGCTCATCAACACAATGCTGCATAAGCACATGATGACGACACGTTTCTGGCAGGACCATCTTACTGGAATTATTGGATTACCATTGAGGTGTCACTCGTCGTGACGCGTGATGATAATTGAGCTAAACCACCGAGTCATGAACACATAAAACATTTTCTCTCTCTCATTTTTGTTATATGTACCCGGTGAAAAACATTTCTCCTGCATCCGGATTTGCTGTACATTTAGATTAAAAGCCCTGCAAGAATTGAGTAAAATGTTCATTCCTTGCACTTGAATTTTAATTGCAACGATTGTATCTAAAAGTTGCATCAAAAATAGTTTTTTTTTTGGTGAATTACATCAAAAATAGTTGTACGTCATAGGCCCTGTTCGGCTTACCCCATATTCGACTTGTTCGGCTTGTTTTTTCAGCCGGAACAGTGTTTTCTCTCTCACAACAATTCAATCAGAACAGTGTTTTCAGCCAGTTTCAGCCAAGATTCATCAAGCCGAACGAGGCCATAGTTTATCAGTAATTGAAACTAGAGTTTTTTCTTGTAACACAATGCGGGTGAAAAAAATCTAAGCTGTTGATTTCCAATCAGAGGGTCGAACATTCGGATGTTAGAGTGTTTTATTACTAGCCATTTTTTTAATCTTCCGTTCTAAAAAAATGAGAAAAAAAAGGATACAGAGACAAAAAGGAGAGGGTCCAGAGTGGAGAGGTGGTGAGACGTGGAGACGCCAGCGCAGTGGCCCGTTCATGCAGCTCAGTGACACCACCACCGCGCGCCCCGCGCACGAAACCCCACCACAACAGCCAGAGTTGGGAAGCGGCCCCACCGGCGCGGCCGGAGCAAGTCTCGAGCGAGGAGCAGTGTGTCGCCGAAGCCTCCTTCCTTCTCCTTCCCCTTAAGCAGCAGCAGCCCCCCGTGGCCAAGGCCAAGAGAGCCGCCGCGCGCCCGCCCACACCCAGACCGAGAGCCAGCGCGCCGATCCGCTCCCGGTCGACGAGGTACGCCGCCGCTGCCCATCCTCGTCTTGCACAGACTGCTCGCGCTCTTCCCTGCCATGTGCTAGCTTGTACGCGGCTGCTTGCGCTGGGGCCTGCGTTCTCGGGAAGTTCATACATAGCTGGGCGGCTGGGCCTGGGGATTGGATTGCTTCTGTTGCGGATTAGCGAGACTTGTGTAGAAGGTGATTGATTTGTTGTGCTCATATGGTTTTTTGGTTGGGATGTAATGCCGCCTTCCTCTGGTGGAGCTATGAGTTTGAGTTCTGCATTCCAAGCTTTTCTCAGTTCTCATTGAAGCGACCTGTTTGTTCTGAAATGTTTGAGACGAATTCGTCGATGGGGATCATAATAGAGGATTTGGGAAATACCCTACTCCGTGCCAAGGTGATTTTGCTGCACAGAGTTTCAAGTGAGTGTTCCTTTTTCGGTCCCTGGCCTTGTTCGGTCCAATGACTTCTTCAAGTGAGTGTTCCTTTTTGGTGATTTCATCTTGCTCTTTGGACCTGCAACAAAATCACGTTTTCTTTGAATCGCTTGCCTTTGCGTTTTTGTTTTTTCTGAACTTTTTTTGATGCGCGCATAGACAATCATTACCCCCTTTCTCTTTTTTCTGCAACTTTGACTTGATGACAAGAAAAAGCGAAAGCTCAATTTCAGTTTCTTTGCTCCCCAATACAAATTGATCCATCCATCTTATTACAATGATACAACTGAACCAACCGACAAACGTGGTGACCGTTTTCAGGGGCATCCTGCTCTCGTCCTGAGCGCCTGGTGGAATCCAACCGCAACAGTTACCGCTCGACCGCCAAGCCATGGTGGAATCCAATGGCCACCGGAGCACCACCGCCCCCGCGGCCGTCGGGTTCTTCCGCGTCCCGGGCCTGTTCGTGAGGCTGAGCAGCAAGGGGGGAGTGAGCAATGCCGTGGACGCCGACTCGGTCTGGAGCCCGACCTCCCCTCTGGACTTCAAGCACCACCTCAGGTCCAGCCCGCCGAGGGTCGGCCTCGGCCTCGTCGACGCCCTCACCGCCGACGAGACCGGTGGTTCCATGCAGTTCGAGGGCAGGAGCTCGTTCCTCGACTCCATCAAGCCGTTCCTCGACCTGGCGCTGCCCAAGGCGGCGGCGGTGTGCGGGAACAAGGCTGCTGCTGCCCCTGCCTCGTCGGCCGGCGTCGCCGCCGCAAGCCTGGACAAGGCAAACGAGTACGACGCCGACTGTGAGGAGTATACTTGCGTCATCTCGCGCGGGGCCAATCCGAGGACCACGCACATCCTGGCCGGCGAGACGGTGGAGGCTGTGCGCAAGCAGGGCGATGTAGGTGGCTGCAGGAAGGTGATTTTCAGCATCGAGCCATTGAGCGACCAGCAGCCGTCGTCCACGTCCTCGTCGCCGGCGGCGGCAACCGCTAGCGTCGCGTCCGGCCGTTGCTGCTGCTGCATGAAGAGGCTGCAGGAGGACATGGACATCTTCATCTACCTGTGAGTTTTTGAGTTTTCACCATCCTTTTTTTTTTACTTCTCGCTAGAGCTTGAATGCAGCAAGCAATACGTGTGCCGGTGTGCGACATGTTTTTTTTTCTAGCTGTTCAGTTCTTGAATTTTGACGGAACGTGTTGTGGGTGCAGGGGAGAGAAGGCTTTCTGCAGCAGCGAGTGCAGGAAGGGGTACATCGAGGAGGCGGCAGAGGAGCTCATGATTCTGGATCCTGCTCTAAATCTTTGATCAAGATTTGTTTGATGGTTGATGCTGTGGCAAAGTAGTAGTAGTAGTATAATATTGCCCGCAAGATTTTTCTTCTGCCTTCAATTTTAGGGACTACTGGGAGAATGAGGGAGGGAAAACGAAGGAAGGGAAAAAAAATGGAAATGCCTCTCGTTCAAGTTTTTGCTGAAAGGAGAGGTCGGTTCCGGTTTGGCCAGTCAGTGCAACGGCCGAGCCAATTTTCGTGATTTGTTGAGCTCCATTTTGGCTGCTGTCAAACTAGTAGCTGTTCGCCATCAATCAATATATTACTGTTTTGTTAAAGGCCAGTTTGTGCCTTTTGTTCTCCCTTTTTCCTTTTTATACTATTGCAATTTTTTTCTTGTTACTGATAATAAAATACTGCTATGCTCGCCGTAGAGCTCGTTTTACCATACGATTTCTCATCATCATGCCTGCTGATTTGCTGTACTCCGTCAGTAAGGTCCTTGGTCGGACCCTTTTTAAACGTAATTTAAGGCAGCAGTCGAAAAATACACAGCTTCAAGCAACCCCTTAAATTACAACTCAAGGCCTCGGGCTAAAAACATCTCTACCAGATTCAAAATAACTGACCATTTCTCTGGAATAAAAAGGAATATCTTTTTTTTATAATAACTAGAGATTAAAGGTAAAAAAAGAAAAAGCGTCAACAAACTTTCTTCTAAATAAATCCAACAGATCACCATTTCATTTCTTTTTCCTAATATTTTCTTTTCTCGATTGAGAAAATCAGTCTCAGAGAAAAAGAAACTAGGGCCTTGTTTAGATCACCTCCAAATTCCAAGTTTTTTCACTCTCTCTTTATCACATCAATTTTTAGCCGCTTGCATGGAGCATTAAATGTCGGTAAAAAAAATAACTAATTGCACAGTTTAGTTGAAAATCACGAGATGAATCTTTTGAGCTTAGTTAGTCCACGATTGGACAATATTTATCAAATAAGACGAAAGCGCTACTATTCATCAGGTTGAAATTTTTTACAATCTAAACATGGCCTAGAGATTTTTGTTGATCCACTTTTCTTCCTCTCTCTCTCACTGATCTCTAGGGCCTCGCACTATCGAGCTGGACGAGCGGCGTCGTGCCGCGCCATCGCGCAGGGCGGAACCACCGCCACCAGGTGACACCCCTTTTCCCGGCTACACTTCGCACCGAGCGGGCTGAAAAAGAAAAAGAAACATTTTAGGCTCCGATTTGAAACTGTTGTTGAAGTTAACCGCTAATTCCCGTTGACGAGCAATTATATTAACCACTCATCCAGTATACACTGTGACACGACTCCAGAATGCTCCAGCGGCTTTAAAGATGGCAACGCCCCTGATACCCATATTTCATCCATTAGACTGCCTCCAACAGGATAGCTATTACGCTACCCAAACCAAAAAAATGGGTGGTCTACGTTGCTTTAAGCGAAAAACTCAGAGTCCAACAACGGAGACAAACGCGAGACCCATTTTGCATCGGTGGTCTGTCGGAACCCAAAAATGCGTCCCCTCTCTCCGTCTCTCTCCTCAACCGAAATATCTATGCACAACCGTTTCGCGGGCGAGGGAGGGGGAAAGAAGAGGAGAGCGCACCGGGCGAAGCTTCGCCATTGGCGAGATCTGCACTGAGCTTGACTTCGCAGGTATGGATCTCGCTCCAACCCCACCCTCCTTCTTCGCCGGTCCCAGCTCTCCTCTCTGCCCATGGATTTGGCCCCGGCTGCTCGCATGCTGTGCCTATGCTCCGACGGATTTGAACTTGGCCACCCGCATGGCCAAAGCCTATTCTTGGCCGCATGCTGGACCTAGCTTCAGCGGATTTTTCGCGTTCTGCTATGTGCCCTGGTGCTACGCCGGTGGATTTGAACTTGGCCACTCCCATGCCCAATGCATATTCTTAGCCGCATGCTGGATCTAGCTGGCCGCGATGCACGACAAGCACGTCATGGCCATGGAGTGCCACGCCGGCTCCGCCGCCGCCGCTGGTGGATGTAGCGTCCGGGAGGGAGGAGTGCAAGATTAGTGGCTAATCGTGCTGCTCTGGACTCTAGTTCTTGGATTTAGTATAGCTGTATAGGAAAGTGAAATTCAGAGTTCATGCACGATCAGAACACATGTAGGCCATTCAGAGTTTTCAGGGTTTCTGTATCAGGATAGGGAGTGTACATTTTGAGATCAATTGAGCCAAAATTACCAAAGCTTTTCTCATCAAATCAAATTTATATATGGTTTGATGAGTTGCTTAACTTATATGTTGTAACTGATACTGATTTTTGTACACCTATCAGATGAGGGGTATAGAGAGGAATATTTCCTGTTAGCACAATGGTGTTCTTGCAAATTGTGTTGTAGATGACCCAATAATGTTTGTTTCATAACTGTCATTCATAAAGCGGCTACAGAAACAAAATTGTGCTTCTCCTTTCTAACCTCAATCGGAAGGCAGAGGTCTTACAGAAACCAAAACTAAGAAACTGTTTACAGAAACCAAAATTATGATATATGTCATAACAAATTCCTTCAGGGTCTCCAGGACAGTACTCTCTCCCATTTTCAAATGATCATCCAACTCATCAGCCGGGCCTCCATATGCTAGCATCTTTAGAGCCATCGTGCACTTGTGAAGAGGAGAGAATCCTAACTGTCCCGCAGCATTTCTCCTCTGTTGGAAGAACCTATTTTTGGTTGTGACCTCATCCACTATCCGAAGAAACAATTCTCGTCTCATGCGAAACCTACAGAAAAAAAATTACAACTTTTTTATCAAATTAATTCACTGTGTCATGGAAATGGAAACTTGGCCAATGATTGTACCTCCTTCTGAAATGCTCCTCATTGTAAAGTGGGCGTTCAACGAAGTAGTCCTGATTCAGCTGCCGGTCTGCTGCAAGTCGATCACGCTTGTAAGTCTTGTGGCCTAGGACCGAACCTCCCCAAGGGCATTTTTGTGGCATCTGGGTGAGGACGGCCACCGCGGCTATGATCTCCTCGTCATTGGAGTATGCTGCGGCTGTCCTGAACATCGACATTTTCACGTAACTCCAAGCCATGGCCAAAACAACCGCAGTTGATGTCTGAAGCCAAGCAGATTTTAGGACAAATTAGCCATAAATCATGGGCTTGAGAGGGATTGGAAGGGATTCAGAGGGATTTGATCCCCTGTAAGTCAAAATCGCCCTCAATCCCCTTTCATCCTCTCCAATCCACTTGGATTTGGGCTGAAATGCACAAGTCCTAAAAGGATCGAACAAGCATATTGCTACAAAATCGGGTTAGCTGTGCTCCGATTGACTCTTTTGCGCCAGCATCGGCCTTGTCCGGATGGTTGATCGAGCGAGCCGGCGCCAACGCCGGCTACCTCGCTGCCAGCTCGAGTCCCTTCAGGTAGCTGGGGTGGCAAAATAATCCCGCCATCGAGGAACCAGCAGTACCGCACCCACTCGCACGGTCTGTTTCCTGTGGAAGATTTCACAGTGTGCCCGCCAAAACAACTGTCCGTGCGTGGGGTTCTACTTTTGGGTCCGCTGTTGGAGTTGGCAAAGTTTGGGTACGTGACCTTTGTTTCCTCCGTGACCCAAATCTCTGAATGCATATCGTGTTTGCCTCAGGGCCGTTGGAGATAGTCTTAGGGGACGGGATGTGATCATATCTTTACCCACGGACATTTAAATGGGCAAGAATCCATCTGTCGGGTACCATGAAACAGGGTACCCCGAACGTTTACCGAAAGAATCACTTAAGCCCTATCAAAGACAAAGCTAAAAGGTAAACCATCGGTTGACCTCCGGCATTGTCCGAGCCCACCGGCTCTCTGCCTCACACGAGGCCTGGCACGGGAGGCCTCGATGGCCTGCCAAATCTCCGCCTCGTGCGAGGCCTCGACGAGGAACCAATTCTCCATCTCGCTCGAGGCCCCGCGCGTAAAGCCTCGAACGAGACAGCGATTCTCCATATCGCTTGAGGCCGGCTCGGCAACAACCCGTCGCTTCCGCCTCGACCAGTCTCCCCGACAGCGCGTCGCATCCCATTAATGCGCCAACTACTCTCGCGATATCAACCGAATGACGTCTCGACACTGCAGAGTGGCCGATGAGACAAGAAGTCGCATCAGCGCCATACCGACCTAGATAGGGCGCGGCAGGGATTACCGACCACTGTGCTCTAGTGCTGTGCCCACGATCAGCGCCTGCACTACACTATACCACCTAACCCCCGCCCCAGAGACAATGCGGCATGGGGAGTTAAGTCCGGGTCACCATAGCCTCGGAATCAGCGTATGAGACTAACTACTCCCTCCAAGCCTCGGCAATCTACTTTAGGGTCTCGGCAACCCCGAGATTCACGTCTGCCGAGCCTCCCACGATGGCTCGGCCTCGGCACCAACTGAGCCTCGGCTTCTCACGCAGTCAACACACATTGACCAGCACGCCGACCGCCACGCCCGCTTCGAGATAACACTGGAGCTCCCACGACGCACAGGATCAGATGTGACCGGCGCATTGCCCCAGTACTTCAAGGACGAGACCACTCCGTCGCCCATGCCGCCACAGTAACAGGCTAGAGGGCTTGGACATGCCGCCTCCGTCCGCACGATGCCATGTAGCTAGCGCATGTATCACCCTTGTCTCCCCTTCAACTATAAAAGGGAGGGACCAGGGCCGTTTCTAGGATCGGAGACGGACGATTAGGCCTACGCCCACACGATGAACTCACGCGTAAACGCATGGATGAACACACGAGCTTCCCCGCTGCTTGAGATCAACATCTCAAGCAATCCACGCCGCTCCACACGGAGACCTGGGACAAGCTCCCACTCTCGCCCTGCTTGTAACCCCCTACTATGAGCATTTCGGTGCAAGGAATATAAGATCGAATTCTCAGACTGGACGTAGGGCACCCATTGCCCGAACTAGTATAAACCTTGTGTCTCTTTGCATCACCATCCGGGATTGGGAACACGCAGTACAAATTTACTAGTTGGTTGAGGGCCTGCTGGTCTGAAATATCGATAGTTGGCGCACCAGGTAGGGGCCTCTGCGTGTCAGCTTCGTCATCCCAACAAGTTCCGGATGGCAGACCCCGTACGACCACTGCGTCTCGGCACGGTGATCTGGTTTGGGAGCCTAGAGTTCATGTCTCTAGGGCATGAGTATGATATGGTACTCCTCACACCCTGAGCTCCACCGACCGACGACGACGTCACACACCCATAGCCTAGGCGCAGGCGGCGCCCGGGCGGCCGCTCTCGTCGCGCTCGCCAGGCACGACGTGAGCGGGGCCGCCCCGACACCACGTGAACTCAGGGCGACACGCCGCTATCCACCGGTATCCCACGCCCAGCTGTTGGCACAAGCTCCCTGGTTGGGGACCTGACTAGCCTGAGCCTAGACCAGAGAAAGATGCCGGTGGCGCACAACGACGCCTCGGCGTCAAGCTCTGCCCCGCCACGTCCTAAGGAGCCAGCTCCGGCGGAATAGAACCCGACGATAGCACCATCCCCGTACCCCTTCGGGCTAATAAATGCCGCTTCCTCCTATGCTTACGCCTACGCTTCCGCTCACGCGGATCCCTCAGGACGCCACCTGCGCTTCGCCCTCGACTTCGACATCACGGCTCCGACCCACACCCACGCTGACTCCTCAGGGGAGGACGAGGCGTGGGCCAGAGTGGATTTCTCTAGGCTTCGCGACCCTAAAGCCATGCGCCACTTCCTGGCCACGAGTGACTATTGCTTCGGCTACTCCGACTCTGACGGCGAAGGCACTTACGATCCCACTCGTGAGTGCTTCCACGTCGGACTTGGAATGCCAAGCACGGGCGATGAGGACGAGGGGGCAGGCAACCGTACCCCGCTTCGCCAAGGAACAAGCGATGCCATGCCCTCACGCATTATCCCACCAGCAGCGAGGAATGAGAACCTTGCCCTCGGACAACTTCGACGCCTAGACCTGGAGCAGCTCCGTGAGCTTCAGGCCAAGGTCGAGCAAGATCGACTCCTCCTGCAACAGCTTCGAAACACTCTCAAGTAGGAGCAGCAGGGTCGTGGTGATGGCGAAGGAGTCCGGCGGCGGGCCCGCGACGTCCACCACCGCATCAACGACGATGAAGGAGGTGAGCATCCCCCAATCTTCAATCGTGCTAGCCAGAATGTTGTGGCAACGGTGATGCTAGTCCGCACGATGCCCGAGCCCTCTACCACGGAGGGGCGACAGGTCCACGACGAGCTCTGGGGTCTCCTTGAGACCGCCGCGGTGCAACAGGCCGAGAGTTCTGCCTCCCGGCGGTACGGAGGCGCCTCGGACCTTCCCACGGCGCCGTATCGGTAGGATAGGGAGGCCTCGGTTCGCCCCGAGCCCGCTTGGGCGCCGATAATCAACAGGATCCCCTTGCTGCATGACCGCCTTAACAACCGACGTGAGGCACGGGATGACCACGAGGTGGTCAGTAGGCGACGACGCCACGACAATGAGGGGCCTGCCCACGGCTACCATCCACACCGAGGCGGCTGCTATGACAGTGGGGAGGACCGCAACCCTTCTCCTGAACCGCTAGGCCCCTGAGTTTTTAGCAGGGCCATCCGCGGCGCTCAGTTTCTAGCCCGGTTTCGCCAACCGGCCAACCTCACGAAATACAGTGGCGAAACCAACCCCGAGCTTTGGCTGGCCGATTACCGCCTGGCCTATTAGCTAGGCGGCGCGGACAATGACCTACTCATCATTTGCAACCTCCCCTTGCTCTTGTCAGACTCGGCATGAGCCTGGCTCGAACACCTTATTTCCTCACAGATCCACGACTGGCACGACTTGGTTAGGATCTTTGTCGGGAATTTCCAGGGCACATACGTGCGCCCTAGAAACTCCTGGGACCTTAAGAGCTGTCGCCAGAAACCAGATGAGTCTCTCCGAGACTTCATCCGGCGCTTCTCCAAATAGTGCACCGAGTTGCCCAGCGTCGGTGACTCGAAAATCGTCTAGGCCCTCTCCGGCAGCACCTGCCGAGACTTGGTCCGAGAGTTAGGCCGGAACATGCCACGCTCGGATGCCATGCTCCTCGACATCGCCACCAACTTCGCCTCGGGCGAAGAGTCAGTTGGGGCCATCTTCCCCAACAACGACGCCAAGGGGAAGCAGAGGGACGAGGCCACCGAGGCCTCGGCTCCCCGCCTCCCCAGGAAAAAGAAAAAGGGTCACCAGGGGAAGCAAGAGATCCTCGAGGCTGATCTAGTCGCGACCGCGGAGCGCAAGAATCCCCGAGGCCCCAGGGGCCCTGGGCTCTTTGACGACATGCTGAAGAAGCCCTTCCCTTATCACCAGGGCCCAGTGAGGCACGCCCTCGAGGATTGCACCATGCTCCGGCGTTATTATGCCAAGCTCGGGCTCCCCGACGACGATGCCAAGAAGACGACCGCGACGACCGGGATGACGACAAGGACGAAGGGTTCCCCGAGGTGCACAACGCCTTCATGATCTTTGGCGGACCCTTGGCGTGCCTTACGGTGCGCCAGTGAAAGAGGGAACGCCGAGATGTCTTCTTGGTTAAGGTGGCCACTCCCCGATACCTCGACTGGTCTTGGGAAGCAATCACCTTTGATCGGGATGACCACGCCGACCATGTCCCGAATCCTAGGCAGTACCTACTTGTTGTCGACCCGATCATCGGCAACACCCGACTCACCAAGGTGTTGATGGACGGAGGCAGCGGCCTCAACATCCTCTACGCCAACACACTGGAGCTCCTGAGATCGACCGGTCGCGGCTCCGGGGTGACACCGCGCCTTTCCACGGCATCGTGCCGGGGAAACGCACGCGACCCCTCGGGCGCATCGACCCTCCTGTTTGCTTCGGCACCCCCTCCAACTACCGCAAGGAGGTCCTTACCTTTGAGGTGGTTGGATTCAGGGGAACCTACCACGCCATCCTGGGGCGGCCGTGCTACGCCAAGTTCATGGTGGTCCCCAACTATACCTACCTCAAGCTCAAGATGTCGGGTCCCAATGGCGTCATCACGATTGAGTCCACGTACGAGCATGCATACGACTGCGATGTTGAGTGCATCGAGTACGCCGAGGCTCTCGTGGAGGCCGAGACCCTCATCGTCGACCTCGACCGACTCGACAGCCAGTTGCCCGAGCCCAAGCATCGAGCCAGGACTTTCGAGCCTGCGAAGGCCGTCAAACTCGTCCCAGTCGACCCCGCCTGCCCCGACGACCGGGCGCTGAGGATCAGCGCCACTCTCGACATCAAATAGGAAGCCGTTCTCATCGACTTTCTCCGTGTGAATGCTGACATGTTCACATGGAGTCCCTCAGACATGCCAGGCATACCGAGGGAGGTCACCGAGCACGCCTTGGACATCTGGGTCAGCTCTAGACTGGTGATGCAGCGCCTACGCCGATTCGACGAGGAAAAGCGTAGGACCATCGGCGAAGAGGTGCGGAAACTTATGGCGGTCGGATTCATCAAGGAAGTATCCCATCCAGAGTGGTTAGCTAACCCTGTGTTAGTCAAGAAGAAAAATGGGAAGTGGAGGATGTGTGTAGATTACACCGGTTTGAATAAGGCCTGTCGAAAAGTCCCCTTCCCATTACCTCGAATCGATCAAATCGTTGACTCCACTGCGGGATGCGAGACCCTGTCTTTTCTTGATGCGTATTCCGGTTACCATCAAATCAAGATGAAAGAGTCCGACCAGCTCGTAACTTCTTTTATCACACCTTTTGGCGTGTACTGCTATGTGACTATGCCTTTCAGCCTCAGAAACGCAGGGGCCACATACCAGCGGTGCATGACCTAGGTCTTTGGCGAGCACATCAGGCGAACCGTCGAGGCCTATGTGGACAACATCGTGGTCAAGTCTAGAAAGGCCGGGGATCTCGTCGACGACCTAGAGATAGCCTTCAAATGCCTTAGAGAGAAGGGCATCAAGCTCAACCCCGAGAAGTGTGTGTTCGGGGTCCCCCGAGGCATGCTCTTGGGATTCATAGTCTCGGAACGCGGCATCGAGGCCAACCCAGAGAAGGTCTCGGCCATGACCAGCATGGGATCAATCCGAGACCTCAAGGGAGTGCAGAGGGTCATGGGATGCCTTGCGGCCCTAAGCCGCTTCATCTCACGCCTTGGCGAAAAAGGCTTACCTCTGTACCGCCTCTTGAGAAAATCTAAACGCTTTTCTTGGACCCCCGAGGCCGAAGAAGCCCTCACCCAGCTCAAGGCACTGCTCACCAATCCTCCCGTCCTGGTACTACCAGCCAGGGACGAGGCCCTCTTACTCTACGTCGCTGCAACGACCCAAGTGGTCAGCGCGGCCGTGGTAGTGGAGAGGCGGGAAGAGGGGCACGCTCTACCCATCCAACGACCTATTTACTTCATTAGCGAAGTGCTCTCCAAAACCAAAACACGCTACCCCCACATCCAGAGGCTGATCTACGCCATAGTCTTTGCTCGGCGCAAGCTGCGTCACTACTTCGAGTCCCACCCAGTAACCGTGGTGTTGTCTTTCCCCTTAGGAGAGATAATCCATAACCAGGAGGCCTCGGGTAGGATAGCCAAGTGGGCCGTCGAACTCATGGGGGAAGCCTTGAATTTTGCGCCTCGGAAAGCGATTAAGTCTCAGGTCTTGGCCGATTTTATGGCTGAGTGGACCGACACCCAACTACCACCTGCTCAAATTCAGACGGAGTGCTGGACCATGTACTTCGATGGGTCCCTAATGAAGACCGGGGCAGGCGCGGGTCTGCTCTTCATCTCGCCCCTCGGAGTACACATGCGCTACATGGTTCAGCTCCACTTCGCCGCCTCCAACAACGCAGCCGAGTACGAAGCCCTCGTCAATGGCTTGCAAATCGCCATCAAACTTGGGGTATGGCGTCTCGATGTCTGGGGCGACTCGCAACTCGTCGTCGATCAAGTCATGAAGGAGTCAAACTGCCTCGACCCCAAAATGGAGGCGTATTGCAAGCTGGTACGTCACCTAGAAGACAAGTTCGATGGTCTCGAACTCAACCACATCGCGCGGAAATACAATGAGGCCGCGGACGAACTGGCAAAGATGGCATCTGCACGGGCTCTGGTCCCCCCAAACATCTTCGCCAGAGACCTCCACAAGCCTTCCATCGACTACGCTTCGGCAGCGGAAGAGGGCCCACCGATTGAACCCACCGCAGGGCTCGACGCCCCCTCTATCGCCGAGACTCCTTCAGCTGAGTCCGAGGTCATAGAAGTCGACACGGAGCCTCCCCGGACCGACCAGGACACGGACTGGCGAGTCCCGTTCCTTGAATGGCTCGCTCGGGAAGAGCTTCCTAGTGACAGGACCAAAGCCCAGCGGCTTGCGCGACAAGCCAAAACTTACGTCCTCTACAACAGCGAGTTGTACAGGCTAAGTCCATCTGGTGTCCTCCAACGATGCATCACCACCGAGGCAGGCCAGGCCCTACTTTGGGACTTGCACGCGGGCGCCTGCGGGCACCATGCGGTGCCTCGGACGCTCGTCGGAAACGCCTTCCGCCTGACGCCACCAAGTTAGTACGCTCCTGCGAGGGATGCCAGTACTACGCGCGGCAGATGCACCTCCTGGCCAAGGCCCTCCAAACCATCCCCATTACATGGCCGTTTGCCGTGTGGGGGCTCGACATGGTAGGGCCTTTGCAGAAGGCCCCCGGGGGCTACACCCATCTGCTGGTAGCAATCGATAAGTTCTCCAAATGGATCGAGGCTCACCCGATCAATCAAATCAAATCCGAGCAAGCGGTGCTGTTCTTCACGGACATCATCCACAGGTTTGGGGTTCCAAACACCATCATCATCGACAACGGGACACAGTTCACCGGCCAAAAATTCCTAACATTCTGCGACGACCATCACATCTGTGTGGGCGCTACTACATTCAGCCAAGTACCAGCAAGCCCTACGGCGCTATCAGGCCCGGTGCATTCAAAGCCGAGACCTAAAGGTAGGCGACCTGGTGTTGAGGCTGAGGCAGAGCAACAAGGGCCGTCACAAGCTAACCCCGCCGTGGGAAGGACCATACATCATCGCCCAAGTGCTGAAGCCCGGGACCTATAAGCTAGCCAACGAGAAGGGCGAAATCCTCACCAACGCTTGGAACATAGAACAGCTACGTCATTTTACCCTTAAATTTCGAAGCATTATACACATTGTTTCTCAAAAATACAATGAAGAAGCGTTCTTCAGTTGTTCTAATTCTTCGAGAAACCCCCCGAGCCCATCGCGGGCCTCGGAATTACGATAACATCACAAGGGAGACACGGCTCTGCTTCTGCAGAACCAAGCCTCCCTCGGGGGCTAGAAGGGGGGACCCCCCCTAAGTCCCACGCACCATTTTTAGTCGCTTTTCAAAAAAATTTCTACACCAAACTCTCTATTATGCTCTGACAAGTCAATTGTGAAAAAACCCAAGTACCAAAAGACTGCCTCAAGGCTAGAAGGCCAGCTGAGTCGCAAGACGGCCTGTGCCTCTGGGCTATGGCACTCCCTCACCACCTTTTGCTTGAGGGGCAGCTTAGGCTCCAAGGAAGTTTTTTGCAAGAAATTTGTTCAGAAACAATACAGAAGGCAGAGGCTCGAAAATACAATAAAAATGATTAAAAAAGAGTAGGCGCATGATTACTTTAAAAAAGGCCTCGACGGCCACAAGCGTCATGATACAAAGTTAATCCCTAGTCTATTAACATGGCCTCCTGGGCCTAGGTCAAGGCTCAGGACCTCCAGCATCGGCGGACGGTGGGGGAGGGACCACCTCCTCTTCGAACAGCTTGGCTAGCGCCGTGCCGGGGCCCTCCACTGCCTCCATCAGCTTCATGACCGCCTCATCGGCCTCCTCGTCATTGTCGGGCAGGACGTAACCATCGCTAATGGCTTGGAGGTCAACGCCGATGTAGTGCGAAGCGATGACGGCCAACGCGCGCTTGACACCCGTATGCAGCGCCCCTTGGAGTCACTCGCGCACTTGGCCGCTCAATGCAAATCAGGTGGCTCCTGAGAGAGCTCCTTAACTGGACCCCCTCGACTTCCAGGGCCTCACAGGCAGTACGGGCGGCACTCTTCAGCGCATCGTGCTCCCTGATCTCGGTTTCAAGCACCGCCTGCACTACGGCGGAGGCCTCGGCTACCTAGGTGACCTCCTTCTCCAGCTCTATGCTAAACGCAACAGAATGGGGTTGAGCGCAAAGGAATACAAGCCAGAACAGGGGCGGAAGCCTACGGGACTCACCCTCGGCCTTCTGCTCCCAGCGTCGGGCCTCGACCTGAGAGGCCTCGGCTTTCTCCTTCCAGCACTGGGCCTCGACCCGAGAAGCCTCAGCCTTCTCCTTCAGGTGTTGGGCCTCAACCCAGGAAGCCTCGGCTGCCCTGGAAGCCTCTCCTGCCAGCTCTGAATCACACCAAGGAGTTAGGGGCCGAACACAAGAAAAACAAACTAAATAAGGGGAATGAGACTCACCCTCGGCCTTTCCCCTCCAGACCACAGCCTCGGTCTAGGAAGCCTCGGCCGCCTTGAGGGCCTCATCCAAGGCACCTTTTGTCAGCTGGTACGCACCCTGCTCCGTCCCCAGCTGTCCAGAAAGAGCCTTGGCAGAGGCTGTGGCTTCTTCAGCCTGGGACTTGAAGGCATCCCGATCACCGGCCACGCAGGTCAGCTCCTCCTCCAACTCCTTGACCCACGCCGCTAGAGGGGCGACCTACTCCTGGGCCGTGGCCGCCTTGACCTTTGCATCGGCACAATGAAGGCGGAGGTCCTCCACCTCTGTGCTCCGCGCCGATAGCAGCTCGTTGGCGCCGGTAAGCAGGCCCTTCTGCCGCTGAAGCTGGTCCCAGACATCCCTTTCCCGCCAGAGAAAGACCGACTTCCCAAGGGACCGGGTCTCGAGCTCCTAGGTGAGCAGAACAGGGGTCATTCACTACAAGAAAACTTAGAAAAAGATGATACCGCATGAGAAAAAGAAAGCGCGAACCTGGGCGACTCTGGGCAGATCGTCGGCCACCACGGACAGCGCTGTCCGCAGTGACCGCTCCACCAACTGGCGGTATTGCTCGAAGGTGTCCCAGCGCCCACCCTCGGCCGTGTCCTTGAGGGCAAATAGAGGCTCCCCCTCAGGGTCGTCCCGGCTCTGCCACTGGACACGCGGGTGATCCCACCCGCGGGGCTCGGGTCGTACCCACGCGAGGACCAAGCTTCCCTCGCCGGGGGTCAGAACCAGCTGTTCCATGGCGTCGGCCACCTCAGCGTCGACCACCTCCTGTGCCCAGAAAGTATCGTCGGAGGAGATCAGATGGACCTCCGCCTCCCAGGCGCTCTCCCGCAACGACGGCGGGCCTTGAACCAAGGGTGCCACCGAGGCCTCCGCCGCCTTCATCTCCACTTCTTGGGTCGACGGCCTCGCCACGATCACGTCGGCCTCGGTGGTCTCGGGGGCTTCGGCCTCCGCCATCATGGCCTCGGTGGTCGCGGGGGCTCCGGCCCCTGCCGCTGTGGCCTCGGTGGTCCTGGGCGCCCCGGCCTCCATCGCCTCGGCCTCGGAGACCCTGGGGGCCTTGACCTTGGTGGCCTCGGCAACTAAGGGCCCCTCGGCCCCATCTGACTCATGAGCCTCGCCCTCGCGGGGTGAAGGCGCTCCCTCCCCTATCTGTGTCGGGGTCACCTCGGCAGCCCCTCCTTGGGTGGTCGGCTCCTCCAGGTCGGCCTTTGCCGACGCCGCGCCACGTTGTATGGCGGCTTGCGCCTCCGCCACCCAGTGAGCGGTGGAGCCGGGGTTCACCTTGAGCGCCTTAAGGGGCACCAAGGTAGGCACCTCCGTAGGTCGCTTCTGGCTAAAGACGAAATACTTACGGGGTCAGCACGAGACCGAAGGACGAACGGAAAATGCTGCGACTCTGCCGAAAAAGACGATTACCTCGAGCGGGGCTGCAACCGCTTTGGCACGGCGACCCTCCTTTGTGCAGGCGGTGGCGGTGGCAGAGGCACGGCCTCTGTATCCGCCGGCGCCGGCCGGTCCTCGACGGACCCCGGCACCCCCTCGGTCCCCTGCGGGGGCAGTTGCGTCGCCCCCGCCGCCACCTGCTCCACCGCTGTCGTCGAGCCCACTGGGCTGATGGCATGCTTTCCCAACACCCATGCCTCGGGCGTGTCGGCCTTGGCCCTGAGGCGGGCGATTGCCGGCCCCGGGGCAGCTCCTCCTCCTCCCCCTGGGAGCGCCGGGCTGCTTGCCGATGCCTCGGGCACCGTCTCCTCGACGTCAGGGAGATGGTCCAGGGGACCCCGCCCCATCTCGCCCTCATCATCTCCGTCCGAGGCGTCTATCGATAGCGATGGTGATGGGGACGCCTCCAATGGGTGATCGTCCTTCCTTTGCTGCCGGCGGCGCTTCTCCAGTTCCTCGCGCGCAAGGATTTTCTTCGTGCGCTTCGCCACCTTGGCGTCCTTCCGCCTCTTCTGTGCCTCGGCGTGCACCCGGTTGACCGCCCGCCGCCTTGCGTCCTCAGGAACGGATGGTAGGGAGGCTCGCACATCCCTCATCCTCTGTAGGAACGGCGAACATGGATAAGGGAATAAGAAACAATGAGAAACAGGGAGGCCTCGGGGGCTGCAGCGGCGCGTGACTTACCAGCGAGAGGAACCCCCTTGACGGGCGCATCGCGAAGGGGTTCAGGCCACTGCTCCTCAGCTTCGCCTCCACCGTCTCCCTCACCCGGCAAAGAATTTCCTCGTCAGAAAGGGCGGAGGCAGACATCCGGATGCCCTCGATCGGCTCATTCGGCCTCATCTTGAACAAGCGCCGCCGCCGAACCATCAGTGGCAGCACCCTCCGCGGTGGAAGGCGGCCACGACCACAGCCGCAGTAAGGCCGTGGTCCCGCAGCCTCTCCAGCCCCTCCAAGAGCGGCTGCAGCTTGGGCTGATCCTCCCTCGGGACACCATACTTCCACCTCTCCGGGCAGCTCCCCACGATCCGCTCGGTGTAGGGGGGAAGTCCACCACCATCATTGCGAATATAGAAACAGCTCATGTACCAGCGGCGATTGGTTGACACGAGCTGGCCGGGATGTAGAGGTGCTGACAGTCCTAGCGCACTTGGAGAGTGCAGCCGCTAGCCCTCACCGCCTTCCTTGTGCCCGACATACCCGTCGGCTTGGTGGTATGCCCCGCTCGAAAGAGGTAGAGCCACAGCTCCCAATGGGGAGCAATCCCCAGATACCCCTCATAGACAGCGACAAAGATGGCCGCCTACGCGATGGAATTGGGGTTGAAGTTGTGGAGCTCCACGCCGTAGTAGTGCGGGAGCGCCCGCATGAACCGGTCCGCTGAAAGGCCGAGGCTGTGCTCGTGAAAAGACACAAAGCTCACGACATAACCGTCGCGGGGCCTCAGCTCCGGCTCGCCCGATGGAGCGATCCACTCCGGCCTGTTGGGGTCGGTAACCGGACGAAGAAGTCCACCGTCGACGAGCGACTGAAGCATCTCCACGGTGACGTCGGATGGACCCCAAGGTCCGCCTCGATGACAACAATGTTGTCGGCCATGAGCATGGTGGAGAATTTGACTATGGCGGTGAGTCTCTCCCCCCCTCTCTCCTTCTATGCCTCGCCCTTCTCCCTTCCTCTTCCCGGTTCTCTCTGCTCTAGCGACGGCTCAAGGGCGGCAAAGGCTAATGCAGGCAAGGTAAGGGGGGAGGGGCGAGGCTCGTCGCGTATTTATGCAGGAAGAGGGCAAAACGGACGGGCGACGAAATCAGGGAAGTTCCCCTCAGATCCGGCACAGTTAATCCAGATCTGATTTTACCGCCCACGTGCCCACTTTTTCCTCATTAATCGCGCGAACAGTTATGTTCCATCCGCTGACACCACGTCGCGTCCAACCGCTGCAGCGGCAGGCGTTGTTTCGCCTCCCCAAGAAAAATGCCTCAAAAGGCGCGCCTGCCGTTGTCGAGCCGATGGGGGAGATGTCCCCCCACCCTATTCCTTTCAGACGAAGGAACTAGGCGTTGAGCCCGTTACGGTCTAGGGGTTCGAAGACTGGCCCCTAAGGGTTTCGACAGCCGCCCCACAGCAACAGAGTCAGGGACGACTGCGGGCGAGCCCACATGGGGCCGAGGCCCAAGCAAGCGAAACGCTTGGGACACCCTAAGTCATGTCCGAGACTAGCAGAGAGGTCTCCAAATAGGATCCCACCGTAGGGAGGCACTGAGCCATCGGGGCCTAGTGAACGGCCCCAGCACCCACTAGAGAAACCCTCTGGTACTCTTGGAGTGCATCTCTGGACCGCTAGCCGACCCCTAGCGAACGGGGCACGGGCCTCCACTCGGACTTACCCGATAATAGCTCACCGAAAGTGTCACTGCTCGCACCAATCGAGGGTAGCCTGGCATATTCCACCCCTCCTTCCGAGCGAAAAGGAAGCACGAGGGTCGTACAAAAAGCTAGGGGAACCCCTAACGGCCCTCTTGCTCTGTGCAGAGGCTAAGGGGCTCTTCCTGCAACCTTGCCGAGACCCAGCGACCTAGGCTCGCACTCGAGGGGGCTCGGCAAAACAACCCCTCCTTCCGAGCAAAAAGGACGCGCGAGGGTCATACAAAAAGCCAAGGGAACTCCTAACGACCCTCTCGCTCCGTACAGAGGCTAGGGGGCTCTTCCTGCAGATATGCCGAGACCCCACGACCTAGGCTTGCACCCGAGGGGGGCTCGGCAAACAAACCCTCACGCACGAGGGGCGTACAAAAAGCCAGGGGAACTCCTGATCGCCCTCTTGCTCCGTGTAGAGGCTCGGGGGCTCTCCCTGCAATTTTGCCGAGACCCAGCGACCCAGGCTCGCACACGAGTGGGCTCAACAAACAACCCCTCCGTTCGAACGAAAAGGATGTGCGAGGGTTCAACAAAAAAGTCAGGGGACCCCTGACCGCCCTCTCGCTCCGTGCGGAGGCTCGGGGGCTCCTCCTGCACCCAAGACAAAGACAAGCGACCCAAGCCCGCACTTGAAGACTCGAAAAAACATGATAAATGGAATCGAGCCCGTTACGGTCCAGGGGTTCGAAGGCTGGGCCCCTAAGGGTTTCAAAAGCCGCCCTAGGGCAACAGAGTCAGGGATGACTATGGGCGAGCCCGTACGGGGCCAAGGCCCAAGCAAGCGAAATGCTTGGGACGCCCTAAGTCGTGTCCGAGACCGGCAGGGAGGTCTCCGAATGGGATCCCACCGTAGGGAGGCACCGAGTCACCAGGGCCCAGCGAACGGCCTCGACACCCACTAGAGAAACCCTTTGGTACTCTTGGAGTGCATCTCTGGACCGCTAGCCGACCCCTAGTGAACGGGGCACGGGCCTCCACTCGGACTTACCCGATAACAGCTCACCGGAAGTGTCACCGCTCGCGCCCACCGAGGGTAGCCTAGCATATTCCACCCCTCCTTCCGAGCGAAAAGGAAGCGTAAGGGTCGCACAAAAAGTCAGGAGGACTCCTGATCGCCCTCTCGCTCCGTGCAGAGGCTCAAGGGTTCTTCCTGCGATTTTGCCGAGACCCCACGACCCGAACTCGCACCTGTGGGCTCGGCAAATACGATAACATCCCTCGGTCAACGTGAGAAAAAGACCCTGGAGGAATGAATCCACTCCCCCAGGGCCTCAGGGGCTACACCCGGTGGGTGCGCTCGCGCGTACCCATCGAGGCCTCGAAGTATGAAACACTATTCCGCCAGGAGCTACCGCAAGTCAAGCCTCGTCAAAACCTCAAGAAGAGCGTTCACGCTCTCCCTGAGGCTCGGGGGCTACTGTCGGGTACCATGAAACGGGGTACCCCGAACGTTTACCGAAAGAATCACTTAAGCCCTATCAAAGACAAAGCCAAAAGGTAAACCATCGGTTGACCTCCGGCATTGTCCGAGCCCACCGGCTCTCCGCCTCGCATGAGGCCTCGCACGAGAGGCCTAGACGGCCTACCAAATCTCCACCTCGCGCGAGGCCTCACACGGGAGGCCTCGACGAGGAACCAATTCTCTGTATCGCCCGAGGCCCCGCGCGTAAAGCCTCGAACGAGACAACGATTCTCCGTATCGCACGAGACCGGCTCGGCAACAACCCGTCGCTTCCGCCTCGACCAGTCTCCCCGACACGCATCGTGTCCCATTAATGCGCCAACTACTCCCACGATATCAGCCGAACGACAGCTCGACACTGCAGAGTGGCCGATTGTTGGAGTTGTTCCAAATTCACTCCAGGATATAGGCCGGGCTTCTGACGGAGCGAAGCGGAGCCCCATCGCCTGATGCTTGGGCTGGAGCACCGGAGTCTGAAGCCGGCCCATCAGGTCTCGCCCCTGTGCTCGAGGGGTGCAGGGGGCGGAGCCCCCCGCGGTACGGTACGGTATATACACCCTTGCTAGGGTTTCGTGGAGACTTGATTCTCTTGTAAGCCGCCATAGGCGTGTAACCCAAAACTCTTGAGATAGTGAGATTGTTGCTGGCTGGTGCCCGTGGTTTTTCCCCTTCACATCAGAGGGGTTTTCCACGTTAAATCGTGTGTCTCCTCTGTGGCTTGATTCTTTACTTCATATTCCTATACGTCGTTCATAACAAGTGGTACCGGAGCTTTGGTTGCTGTTAGGGTCATGACGACGTCGATAAAGTTCGATCTTCCGCTGCTGAACTACGACACGTGGTTCTCGCTATGGCAAGTCAAGATGTGGGGGATTCTGGCGCAGACTCATGACTATGATGAGGCGCTGGATAGTTTCGGAAAGAGGAAGGCCGAGTAGACTCCAGAAGAGATCCACAAGGATCAGAAGGCGCTCGCCCTAATTCAGTTGCATCTTTATAATGATATTTTGCAGGAGTGTCTGAAAGAGAAAACTACTGCAGAACTATGGCTAAAACTGGAATCGATCTGTATGTCTAAGGATCTAACCAGTAAGATGCAGATGAAGATGAAGCTGTTCACCCTAAAAATGAAGGAGGAGGATTCAGTGATGAGCCACATCGCTGAATTCAAGAAGATCGTCGCCGACCTAGTGTCGATGGAGGTGAAGTATGATGATGAGGACTTAGGTCTTTTACTGCTATGTTCTTTGCCAAATTCGTATGCAAATTTTTGTGACACCATACTTTTGAGTCGTGATGAACTAACCCTAAAGGAAGTTTATGAGGCTCTCCAGTCTAGGGAGAAGATGAGAGGCATGGTGCAGAATGACGGGACATCGTCCTCCAAGGGCGATGCTTTGCATGTGAGAGGCAGAACTGAAAACAGATCCTCCAATGATGGCAACGATGGTAGAAAGAACTACGAAAGGAGAGGCCGTTCAAAGTCCAAGCTGCATGGTAATAAAAAGTTCTGTGTTTATTGCAAGCTGACAAATCATAATGTTGAGGATTGCAGAAAAGTATAGAATAAGGAGAAGAGGAAACAAAAGTCGGCTGGTAAGGTCTCTGTTGCTGCTGCTGCGTCTGATGATGATTCTAGAGATTGTCTGGTAGTATTTGCTGGTTGTGTTGCTGGTCATGATGAATGGATTCTCGATTCCACATGTTCATTTCATATTTGCACTAACAGAAATTGGTTTAGCTCATATAAGCCTGTGCAGAAAGGGGATGTTGTGCGGATGGGAGATGATAACCCGTGTGATATTGTGGGGATTAGATCAGTTCAGATCAAGACTGATGATGGCATGACACGCACGCTGAAAAACGTCAGGTATATACCAGGGATGTCCAGAAATCTTATCTCATTGAGCACGCTTGATGCAGAAGGTTACAAATATTCCGGTTCAGATGGCGTTCTGAAGGTATCAAAAGGTTCTCTTATTTGCTTGAAAGGTGATCTTAATTCTGCAAAGTTATATGTCCTTAGAGGGTGTACTTTACCTAGTTCTGATTCCGCTGTTGCTGCTGTTACTAATGCTGAACCTAGTAAAACTAACCTTTGGCATATGCGTTTGGGACATATGAGTCACCATGGTATGGCAGAATTGATGAAGAGAAACCTATTGGATGGCTGCCCTTCGAGTAAAATAAAGTTTTGTGAGCATTGTATTTTCGGGAAGCATAAAAGGGTACATTTCAACACTTCTGTTCACACCACTAAAGGTACTCTTGATTATGTTCATGCTGATTTATGGGGTCCTTCCCGTAAGTCCTCACTTGGTGGTGCTCGTTACATGCTTACAATTATTGATGATTACTCTAGAAGGGTTTGGTCTTATTTTCTGAAACAGAAAGATGATACTTTTGCTGCTTTTAAGGACTGGAAAGTAATGATAGAAAGGCAAACTGAAAGGAAGATAAAATTGCTTCGTACTGATAATGGTGGAGAATTTTGTTTGCGTGAATTTAATGATTATTGCAGATCGGAAGGCATTGTTAGGTATCACACCATACCCCATACTCCACAACAGAATGGTGTGGCCAAACGCATGAATAGAACCATCATGTCCAAGGCCCGTTGCATGCTGTCTAATGCCAGGATGAGCAAGCATTTTTGGGCTGAAGCTGCTAATACTGCCTGTTACTTGATAAACAGGTCGCCTTCTATTCCACTAAATAAAAGAACTCCCATTGAGGTATGGTCTGGTACGCCTGCTGATTATTCACAGTTGAAAGTTTTTGAATACACTGCTTATGCTCATGTTGATAATTGGTATCAGAGCCCATGGTCAGAAAAGCTAAACCCAATAAAAAATCTCGAGCAGCACACATATAGCGGAGGCACCCCGATGTGTGACTAAGGGGGAGATTGTTGGGGTTTAGTCCCACATCGTGTAGCGATGGTGGGAGAGCACAACATATAAGGTGGAAGAAGCCCCCACCTATCAGGCTAATCTTTTGGGTTGAGTAGGCCCAAAGGCCTTATATGTTGTCAGCTCCGGTGGGCCTGGGACCTATAGGAGCGCAGGCTCGTGGTAACAAGTCGGGCCGGCAACAAGCCAGCTCCAAGATATTGAACTCGGTGGTCACCACCGGTTCCAACAAATTGGTATCAGAGACAAGAATGAGACAAGAAGTCGCATCAGCGCCATACCGACCTGGACAGGGCACGACGAGGATTACCGGGCACTATGCTCTGGTGATGTGCCCACGATCAGCGCCTGCACTACACTGTGCCACCTAACCCCCGCCCCAGAGACAACGCGGCATGGGGAGTTAAGTCCGGGTCACCATAGCCTCAGAATCAGCGTATGAGACCAACTACTCCCTCCAAGCCTCGGCAATCTACTTCAGGGTCTCGGCAACCCCGGGATTCACGTCTGCCGAGCCTCCCACGATGGCTCGGCCTCGGCACCAACTAAGCCTCGGCTTCTCACGTAGTCAACACATAGTGACCAGCACGCCGACCGCCACGCCCGCTTCGAGATAACACTGGAGCTCCCACGATGCACTGGATCGGATGTGACCGGCGTGGCCCTAGTACTTCAAGGACGAGACCACTCCGTCGCCCACGCTGCCACAGTAACAGGCTACAGGGCTCAGACATGCCGCCTCCGTCCGCACGACGCTGTGTAGCTAGCGCATGTATCACCCTTGTCTCCCCTTCAACTATAAAAGGGAGGGACCAGGGCCGTTTCTAGAATCGGAGACGGACGATTAGGCCTACGCCCACGCGACGAACTCACGCGTAAACGCACGGACGAACACACGAGCTTCCCCGCTGTTTGAGATCAACATCTCAAGCAATCCACGCCGCTCCACACGGAGACCTGGGACAAGCTCCCTCTCTCGCCCTGCTTGTAACCCCCTACTACAAGCATTTCGGTGCAAGGAATACAAGATCGAATTCTCAGACTGGACGTATGGCACACATTGCCTGAACCAGTATAAATCTTGTGTCTCTTTGCATCACCATCCGGGATTGGGAACACGCAGTACAAATTTACTAGTTGGTTGATGGCCCGCCGGTCCGAAACACCGACACCATCCCCGACGGGTATAGCGGGCATGAAAACGTTCCCTGTTTACCCGTCCCCGTTACCGATTGGGGAGCCCGACTACTTGAGTTGTCATGCGAGTATTAGGCCCAAAGAAGCTCAACATAGGTATTTTGGACCAAATCTGAACAATCATATATATAGTTTGTGTATTCTAGGAACCCTAGTTCATTTTTTCCTCACCATCTCCGCCAGCAGCACAAGCACGCCTGCCTCACGAGCGCTTGTGCCCCTCGCTTCCTCAGTTCGGTCTCGCTGCCACCTTTGCTCGTCCTCCTCGTAACCTGGCTCCTTCTCCTCGGCATCTCCGAGACTCGGACACTTATACCCGGATGAAGAAGAAACGTCTCCGATTGTAAAGCTGTGACCCCAAGTGTCCTTGTTTATCGGGTATGCAGTACCCGTCAGGTATATGTTACCCGACCGATGCCCGACGGGTATGGGGATGGACAAAAATCTATACCCGAGACAGTTAATGGAGACGGAGACATGATAAATTTTTCGTAGCGAGAAAAATAACGTTGCGGCGATACCCGACGGGTACATTCCGTTGCCATCCTTAAGCAGCTTGTCGCGTCGAAGCCGTCAACACAAAATTTCACAGAGGACGACGGCAGGCTTGCCGCTGCCGGCCCGGGCTCCTCGCTCGGCCCGGCCGGATCAGCGTACCGTACGCCTGCCAGGCCGCGCGGCTATGGGCTATGGCATGGAATCCAATGCTGGTAACTGGTACGGAGTAGTACTACGCAGTGATGGCCGATGGAAGAACTTGCGGCGTCTTTGCGTTGCAGATCGCACTATCGCACAGCACGTGCCTCACGGCGACCGCCCCCGAGTCCATCCATCCTCTTTCGGGAGACACTGACAGCTCTGGCGCTCCGGCCGCCGGCGACATCCGTTCCCAGGCTCGTTTAGATTGGGATTAGGAATCAGTATTTAATACTAGAGTATTTTTATTTGTATTTGATAATTATTGTCTAATTATGGTCTAACTAGACTCAAAAGATTCATCTCGTAATTTACAATCAAACTGTATAATTAGTTATTTTTTTATCTACATTTAATACTCTATACATATGTCTAAAGATTTAATGTGATAGAGAGAGTGAAAAAACTTGCAATCTAAACAAGGCCCAAGAAGGATTCATCATTCATGTAGTGCCTTTTTTTTTATCTTTCCGAGATACTCCCTCCGTCCAACTATGAGATGAGACTCGTGCAAGTTAACTATTTTACTAATTTTGAACAACAAAGTTTAAAATAAATAGTACTAACATTTATGTTTTCAATTAGGGTGCTATATGATTCAAAAAAACCCTAGGGGTACTATAAAAATATATTCTATAATTAATTCGATAATAGTACTTATTTTGTATCACAAATGGTAATACTTTTTTTACTAACTTGGGTTAAAGTTTAAATTGTTTGATTCATCTAAAAGTAAAAATTATATCTTTTTGATGGAGGGAATATCTTTTGAGCCTTTTGTCCATAAAAGAATATAACTCTAGCATAGTATCAAGTTAAATTATCTTGAGTTTGACTAACTATAAACAAAAAAAATCAATATTTTTTAATTCGTCATAAGTATCATTAGATTTGTCATGAGATAGATTTTCATACTATACTTATTTGGTGTCATAAACATTAATATTTTTTATCTATGTATTTAATCAAGCTTAGACAAGTTAACAAAAAATGCACCCAGAATTGTATTCTTTGTCGATGGTGGTAGTACAACTTTAGAATAGTATTAAGTCCAAAACTTTTATAAATCTAACTAAATAAAAATATATTAATACTTATTCCTTCCTTTCTAAAAAAAAGCAACTCTAGGTATTAGTTTGTCTAGATTCGTGTTTTTGGGACGGAGGGGTACCATATTAAATATAATCATTAGTGTATCTATTTGAAATCATGAATATTTTTTTTACAAATCTAATAAAAGTTTAAACCTAGGGCTAGACTCGGTATCATTTTTTAGACTGGATGGAGTAACTGCCTTCATTTCAGATCGTGAAACGTTTGGGGGCTATCTGATCCGTTCGTTCGAGAGAAGGTTCAGACTTCCGAAGTCAAAAGGTGAGCTCACACGCGATCGTACGCCATCAAGCAATGCAGCACTGCAGGCTGCGGCCATCAGAGCTGCAGAGCAGGAGATGTGGTGCTCGGCTGTGCCTGTGCTACGCCAAGCCGTTGCAGTACAGGAGTAGTTGCTGCAACAGGAGCCCTTTGAAAATACTACTACATGCTACATCTAGTCCACACAAGGATGCAATTTTCACTTTTAAAGGGTCAAATGACCTAAAGCTTGATCAAGGTTATAATAAAAAGTACTAACATTTATGATATAAGATACATACCATCAAATTAATTATAAAAATATATTTCATAATAAAATCTAGTTGTAGACATAGATATTAATACTATTCACTTAAAAAAAATTTGTTGCGAAAGCTATTCACTTTAAACTTAGTCAAACTTAATTTACTTTAACTTGCATAAATCTCAATTGCACTCTTTTATAGACAAAAGGAGTACTATGTACCTTATTAGTACCTAGAGTTACAATTCCAAACCTCATCAAATTTAAGCTCTCTCAATTTTGATTAATTTTAAATATATAGGACTTCAAAAAGATGTACTATAAAGATATATTTTACAACAAATACAATGATACTTATTTAGTATATAAATACAAGTAACTTTACATATGAATTTAACCTAGCACTATTGTATAATTACTTTTTTTTACTAGGGGAGTATAACCAAAACAGTTCAAGAATCCAAATGGATAAGAATTTATGAGTATTTTGACCGATAGCATCATGGCATTACAAGCTAAAACGCTGAATAACAAGTACTCCCTCAATTCTAATTTATAAGTTGTTTTAGCTTTTCGAGATACATATTTTTGCTATGTATCTAGATATACACTATGTCTAGATATATACTCAGTCCGTTCTCAATTATAAGTCGTTCTAGCTTTTCTAGATATATTGATTGTACTAAGTATCTAGATATAGTGTATATTTAAGTGCACAACAAAAATTATGTACATAGAAAAGCCAAAACGTCTTATAATTTAAAATGGAGGGAGTAGTTTAGTATGTATGTAGAAAAGTCAGAATGACTTATCATTGAGAACGGATGGAGTAGCAAAGTGCAAAGAAGTATAGCTCCCAAGAAATTACTTACTCATTCCATCCTACGCTCCTTCCTTTCCAAATCAGATTTTCTAGATACATAATATTTCTTATGTATTTAGACATAATATATCTAGATATGCAGCTTACCTAGAAAAGGTAGAACGACTTACAATTTAGATCGAAGGGAGTATATAAGGCGCAACCGCTTTAGCATAGAGATCAGATAAGGCATTTTACTTCCGCATGCATGGGTTTGGATGACTGTTTACCAGTACCACACACCCATTTAGAGCATCTCCACCAGTATTCTAATAATCTATCACTCAATATAGATAGACCAATATTATTTTTATGAATGCTGATGAGTTGCTACAACAGTACCTGATATATCTCCCGTGATACCCATATGAAAGACACCAACGCCCATACGAAAGATGACCCCCCCCCCCCCCACAGGTGTGTAATAGAAAAGATGGTTGAAAAGTGATGGTTAGGATATGCCTAATTAGGAGATGCAACTCTCCCTTTATTTTAAGATTTGAGACGAGAAGAAGAAAATATCAGTGGCCACAAAAAGAGGTATTAGGAGATTGTTGGTGAAAAGAAAACAGTGACCCTAATATAACAGTTTTATCGGGATAGACGACTATTGGAGCCTAATATAGCAATTTTATAGGGATAGGAGAGTATTAGAGGACTGCTAAGGATACTCTTAGGTTCCATTTGCTTGCATGCATCTAATTACTTCCATGCGTATTAATTCAACCAAGGAAAACACTTCATATGTGAGACTAAACAAAAAAAAAAAATATAGTTGCACCTTCTATATTGGAACTTTTATTGGGCCGGGGGGGAGTAAAACACAACTTGGGAACACAAGCAGCCTGTTCGCTGGTTGGTTTCAGCCAGCACAAACCAGCCAGCCAACAGTATTTTCTTCTCACAATAAATCTGCATCAGCCAACCCAAACCAGCCCAGAAACCGACCAGCGAACTGGCTGAAGAACACTAAAAACACATGGAGAATGGGAGATCCGGATTTGCCGTACAACCACAGGTGCACATCTACCAAGCTTGCCTGGCTTGTAGCTAAGTAGCTACCCGCAACCATGACCTCTCTTCCTTGCTCAACAAAGGCACCTTCATGAATCAATTATTCAATTCCAGCTACAAAGCTTGAACAATTATCTCATCTACGAACTCTGACGCTACAATCTTGAAGCAACAGGAAATGTCACATTATCACACTAGAATCGCAGAGCGACAGGAGTAAAGGGGCAAGAGGACCTAGTAAGCTAAGATGCATAATGAAGGACGGCAGCTAGCAGCAGACAAATAATCTCGAGCTGTTTGCCTCCGCAGGGCCCAGTGGAGTCTTGCCAGATAAACCAGTGCTCAGCAGCTCAAAGGAAGGAGCCATCACGCTTCTTGAAGAATGCAGAAACCCCACATGGATTTGTTACTTCAGATCTGACGGTGTTGTGTGACTGCAATTCTTACTTCAGATCAGGCGGGTGTTGTATGACTTGCAATTCTGGCACTTGTGCGCAATCAAATGGAACTGCACCTCTGATATTGCCCCGCAGTCGTTGCATAATATGCGGACCTACATGGGAATAAAATCCAGTTATCAGTGTTCAAAACAGATTAAAAACTACATTTAGCACACCATCAGTATTGCAGTAAGGAGGGAACATATTTACTAGACTGGAACTAACTACTTTCTTTTCAGCTTCTGTTCTCAGAAAAGAAAATTACCATTTTATCATCACAGGAGTCAGACAGAGCTGCCAGCTCCATGTCGAGTCTCTCCCATGCCTTCGACATGTCACAAACCGACTTGGAGCAAAGGGGGCAAGCGAACCTGGAGATTTATTAGCCATCAAAACCTAGTCACCGGTAACTAAGGCACACTAAAGGGACAGGCAGAACCAGCTTACTGGCAGTGCTCCTCCATTTCTTTCAGGCACTTTACATGAATGGTATGACCACAAGGCAGGACAGAAACATCATTTGTCGACTCGAACAAGTACTGAAATTCACGAAACAGGTCAGCGGGAAAATATAAGAACAGACTGTAAACAATTAAACAAAAACATGATCAGATCAGCAATATCTTGAATATAAAAAAATAACAGAGCAGCAACCTCAAAGCAGATTGGACAGTCATGATGCATTGCCCCTTCAATACATTCATGACTATTCTTCAGCGCAATTGAATAGCAACATCCTACATGAAACAGATAAACAGAGATGAGTTATAGCATTTACCCAAAATTGCCTATATAAGTTAGAACAATGCAGAACTACATAATAATATAAGGGTTGGGAATAAGTAAATAGTAAAATGCAGCCCTGTTTGACAGTTAGCCAAGTAAATTTTAGCAGCGGCAGACCTGCCACTAGGGCCACTAAGTTCATGGACCAGTCTTGGGTCATATTTACAATGCACCTCATCCTATGTTTTACTGTAGCGCAATAGATCCAGCACATGATCCTCATGTAATGACCCTAGTCAATTGGCCAGCCTAGGTCCACCCCTGCAATTTAGGATGTGTACCTTCTATTTTCCAAATTATTCTACAGCATTGTTCAGCTAGTAATCTACAAACTATGAAGAATGCAAACTGTAACTGAAAAGCTATATTCATGTAGCCTTACATACGCACAAACATGCATGTCTCGTCATAGGATTAATGGCAATGCATGCAGAGGAACACTTAGTCCAAACAAGTACAGAGAATGATCAAATATATAAGCATCATAAAATGGCAGTATATACATTAGCTTTGTTTCCTTAAAAATGAAATGTAAGACACAACAGGCATGAAGCATTACCACATTTTGAACAGTGGAAGAAATTCTCCCTCCCTCCGATTCTGCAAATGTAGCCAAAATTTAAGTACTAGTTTCCATACACTGCATCCAGACCATGTCTACTTGGAAAGTTATCACATACGCACCTACATATTCCACATCCGTTGCAGTGATACTGCTGTTTAGAGACCTAAAATCACAAAAAGAACCTTTAGCAAGGCATACTCCAATGCTTACAAAAAGCAAACACAGGAGGTACAATATCAAGGTTTCTATTACTAACATCATCATCAAAGAGTTTGCACAACCCACAGAAGTACTTCCCCATGCAAACACCGCAATTGATGCATACTTGTCGTACCTGCCAGCAGACAAGAAACCATGATGATATAGGTGATACACATAGCGTTTGGCGAAGTATTATTAGTAAAGGTTCAGTCACACACCTCCTGTTCAGTGCCACACAATGAGCATACAACCTGATGACAGATAAAAATAAAGACATTGACTAAGTTGAATGCAAAAGTAGCATACAAGTAAAAGGGCAGTAGGCCTAGGGGCCAAACTTACCTGCTGCACTTCATGGCGTGGAAGTTCATGTCTCTTCATTTTATCAATTTTAATGGAATTCTGTTAATAGAAGTACAAACATTATAAATTTCCAATATTTAAGATGGCCCATAAGTTCAAAAATAATAATGGGCACACTCATGCATACAACAGAATGTATAGATCTTCCAGGGAAGACAACAAATGCAATATATAAACAAAACTTGTCAAATAAGATAATTTATTATAGATTTTGGACTTAGTTTCACGTTGCGACAGGTGTGGATGAGATTTTAGCAGCATCAAACTACTAGTCTACAAAAGGTACCAACAGTATCTAGAGCAGAAACCAAGAGCTATGCTACCTACTATCATAATAAAAATTTACCATATCATGTATGACGATTTGTTTTCAGAATTTTCACTATTGCTAAGATTACACATCAATACAAATGGCAACAAGTTAAATCTCATGAAGAAAAATGATTACTGGCACCTCAATGAAACAGAGAGAAAAACTGGACGCAAGATGTCATAACTCGGTATTCTAAAAACTTCTCTAAAATGGGTACCTTAGTTTCATTGTGGCAGTGTCGGCAATCAAAAATTTCATTGCAGCAAGGAGCTCTTATGCGGCATCTCCTTCTATAATGTGGACACCTGCCATTCAAATGTGTTAATTGATAGCATGGAGTTTTATTCAGCAAGTGAATGCTCTAAGCAGATGCCAAATGCATAAGGCAACCAAAAGAGAAGTGAAACACATACCCATACTGCATTATCCCTTTCTCAAATTTCCCATGGTCATCAGGGTTTGAACCATTGATCTTCTCTGTATTGTAGTTTCCATCAGACAGCAAAGAGCCCTTGGCATATTCCTCAACATTTAGCTTGGCTTGTCCATGTTGAGCAGAAGCAAACTCAAGGTGTAGGTCCAAGGCGCCCATCTTGACCTTTTTTTACCGGTACAAGCTATCACGTTGCAAACACAACACAATACCTGCAAGTGTCATGTATTTAGCAGGATTGTTCTCAATACAGAATGCAGTCAGAGGTCCTAAATTCGAGGAAACCACTGCACACAGTTCTGGAACGCCATATGCTGCCGAAGACCGGGCATATTGACAAAAGATGAAAGCAACGCCGGACAGCTCCAACCAGCAAAATCTCGATAACCTGGTTACCCAACAGTCACAGATAGCACTAACTATCTGGACAGTGAGCTGAGAGGGGAATTATACTACTCGATAGGTATCCATCCAGAGAACTCCAATCAATTTGAACACAGCATCCATCTGCACCAAATTTACCGCGTTGTCCACACCATTCTCTGGCAAGAGAAACACATCATAGCATCAAATGCCAGGAAATGGAAGAAAGAAAGAAACATGCTTCTTTCGTGACAAGGTTTCGACGTGTTAGCATGTACCACTCGTGCACGCTGTTATGCTCTTAAAGGTTATTAAGACGTTAGATTTCAAGGAAGCCTACCTCCAGCAGACATCAGCTTCATCTTCAAAATCTTTAGTTAATAAGCACTTCTATCCATAAGAGATTTTCAGTCCATTGATTCTTCGATCAGACATACCTTCGAGGAAACCAGCACGCTTCTTTCACACAGCATCCTAAGATTTTATTTAAAGGTTTCACCGTTCAGACCTGAAATTTAACCTACCTCTACTTACCAAGCGAATAGAGATAATCTCATATCACCAGTGATTGCACACCCTGTATAAGAAAAATGTGCTTCCCAATTCTTTCCCAAGGAATACAGAAATCAATAGCCTGCCAGTAGTCCACAAACTGCTCCTTCCCGTTCTTATCTGTGTATAGCTGGGGCACATAGCGGAATTCATCCAGAAGATGATATGTTCCCCCATTACGCTGCTAAAATTGAGTGATACTTCTCTTTAATTTAGCCAAAGAATAGCTATTTTTCTGCTCACCGATGATATATGCAACGGCCGGCCAACAGAGGAAGTCAATCGATGTAGTATTGTGCCACAAGGAGAGATGAAAAGGCAAAAACAAGTGCGGTATGCATATGCAGCAAATATTTTTTTTTCTGACGGAAAATATATGCAGCAATACTGGTTACCACAGAGTGTGCTGCTTTCGATAGAACATAGGGGACTACTTTCGCACAAGGAAATGTTAAATTCTGGTCCATCAATTGCTGTTAGGCATCTTGAAAACCATCATCCCCACGCATCAGAGAAGTAGGTATTAGCCAACCATTAACCATGCATACAGAAAAGAACACGCCAACCTAGAAGATTAAACACAAGCAGCAGAATGTTCAATCTCATCACAAATAGGCACCAAAAGCTGTCGGTACAAACCAAATTAATCAAGCACATGCAGTGGTTTCAAAGCAATTGAGGGATTCGACATTTAAGATGAAACAATCAGTCAGCACAATCAAATCGAGCAATTAGTCACAGATCTAAACAATCAGACATTATCGAGCGATCATCATCTACGCGCACTCACGAGCAATCGACAATCTCGCGTACCTAAGCAGATCGATCAATCGGACAAAACATCGGGCGCATAGAAATCAAAATAGAGACTAGAAAAACCGCGAGTGGTGCCTGGATCCTGTAGCGCCTGCGGCCTGAATTTGGGGAAAAATCGGAGACGAGACGATGTGTATGAAGGGGTTCGGACTTCAGAGCACTGACTGCGATACGGCAGGGAAGGCTGGGAGGAGAGTATTTAAACTGCTTCGGGGGGCACACGGTTTCTGGAGGATTCCGCTGACGTGGATAGGGCCTAGTGGACCGCGACTGCGATTTTGGCCTTATCATTGCGTTTGCGTGTGACGGTGTGATGTGAGGACGACGACTGAAACGCTCGTGTGGACAGGGCGTATCGACGTGTACTGGAGTAGAGTGCGAAAAATGTTTTTTTCGAGAGGTGGTAAAACATATTTTCTAGTTGTAGAAAAGAATAAATATTCATAGTATCTTTTTTATTATTTATTTTTCTTCTCTCTTTTATTTCTATTTTTTTTCACATTATCATGTCTCGTTCACCTCTCGCCGCCCCCACGCAATCCCGCCATCCCATTGCGTGCTCTCCGGCGCGCCTTCTTGTCAGAATCATTGTGCCTTCTTAGGGCATGTACAACCCACAGACAGTGGTTCGTCTCTAAGCACATCGAATCTATCATACAGACGGGTATAAAGACAAATTATACAACCCACAGACAAAGGGAGCCGTCTCTAAGCTGTTTAATGCTTTACATGTAGCTAGGATCAACTATAAATAAATTTTGTATACTATTGTGTGGCTATTTGCATGTAAAGCAATTATGGGAAAAGTTGAAGACCATTTGGTTAGAGCAACTATGAAACGGTAGCTTCGGTAAGAAATACATGTAATGACCCGGAGGGCCTGGAGATTGTTTATATGCAAATTGCTCCTTAAAAACTATTTTGTTCACTGATTCACATGTAAATCACAAATTTAGAAAGGAAATACCACATAATTCGCATGTAAATGACAAATTTAGAAAGGAAATACCACATAAATAAAACAAATACTAAATTTATGTTTGGTACGTATTATTAAAGCTTCCTTTTATTAAATTTCATCAACATAATATAAATCAAAACCACTAGAGAACCAAAACAACTATTTTAAATGAAAAACACTACAAAACCAAACCAAATCATTACTGCTATATTGCCTCACCATTACCCTGAGATGTTCAAATTATACAAAGATGTTCAAATTATGCATAGTTCCCTGTTATTTCTCACACGCACGTGCGTTGGAGATGGCCAAGCATCACATCCAGCACTCCAGCGCGTACGTCGCTTGTTGCTGCTCCGGCCTCCGGGCGATGCAGTTCGAAGCTCGTGTCCCTCGTTGGCATTTCGTCGAACATGCTGCGAGCGGACACGAGATCACCGGCTCTGACGCAGAGAGACGGGACTCACCGAAGCGTTGCGGGCATGCGTGCAGAGAAACGGGACCTAGGTCATCAGCGCAGATGCGTCCACAGTAGTTTCCTCGCGAGCGGTTGGGGGCGTCGGGCATGGCGACAACGCTGCACTCGCGTCCGCGCACGCCGGTGGTGGACGACCAGCTCCCCCGCAGAGCACGCCGGGGGTGGAGGACCAGCTGCACTCGCGTCCGTGATCGCCGGTGGTGGAGGACCAGCTCGCGCCCGCGGCGACGGAGCTCCGAGGAGGCAGAGCACACCCGCGACGGTGCTTGGCCATGCCCGCCGCTGGGCAGGGGTCGGAGCTACGCCTGCTTCTCGACGGGGTAGCCAGAGAGGGAGGGGACGCAGGGTCGCCGGAGCCGAGCGCGGGAGGGGCCGTGGGGTCGCCGGAGCGTCACCACCGCCCGGAGAGGGAGGAGCGGCGGCGCCTAGACGCTAGACGAGAGGCGCTCGCAACGGGAAGATGTCACGGATGGGGAAGAAAGAAAGAACGAACGAACCGGCGCGAAGGCACACGGGATCCGCGCGCCATCGAGTCTTCATACAACGCTGCTGGAGCCGGTGTCTCGACCTCGGGCCACGAGTCATTCCCGTCGCCTCGCGAGACGACGAGGCCTCCGTCTTCTGGTGTCGGCGGGGTTCGTTTTGTAAAAAATACATCACGGAGACGGGTCGAAGAGACGCGTTGTACATGCCCTTAGGGCTTCTCCAGTGATGTTTTAGAAGCGACTCATGGGAATATTTTAATTAGCATGAGTCAATGGAGAGACCACTGTAGCAAAAACGATGCATGGAGTGTGTCAAGAATAAGCCTGGATAACGAGCCGGCTCGGCTCGTTTGGGCTCGGCTCGTTCTGGCTCGTTAAGATAACGAGTTAGCTCGGCTCGGCTCGTTATCCTAACGAGCCAGAAAGCCAGCTCGGCTCGGCTCGTTAAAAGCTCGAGCTGGCTCGTTAAGCTCGCGAGCCAGGTATAAAAAATACACAAAATATAATATTTGCATTTATCTAAAATTTAAGAATAATAATAATACACAAGAAATGCATCTAGACCAGTTACCAGTCAATTTATAGGGTCTAGACCAGTTACCAGTCAATTGTAAAGTGCAAGACATGAAGTAATACAAAAACTAATACAAGTTTTGATATTTTTTTCCTGGAAGGTTGGCTCGTTTAGCTCGCGAGCGGCTCACGAGCTGGCTCGAGTTGGCTCGTTATAGCTAACGAGCTAAAATCTTGGCTCGGCTCGGCTCGGCTCGTTATCATAACGAGCCGAGTCGAGCCAGCCACGAGCCGAGCGAGTTAACGAACTTCGAGTTTTTCGTCCAGCCTTAGTCAAGAACCGACCACGAAACATGAGCCTAGTATTCATGCACAAGAAGACGAGGAGAGAAGGGATGAAAAGCACCGGTTCACTTGTGCATGTGTCCTGCTCATGAGGACAAAATAATTTTTTATTTAATTGGCTCACGGAAAGAGTCGACCCGCCACTGGAGATTATTGGAATCGACTCTGCCGTAGCTCACGTGGTCTTCTCTCTCTAAAAAATCGACTCACCACTGCGGATGGCCTTAGTCACCCATGGCGTGCCGTAGGAGCTAGGACGAAGTTGGTGGACAGGGGCATCAACGTCCACCCTAGGTGTGCCCAGACAAGGAGCGGACGGAAGCTAAAGGCGCGTTTAGAACCAAATTTTTTTTGGGTTTTTGGTACGGTAGCATTTTCGTTTTTATTTGGCAATTAGTGTCTAATTATGGACTAATTAGGTTCGAAAGTTTCGTCTCGAGATTTCTCACCCAACTGTGCAATTAGTTTTTTTTTCGTCTACGTTTAGTACTCCATGCATGTACCGCAAGATTTGATGTGACGGCTACCGCGTAAATTTTTTTTGAAATCTAAACAGGCCTTAAATTTTTCACTTCACCATCCACCTAGCTCCTGTGAGGCTTTACACGTGGAGTTGGGCGGAGCTGTCTGTCCACGTAGAGGTTGGAGTGTCTGCGAGAGCTGTTGGAGAAGCTCCACCAAACGTCCTCTTAGCAACACCCGTGTGGTGAGCTCGGGTTAGGATGTTTCCAGCGATCTAGCACTAGGTAGTTGATAGTTGATACATATGGACGACAGACAGTAGCAAGTAAATATCATGTTGTGAGAGAAATATGCATCGTGAAATGTGTAAGACTATCTATTATGTTCATGCTCATCTATTACTCTGTGCACTATTCGATGAGTAAAAAATTAATTCGACTAACCTAACATCTTTTGCCCCGTTCGCTGGTCTGAAACTTGGCTGAAACTGGCTGAAAAACACTGTTCCGGCTGAATTGTTGTGAGAGAAAAACACTGTTCCGGCTGAAAAAAGAAGCCGAACAAGCCATTTTTAAGACAAGCGAACGGGGCCTTTAGGTATGTCTGGGCCTCAGGATGAGGGGCGACTGAGCCGACTACGGGGCAGCGAGGCAGTGTCAGCAATGCCAATTAAAGATGTGCATGCAGCCCACAGTCCGGTGGCCTGGTCCGAAGCACGGTTTTTTGGCCCGACCCAAGCACGGCACGAGCCAATGTTGTACGGGCCCGGGCCGTGCTTGGGCCGCACCCCAGGCACGCCGGCCGGCATGGCATGGCCCGGTAAACAGCCTAAGGCCCGATAAAGGCCCATTATATATATACACAAAGAGAAAACCCTAAATCCTATTTACTGTATTGTTTGTTTGCTTGTTCCTCCCATCCGGCGCCACCTAGCCGCGCTCGTGCCCTTCTCCTCCCCGCTCCTCGCGCAGTCGCGAGTCGTGACCTTCTTTTCCCCGCGGAGCCACGCGCTTCTCCTCCCCACCCCTCCCAGCTGCGCCCTTCTCCCCGCCTCGCAGACGCCGCCGCCGCCACCTCCTGCACGCCCCTTCTCCTCCCCGTCTCTCGGCCGCCACCGCCACCACCTCGTGCTCGTTCCCGACCCGCGACACGCGCCTCCGATGCCGCTTCCCCTTCGTCGGCTCCGTCGCCGCCGCCCCTCACCTTCTTCCCCGCTGCCCCCACTGTTGAGCACCACGGACGCGACCTGCCGACCTCCTCCCTCGACGCCGGCGAGGCCATGGCCATGAAAGCCGCGACGGCGCGGGCCTCGGGCCGGCCTGGCACGGAAAGTGACTCGTAGTGCCGTGAGCCTAGCAGGGCACGGCCCGGCGGCATGTCGTGCCTTGCCTGGCCCGGCCCGATCGGGCTGTGCTGAGCCGGGCGGCCCGAATGCTCATCTTTATTGCCAATGTCGATGTCGACGAACCATTGACGGTACTCAGCCTGTTCCAGCTACCGTAGACCGTAGCTCTTCTTTTGCAGCCACAGTACACACCTAAAAAAGCACACCCACTGTTGCCGGTGTGCCTGAGTTCAGGTCAAAGTATGGAGGCAAGGAAGAAAGAAAAAGAGCAGTGTACCAATTTACCATCTCGTGAGAAAATGGAGGGCATGTGCACTCACTTTTTTTTTTTTTTGGCTAGACAACAAAAAAAATATGATGGATGTTAAATTTCCATCAACTGTTGTCAAGCGTAAACGATTATTTCTTTGCGAATTGCACCGTGGAATGTGCATTTTCTCAATGTATTTGACTTTTTCAACATAGTATGATGTAAATATCCACACAACAAGAATAAACGCACATTTATCGATATAGACATCTTTGAGGAACTATAGATCGATAATCTTGACATTGATATGATCGCGTAGAGATATGTTACGATTTTACATACTCTAAGGGCCTGTATGGATGGGATTATAAAATCCGAATTCAAGATAAAAATAATATTTGAGATTTTTTGGATTACATGTCTGTGTGTAAGATTTCCCTAGAGTCTTATGCTGTTTTTGGAAGGCATTCTGCGATTCTAGAATTTTTTTTATCCAGATTCTTATAATCCATGAGTAACCAAACGGACCTAAGTACGAGACTTTTGCAGTGAACAAGTTCCACGAGACTTTTTAACTGAAATTGAGCCGAGCCCCTGACAGGAACCGCCGCACATCGCTCCGGATCCTGCCACGTACGCGCACACACACACGTGCCTCCGCCTGGATCTGCTGGTAGCAAGCAGTGCCGTGAAGGGATTACCCGCGACCCGACCGTGACGGGGCACGGCACTGCATGAGTAGAACTGAATTTTCGTCTTGTTCGCTGGCTGATTTGTGGTGGATAAGCTTGACTGGTTGTAGTTTATTGTGAGTGAAAAATATTGTATCATAGTTGATAAACCCTAACTAAAATCAATATACGAACAGACTGTTTGAAGGAAATGAATCACGCATGCATCAGGCCAGAGCGAGCTCTATCCGGGATCAGATCACCATGCATCCATGATCCGTTCGCTGATCTGGCTCTCCGCCGGCCAGCGCCGCCTCCATCTGGAGACACGACGTGTCCGCGTGGCGAGACGTGTAGATGGGCTAGTGGCTCTCCCGTGCACAGCGTCGCGCGGTTCATGAATTTATGCTTTCGTGTTCGCTTGCTCGTAAACGATCATAAATTTTCAGTCGGGAACCGTGTTTTTCTTTCACACCAAACCAACCAGCAGTAAATAATCCACGATACGATACGGCCTCCCGAACAAGCTGCTGATAAATTCTGAATTTTTGACGTGTTTGACTCGGATATAGTACTCCAAGTTGCAGCTCGCCACGAAATCGACGGTTCAAATGATCACGCGGATAAATCCAAGTTGCAGCCCGTTTCGTGTACGTCAGCTAAGAACTGCTATAACCAGGATCACCTCTTGCGCTGATTTGATTGGACGATCATTCATAGGACGAAACGCGGCAGACGGCCACTGGCCACGTCGTGATTATTGGTTCCAGGCAGGATCATTACAGGCAGGCAGCAGCCTCTGAATGCTTGATTCGCCAAGCATTAACTACTAACCAGTAGTAAACTAGTACATCAGGGAATGATGTTGCTCTGTCGTGGAGGGCATCGGCGATATGAAAGCTGTGTGGCATGACCGATGACGGGATTTGTGGTGCGGTTCATAAGGACGACGACGACGCCATGGACCAGTGTTTTCTACACGGGGCGGCAGGCAAGGCCGCGAGAAGCTGACGGTCGGTTGACTAGGACAAGAGCCGGTGCGTCTACCGTTAGCGACTTGACATGATGTTCAATCGATGCCTCTGATCGAAGAAAGCAGGATCCGCGATCAGAGAGGATCGGTGGATCACGCTCTTGCTGGGGCCGTCGGTCGCTGTCAAGTCTGCTGATCCAATCTACAAAGGAAAAAAAAAGTAGTGATCTGCATTCAGTGATCAGAGCTCACGTTGTTCTCGGGGCCGATCGATCAACGTCGAACCTTTAACGTCCTCGTCTAAAAAAAAAAAAAAACTTCTAGCCTCTTCTTTTCGTATATGCTGTGACCAGTGAGACAGAGAAAATGGGTAGAGAATTTGGTCCCCAACCATGCGTAACCACCAGATTTCCCAAAGCCCACAGAGACAGAGCAGAGATGGGCTGGATTGGGAAAATGGGCCATCTTGTTTGAATGCCTTCTTCCCCCTTTTTTTTTTTTGATGCATGAAGGATTTTTCCCTCAAAAAAATGAAGGACTTTTTTTTTTAAGATCTATAAAAGATTCATGTCCTACATACTCTGCTCAGATCTGATGAGTGATAACGGTTTGAAGGCACTTGTTCAGATCTGCAAAAAACCGTCTTCGAAATTGCAGTGCAAGATTGAAGCTGTCTTCACACGTATTCCAGGTGGTCATCCCTGTTCGCGCTCAACATCTTCTGGTAGTAGGTTAATCCATCGTGTTCGTGTGAGCCATCACTAGGTTCTCTACAGTGTCAGGGCCTCCGAGGCCTCAAGCCGTGCACGGTGCACCGCCTAGGGTTTGTTTGGCTTTCAAAATTTTCTAAATCTGGTTATCATTTGGTTGGCTACCAAAACTTGTCAACCCTCTCATATTTGACTTGTCAAATTTATAGTAATTATTTTATCTAGTTTTGGCTTGCCAAATTATTAGTATGGTAAATTTTGATCGTAAACCAATCGGACCTAAACTTTGCTCTAGTACGCTTTTTCTCTTGCCTGACTACCGCCCGTCTTCCCAAAGTTGCTAACTACCACTACCTCCTCGTACGTGCAGGTGCATCTGATGTGCCTTTTTTATCCTGTTGGCTGGTTTGGCAGGGCAGTTGCACGAGCACACACTCAAATCACGCACTGTTTATATTCACATGCTTGCTTGAGGGAATTTGCTCGTCAGTTACAACATTCGGATCAGTCAATTGCGTACTAGTATGAAATTGAAATGCAAGGCTGTGATTTCCTAATTCCTACCTGTGCGGTCAAATATGGCAGCTCTGTCGTAGGCCCTGTCGTTTCTCTCATAATCCGTCTTTTTCAAACTTTTTTTTAGCTAGAACAGTGTTTTTCTCTCACAACAAATCAGCCGGAACAGTGTTTTGGCTTGTTTTTTTCAGCGAAACGAACGAGGCCTAAACAGCCATTTGCCCCTGCATAGTTCATCCTGCCTGAGCGGGCCTCTGTGTGCCTTTTGACAATATGACCTCTGCTTTGCTGATACTACTATCAGTCAAGGCTCTAAAGCTAGTTATCACCGTTTCAACACTGCATGGGTAATTAGGTATTCAAGTTAGTCACCAGTTAGGTGTAACAATATACTACTTAACTGCGGGTTCTAGAAATTTCGATATATACGCATATTCATCAGTGACTAAAGCAGCAGGGTAAACAAATGGACTTCTAGAAACTGATCGACTGACCAGCACTGACAACTTTTAGTTCATATAATCCACTCACTCTCTCGTTGTTTTCCTGATCAGCTCAGTTAAGACATCTCGTCCAAAGGGCTCATTTCAGACTTTCAGTTTGGTAGATTGGCTCATATGTAATCGTTCCCTCCGTTCTAAATTATAAGTCATTTTAACTATTTTAGTTAAATTTATAAAAAATATACACAAACATCTACAGCATTAAATTATATTTATTCAATATACAATGAAACAATTTAAAAGTAGATTCTTTAATACTATATAGATGTTAATATCTATAAATTTAATTAAAGTTAGATAAACTAAATTCAAAATAAAATCAAAACGACTTATAATTTAGGACAGAGAGAGCACGGAGTAAAATACCCAAATCCAAATGATAAACCAGATGGTAGCATATTTAACACTGATTCTGCAATACGATGGTTGATAAAAGTAGCAAATCATCTATTTCGACATGTGATTACCCAAAAGGTGGCGGATTCTACTTGATCTTCTTCCGAATCATATGCCGTCGTCACGCGTGACAGTCGAGTGGCTAATTATGAGTGCATTCCGGTATATTTCACCTGAGGGAGGTATCATTCGGCGGTGGCTAGTAATGAGTGCATTCCGGCATATTTCAACTCTCTTTATGCGGTGATTTGGAAGTGACGACAGAGTCAGATTCGAGGAAAGTGCTGCATCCCTTTTAGCATTATTGGCACAATTGCCCTGTTATAATAGTTCAAAATGCCCTATTCTTCGTTGAACAAGAACAAGATGGATCCATGGTCATGCATCAGATCCCCAGCCCTATCCACCTGCATGGTGGGTGAAAAGCTAGAAGCAGGAACAAAGAAGTTGCATTCGTGGTCGCGGCATAGATTGTCTAGCTATAGCTAACTCGGGGCAAAGTAAATAGATATCATTCCGGATTCCATTATGTTCTGAGGGAAACATTAAGATATAGTTAGTGTCCTGCTAAGCTGGAAAAAAGAGAGTTTGAAAATCTGTATCATGGCCACATTTAGGAATAAATGATGTCAGGGAATGTTGGCCTAGCGCGAATAACATTGATGACAAGCTAGGTAAGAGTTTCTTTGCAAACGTATCAATGTTTTACATGCCTGTCTTTTCTCCATTTCTCCGAGAAAATTGGATATTTCTTTTGAAAGTAAAGGCAGGAGTTTTGTCTCTCAATTAAGAGGAAGAAGAGTTTTATGTACAAGGACACCCACGGTGCCAAACACCACCGGCCATAAGACCAAAAACACAGTTAGCCACCGCTCTCATACATAGTGTATTACTCCGCAAAACACATAGCCCTACACCTCTGCACAATATCTTCCTTAGTCAATGAGGCGACTTGTTCCGTAGTTTTTTGCTCATTTTCAAAAATTCTTCTATTCCTTTCCTTTCAAAGGTTCCACACAATGTAAATAACCACTCCATTGAACGTTCTACGTTCTTGCTTTGGCACCTTGCTCGCTGCATTTTCCCACCATTCGGCAAGGCACAGTGGGTCTTATTGGGGTAGCTGCACATCAAAATTTTCCTAGGAAAAAACTTTGCTCCAGATGGCTCTAGCGAAGGGGCATAGTAGAGATAGATGCAGTCTTGTCTCCAATGGTCCATTACACAACACACAATGATCTTGATGTGGCCATCCTCTCTTTTGCAGGTTGTCTACCGTGAGGATTTTGTCATGTATTAGTATCCAGGCATGCAGTTATTTTCCGCCCTTGCCTTCCAAACGAGCTCAGCCTGGAACCTGGAATGTGCTCCTCGAAACTGTATTCTATACGCCGAACGTATGGAGTAGTTTCCATCAGCCGTCCATTTCCAAACTATGGAGTCTTGCACATCGGGCGTCAGCTGCACACCCTGAAGCCTGATCCAGAGGGCGACAAATTCTTGTATGTGTACAGATGTTGTCATTCGCGTCCTAAGGGATCAGATCCAGTTACCATTTTGTAGCTCCTAGCGAACTGTCTTGTTCTTTCTGCGTACTAGCTCGATAAGGTGGGGCGCAAGGTATCTTAGAGCTTCACCCTCTAACCAATTATGGTGCCAGAAATGTGCCTTGTTGCCATCCCCAATTGTTATCTTGGTTGAGGCATTAAAGAGCAGACAGTCCATATCATTGCACGGCAGTTGTAACACCCCGGTGTTACGATCCTTTTTAGCGCCGTGATTTAGGCCTCAATAAAGTTTTCAAAACGAGTTTCTCGGATTTTTTTTATTTAAAACGTATTCGACGCGATACGCGAATCCTGTGTGACGTAATTTCGCGAATTCAAATAAACATCCAGGTAAAATTTCAGTGCGTAAAAATAGTTAAGAATTGCTGAACGACAATTCTGGCCAATCGATAACGAACGGTTCATTCTATTAGATTAAGCATGAAAAGCAATGTTTATAAATAAAATAAAATCCGTTAATAAATAGAACGATATATATATATATATATATATATATATAGATTTAGAATCAAATTTAAATTCGAGCTTGCTGATTTTTTTTGCTGTGCCTAGACGTTGCAAATTGACTAAAGTAATAAACCGTATATATATATATATATGTATATATATATATGTATATGTATATATATGTATATGTATATAGGTACGCATGTATATATATATATATACACACACGCACGAGGAGGGGAAAACGATTGCACCGTATGCTGTTGCTGCCTCTGCCCCTTTCGGTCTTGTCTCTGTCTGCCATGCCCTTGTCATGTCTGTCTCCAATTGTTTTCCACGCTGAGCTGCTGCTGCTCTCACTTTCTCCCCGTGCTTGTCCTTGCTGCTGCTGCTGCCTTTAATTGTCTGTCTTCTTATTTTCTCTGCCACTGCGGTCTCCTGCCGTCCTTCCTTGCTCTCCTTTTTCTTCTACTAGGCCAACAGCCGAAGCCATCCACACCAATGATTTTCCTCTGCCTCGGTCCGTCGTCGTGGCCGGGCACCCGTGCCCAGCTGTGCCTGAGCTCGTACCTCTCCTCCTCTTCCTCTCCGCGAGCGAGTCCCCAACCCGCGCGCTCCTTCCTGCTGGCGCGCTCGTGCCCCGCCGTCGCGGTGTCCCGCGCGTCAACGCCCTACTGTTTCCCCTCCCGGGAGCCACAGTCGTCGGAAGTTGCTCACTCCCGCTGCTCGGCTGCCGTGCGCGAGTGCGCGAGTCCCGTCGCGCTGTACCTGCAGCTCCTCGACAGTCCCTTCCAGGCGCCTCCTCCGCAGTCACCTGCGCTCCTCGGTCGCGGTCTCTGCACGCCGTGCGCGTGGCCGGCCGTTGCTAGCACCGGCGCCCCCCTCCTCTGTTTGCCTCGCGCAAGCTCCCGCCAAGGTTGCCCACCGCCGTCACCCGACCACTGCGCGCACCCTCGGTCAGCGCCGCGTCTCCATCGTGGCCGCGCCCCGCAGCGCCGCCGCGGCTCTGCTCGCAGACGGCTTGCCCAGCCGCGTCCTGCACTCCGACGTGACCGCGCCCTTGCTGCCTCTGTGCACGCTGTGCGTCCGTGCACGCCGTGGCGCCCCTGTTCCTCGTGCTGGCCACGCTCTCGGTCCCTGTGCTGCCCGCGTTGCCGTGGCCGGTCCGCTGCCGCTGGGCCACCTTCGTCGGTGCGCCGCGACTTGTCAGCCGGGCCGAGGAGTCCACCGTGCGCTGTCCAGGAGCCTGCCACGCCGCCGGTGCCTGCGTACCCGGCCGGGCCGCCGCTGCCCCGTGGCTGATTTTTCCGCCGTCGACTGGTTCCCCTGCTTCGGTGATGAGCTCTGTTTTTGGGGATGACGTGAAGGTGAGAAATCCAAGAAATAGAAATACGCAAGGTGTTTACTGCTAAGTACACGACTCGTATGAATAGTGCAAATAGGGTTTGGCGATTAGCAAAACGAATAAGGGGTTTTCTGCAAAGCGCGCCCGCGCCCTGGGCTTGACCAGCTGGGCCGGCCTGTTGGCGCTGTGTCTGGGCCGCTCGCTGCCCGCACGGTGGGCCGGCCGGTTGCCAACGCGCCTGGGCCGCGCTCTCGCTGGACTGGTCGCGTTGCCTCTCGCACCGCCGGGCCGCGCCTGGCTAATGGGCCGTGCGCGGAGCTGCTGGGCCGTCGCGCCGTGTTGGGCCACGCGCGCGCCTTCGGGCCGAGTGGGCCGCCTAGGCTCGTTCCTGTTGAGTGTTTTGTTTTGCTAAATTAGTTTCGAGAATAAATTGATAAAATCAATATAAATTTATGTACCAGTCCAAAAATTATGAAACCAGTTTTGTTAGTATCCTAAAATCATGACCTACCTGCTAGTGTAATTTATTCACATAGTGGGATAATAATCTTAGGAGCTATATAATTAATTTGGGATACTTAATATTGTGAAAAGGTAAACTTGTAGGAATTGTTATGGTCAATTGGTAATAGTATCGGGTCTGAAATCTTTACAGTAGATTCCTAGCAATATTAGCTGCTCACCATAATTTGTAGCTCTAGAATAATTAGTTGCTAGATAAATAATAATGTCCTATTGCGAATAAAGAAACACCTTGGTTTGTATAACTAAAAACAGTTGTTGGGAAATAACGTCTTGTTCGATAACATGGGTATGTAGCCTAAGTACAGTCGTCGTTAGATCTAGCTCGTTAACTTGAGCGGCGTAAAGCGTATTTATACGAGTCACGATTTCAGTTGATTAATTACATCTTTGCATTTCATCGCATGCATAGCATATAGGTACGTCGGTGGATCACGGAGTCATCGGGAGTTGCTGGAAGAATGGTGCTTTTGGAGATCATGTCGCCATGATGGAAAGCTAACTTCTGATTATATTTTCCCAGGCAAGCCCCGGTGCATAACCCCTACCTTTCTGCAGTTTAAATTATATATGTGCATTAAGTTTTAAGGAGTTGAATGAAACCCACTTGCATATATATCTTTATCCTATGAGTCTTACTAGTATGACAGGATCGTGTAGATTGCTATGCTATAGGACTCCGGTAGAAGTCGAGTGATTGCCTGTCACTCGCGAGAGATAGGAAATATATTATTGGATTACTATCACTTGGAAAATATGAAAATGGTGACCGGGCAGGGATATGGTTTGGTTATTGGTGGGTGTAAGAAGTTGTGTCGCCGCGGAGGCGGGTCATAGCTTGGTTACACCGTTTCTCCCTGTCTGGTCGATTAAGGACCGATCGTGCATATGACTCTAGGCAGGTCACAGACTTATTATCCCGAGCACATACTTGTGTATGGGCGCTTGGAAAGCTTGTTGCTCTCTTGTCGCGGATCCGGCTCTTTCCGGACCGACTGTCAGGGTTTTATTTTGGTGGAGGAGGTCCTTGCGCCGCACTGAGTCCGGGACTCAGGGGCGGGGGCTTGGAGTCCCAGTTTGGACGGGGACCTGGACACCCGGGACAGGAGAGTGATGGGTTAGTCCTGCTTGTGCCCGGGGTACAAGCGGGGCGTGTGTTTTCGGGGTACCCAGCTGGGGGCATTGATTCGCGAATCGCCGGGCTATCCGGTACGGCTTGTCTACGGTTTAGCATCGTAGTAAGAATTGAAAGATGGAAGATGGACAAAGGAAATCTGATTGCTTACCACTTTCTTGAAAGTAGCACAGGTGCTTACATAGAATGGTTAGTTAATGAACCAATGCGGCTATTATTAAAAATCAAATATAAGGACGCATGCTTAGTAATGCTTTCTGCAAATGCAACCCACAAACCAGATAGCCTTGCATATCCTTGGAGTCTTTTCTTTTCTCCTATCGGGTAAGTCTTGCTGAGTACAATTGAGTACTCAGGGTTTTATTCCCCCTGTTGCAGGTGACAGGTGGATGCTAGAGCTGACCTTTATGTGTGGATTCCTCCTGGTGGGCTCAGCGAGGATTTCCTTTACGCTGCGATCGTAGTTGTTATTTATAACTCTCACCAAATACTTTTATAAATGGAAGTTTAATAATCTGTTGTCGTAGTTTATATATCAATACTTCATCATGTCATTAATAGAGGTTTATTTCCGCTATAACTCTGATCACATATTTATATTCCGCTATTCAAGTAAATTGTTTATAACTCTGATAATATGATTTCATTCCGTTGTCATATTAATAAATATTATACTCTGATGTTGTATTAAAAGTGATGTAAGAAATGGTTACGAATGATGTAAGCTTTATTCTCTCATTTGTGATCCTGATGGCAAAAATGTGGATTTTCGGGTTCTCCCCTAGGGTGTGCCCGACGGAATCGAGTAATTTAGCGTTCTCCCTCGAGTGCTTAGTGTCTAATGGAAGACAAGCACTCCTGTGAGGCATTAAATTAGGCGGTTCTGCCACAGGTGGTATCAGAGCATAAATGAGGAAATAAAGCTTCGAGAACCTTTTCTAAACTAAAATTTGGCAACCCTTTGTTGCAAAAAGTTAGGACGTTTATATGCGAAGTTATATAAGTAGCCCTATTACTATGGTTATGTATCTAGGATAGATGGCACTTTGCTGACTTAGGTAGACTTAATCAAGTTTCTGCAGGTACACTGACTCGAGCATAGTCCGATAGTATCAGCTAGTTACAGGGAGAGAACGATGTGCTAAAACTTTGAGAACGGTTGCCCTATATGTTGGCAACAGTGAAAGGACGTATAGAACGTGCATTCATGCATATCCTGACTATGCATTGTAGTACTCGTATTACTTGCAGATACGCCATTCATAGGTGTCGCACGTGTCGTATTGTGCACGACAAACTTGTTCCTGTTCTAGAGTAGGTCTGCACTGTGGCTTCGTGTTTCGTGTTCGCCCGTGGTTCACGCCGGTCGTGACCCACGTCTCCCCATACCCCTTTCTGCGCTCTTGTCGGACCCTTACCCTGCAGCCGTACTAGTCAGTAATGACATCGCACGTCACTTGCCTCGAACTCGTGGAATTTGGTCGATCCGCCGTAGTGATATCGCGCGGGAACCCTGGTGAACCGCGCCAGGACCACTGAACGCTCCGCCTTTATAAGTAGAGCCTGGCTTAGCCATTGGTACCACCACTCAGCGCACTTTAGCTCGCTTAGCTTCTCCTTTGAGCCAGCTTTGCACTCAGCCTTCCTTGCAACCACCGCCAGAGATGGCAGGAGCCTGGGTTAGCACCTACTGCCTGAATGTTGAGGGGTTTCCCAAAATCCTGCATGCCACCCTGCAAAAGCTCGGAGTTAATGATCGCCCCGAGTATGAGGGCCGTGAGTATGAGGAGCATGGCACCGAGCGGTGTGAGGTTACAGTCTACGTCGGGAAGAGTGAAGAGTTCCCTAACCTCACCGAAGCCTGGAGTGTGACCGCAACCGGGTTTAGCTTCATCGACACCTACCAGGTTGTGGCCCGCAAAGCCTTACGGTACCTCTGCCAGATCTATGAGGAGCCCATTGCTCGTACCCCCATGCGGTTCTTTCCACCTTTGGATAGGAACCGGCGAGCATGGAGGGCTCGCATGGAGGCTTTGCAAGGGCGGGATGTGCAAGAGGACAGTCCCACTATGGTGCACTTGACCACGTACCTGCTCGCTCTGGATGAGCAGTACGACCGTCAAGCCTTGGAGCTGAGGGCGTGCCTTCGGCGCGCCGAGGAAGCCGAGGTCTTCAACCGGATGCTCCAGGTGCAGCTCGCCGAAGCGCATGCCAGCGCTGCAGCTGCTGAGAGCCGAGAGGCTACCATGGAGGAATCTCTGAAGGAGGCTGAAGATCGGCATGTCCATCAGCTGGGTGAGGCCTATCTGTTCACTAGGGCCAGGCGGAGGTCGCTGGTTGATGGAAGGCAGGATGCCCCGATCTTGGAAGGGATCCCTCTCCACCCGCCAGAGAGAAGAAGAACCGGTGAGGCAGAACCGCCAGCACCTCCACCGTCGGAAGTGTTAGAAGCAGAGCCCTTGATTCCTCTCACTCAGTCATTGCCACAAGAAGATGTAGAGTAGTTGCCTTGGGATGTTGTACCCGTAGTAGTAGTGTTTTTCGTTGCTGTCCCCCGGTATTGTACTCTTACTTGTTGTTCATCGTCCGTAGTTGTTGAGATCGTCTGACCGTAGGTGAATGCTATGTCGAGAATGGAGCATGAATGCCTGTCGTTGTACCCGCATAAGATCGTTGGAACGTGCATTTTAATTATTTCGCTGTGTTCATTGCGTTCATTTACTTTAAAGCCTCGTTCGGCGTGCTCCAAGTTTTCAAGGGTGATATTAAGCGGGTTACAAGAGAAGTTGTCATTCAGATGCCAAGCAGATCAGCCGTGATTGGATGTTATTGGACACTGTATCGACTAACTTTGGATGTCCCAACAGAACACTTGAATCTTTTTTTTTTAAACAAATCCGTCGTTGGATTTGAATTCCTTGTCCCTTGTTGTGGAGGGAAACCTTTGTTGTTGAATTTTTCCCTTGCGATACCCCTTACTCGGTGGTCTATGACCCCACTGCCTTCATGGCGTGTAAGTTGGTGATAGTTGCCTGGTTAAAAGCTTATGGTGCCACGACAAAACTGAGGGCTCCATGTGGAACAGCTGCCACATGTGACGCTGCTCGGCACGCGCTGGTATCGAGGTTGTTAACCAAGTACCCTTACCAAGTTACACCGCCGTACTGTTTTGTTTTAAAGTTTTCTCCTTGAAAATGTTCGGGTGTTCAAACGGGAAATCCATAATGGGGATGCAAAAGTGTCTTTCAAGGTAAAAAGGAGATGGTTTGGAGAAAGGAAGTATGACATGATCTGGGTTTACAGAAAAGACGGATGTGGTCAAGGAAGGTCAGCAGTGGATAGTCGGGAGTAGTTGCAAAAGTCAGATTGGACGTTTTGTCCTAAGCCCTGTGCTTAGTTGACCATGCTACGCATGCCGGGTTATTTCGCTGCGTGCCCTGCGAACGCCGTCGATGTCGGGTCCATTATCGTCCCGTTTTCGCGTGACCGCGACATCGTGCAGTGCTCGCCGTCCTTGTGCACTGTGCACTTTTCCTTTCCTGGCGTCCGGTCGGCTCTCTGCCCCGCACCATCGTTCCCCGTACCGGACCCCCCTTCCCCTCCCTCTTTTCTTCTTTTGTGAACATGGTCGCCCGCACGCCTGCCTCGTCGAGCGGACCCCCTCTGCTCTCCTTTATTTCCCCCTCCGCCGCTCGCGCAGGAAGCACGCCATGTTTCTGACCTTATCTCCACATCATGCACCGTCTGTGTATCCCATCCCCGCTGCATCCGCCGTCGGTGTGTTGTTTTTCCCTCTCCGTTCGCCTCTATAAATACCCTTGGTCCTTGCTCTTCTTCTTCATCCGCATTCCTCTCGCATTCCCAGCAGAGCTACGAAATTCAGTTATCGTTGTGAAGCTAGGTTCGGTAGTCTGAGGTGATAGTGTGATCTGAGAAGAAGGAAGGATCCGATTCATCGAAGAAGTTCAATTTCCCTTTTTGGGTAGTCAATCTTAGGGTTCACGATGTTTTACTTCTCCGTCGACTGTTTCTGGATCTGTTGGTGCTACGCCATGTTTTGGATAATCATTATCTTGTTGTTTCTCTATTGTCCTCGTCTATCTCGACTTCTAGATTAAGTCTCGGTTGTGCCAAGTTGCTCTTAACCATGTATCCCTAGATCCCCGTGTGGTTTAGCATTCGAAGTCGTGTAATCTTTCGTGTAGTCCCTGATCTACGGAATGTAATCGCGTTTCCCCTTTTCTGCTTCCAGTTTCGAATCTCGGGACGAGATTCTTTTAAGGGGGGTTGGTTGTAACACCCCGGTGTTACGATCCTTTTTAGCGCCGTGATTTAGGCCTCAATAAAGTTTTCAAAACGAGTTTCTCGGATTTTTTTTTATTTAAAACGTATTCGACGCGATACGCGAATCCTGTGTGACGTAATTTCGCGAATTCAAATAAACATCCAGGTAAAATTTCAGTGCGTAAAAATAGTTAAGAATTGCTGAACGACAATTCTGGCCAATCGATAACGAACGGTTCATTCTATTAGATTAAGCATGAAAAGCAATGTTTATAAATAAAATAAAATCCGTTAATAAATAGAACGATATATATATATATATATATATATATATATATATAGATTTAGAATCAAATTTAAATTCGAGCTTGCTGATTTTTTTTGCTGTGCCTAGACGTTGCAAATTGACTAAAGTAATAAACCGTATATATATATATATATGTATATATATATATGTATATGTATATATATGTATATGTATATAGGTACGCATGTATATATATATATATACACACACGCACGAGGAGGGGAAAACGATTGCACCGTATGCTGTTGCTGCCTCTGCCCCTTTCGGTCTTGTCTCTGTCTGCCATGCCCTTGTCATGTCTGTCTCCAATTGTTTTCCACGCTGAGCTGCTGCTGCTCTCACTTTCTCCCCGTGCTTGTCCTTGCTGCTGCTGCTGCCTTTAATTGTCTGTCTTCTTATTTTCTCTGCCACTGCGGTCTCCTGCCGTCCTTCCTTGCTCTCCTTTTTCTTCTACTAGGCCAACAGCCGAAGCCATCCACACCAATGATTTTCCTCTGCCTCGGTCCGTCGTCGTGGCCGGGCACCCGTGCCCAGCTGTGCCTGAGCTCGTACCTCTCCTCCTCTTCCTCTCCGCGAGCGAGTCCCCAACCCGCGCGCTCCTTCCTGCTAGCGCGCTCGTGCCCCGCCGTCGCGGTGTCCCGCGCGTCAACGCCCTACTGTTTCCCCTCCCGGGAGCCACAGTCGTCGGAAGTTGCTCACTCCCGCTGCTCGGCTGCCGTGCGCGAGTGCGCGAGTCCCGTCGCGCTGTACCTGCAGCTCCTCGACAGTCCCTTCCAGGCGCCTCCTCCGCAGTCACCTGCGCTCCTCGGTCGCGGTCTCTGCACGCCGTGCGCGTGGCCGGCCGTTGCTAGCACCGGCGCCCCCCTCCTCTGTTTGCCTCGCGCAAGCTCCCGCCAAGGCTGCCCACCGCCGTCACCCGACCACTGCGCGCACCCTCGGTCAGCGCCGCGTCTCCATCGTGGCCGCGCCCCGCAGCGCCGCCGCGGCTCTGCTCGCAGACGGCTTGCCCAGCCGCGTCCTGCACTCCGGCGTGACCGCGCCCTTGCTGCCTCTGTGCGCGCTGTGCGTCCGTGCACGCCGTGGCGCCCCTGTTCCTCGTGCTGGCCACGCTCTCGGTCCCTGTGCTGCCCGCGTTGCCGTGGCCGGTCCGCTGCCGCTGGGCCACCTTCGTCGGTGCGCCGCGACTTGTCAGCCGGGCCGAGGAGTCCACCGTGCGCTGTCCAGGAGCCTGCCACGCCGCCGATGCCTGCGTACCCGGCCGGGCCGCCGCTGCCCCGTGGCTGATTTTTTCCGCCGTCGACTGGTTCCCCTGCTTCGGTGATGAGCTCTGTTTTTGGGGATGACGTGAAGGTGAGAAATCCAAGAAATAGAAATACGCAAGGTGTTTACTGCTAAGTACACGACTCGTATGAATAGTGCAAATAGGGTTTGGCGATTAGCAAAACGAATAAGGGGTTTTCTGCAAAGCGCGCCCGCGCCCTGGGCTTGACCAGCTGGGCCGGCCTGTTGGCGCTGTGTCTGGGCCGCTCGCTGCCGCACGGTGGGCCGGCCGGTTGCCAACGCGCCTGGGCCGCGCTCTCGCTGGACTGGTCGCGTGCCTCTCGCACCGCCGGGCCGCGCCTGGCTAATGGGCCGTGCGCGGAGCTGCTGGGCCGTCGCGCCGTGTTGGGCCACGCGCGCGCCTTCGGGCCGAGTGGGCCGCCTAGGCTCGTTCCTGTTGAGTGTTTTGTTTTGCTAAATTAGTTTCGAGAATAAATTGATAAAATCAATATAAATTTATGTACCAGTCCAAAAATTATGAAACCAGTTTTGTTAGTATCCTAAAATCATGACCTACCTGCTAGTGTAATTTATTCACATAGTGGGATAATAATCTTAGGAGCTATATAATTAATTTGGGATACTTAATATTGTGAAAAGGTAAACTTGTAGGAATTGTTATGGTCAATTGGTAATAGTATCGGGTCTGAAATCTTTACAGTAGATTCCTAGCAATATTAGCTGCTCACCATAATTTGTAGCTCTAGAATAATTAGTTGCTAGATAAATAATAATGTCCTATTGCGAATAAAGAAACACCTTGGTTTGTATAACTAAAAACAGTTGTTGGGAAATAACGTCTTGTTCGATAACATGGGTATGTAGCCTAAGTACAGTCGTCGTTAGATCTAGCTCGTTAACTTGAGCGGCGTAAAGCGTATTTATACGAGTCACGATTTCAGTTGATTAATTACATCTTTGCATTTCATCGCATGCATAGCATATAGGTACGTCGGTGGATCACGGAGTCATCGGGAGTTGCTGGAAGAATGGTGCTTTTGGAGATCATGTCGCCATGATGGAAAGCTAACTTCTGATTATATTTTCCCAGGCAAGCCCCGGTGCATAACCCCTACCTTTCTGCAGTTTAAATTATATATGTGCATTAAGTTTTAAGGAGTTGAATGAAACCCACTTGCATATATATCTTTATCCTATGAGTCTTACTAGTATGACAGGATCGTGTAGATTGCTATGCTATAGGACTCCGGTAGAAGTCGAGTGATTGCCTATCACTCGCGAGAGATAGGAAATATATTATTGGATTACTATCACTTGGAAAATATGAAAATGGTGACCGGGCAGGGATATGGTTTGGTTATTGGTGGGTGTAAGAAGTTGTGTCGCCGCGGAGGCGGGTCATAGCTTGGTTACACCGTTTCTCCCTGTCTGGTCGATTAAGGACCGATCGTGCATATGACTCTAGGCAGGTCACAGACTTATTATCCCGAGCACATACTTGTGTATGGGCGCTTGGAAAGCTTGTTGCTCTCTTGTCGCGGATCCGGCTCTTTCCGGACCGACTGTCAGGGTTTTATTTTGGTGGAGGAGGTCCTTGCGCCGCACTGAGTCCGGGACTCAGGGGCGGGGGCTTGGAGTCCCAGTTTGGACGGGGACCTGGACACCCGGGACAGGAGAGTGATGGGTTAGTCCTGCTTGTGCCCGGGGTACAAGCGGGGCGTGTGTTTTCGGGGTACCCAGCTGGGGGCATTGATTCGCGAATCGCCGGGCTATCCGGTACGGCTTGTCTACGGTTTAGCATCGTAGTAAGAATTGAAAGATGGAAGATGGACAAAGGAAATCTGATTGCTTACCACTTTCTTGAAAGTAGCACAGGTGCTTACATAGAATGGTTAGTTAATGAACCAATGCGGCTATTATTAAAAATCAAATATAAGGACGCACGCTTAGTAATGCTTTCTGCAAATGCAACCCACAAACCAGATAGCCTTGCATATCCTTGGAGTCTTTTCTTTTCTCCTATCGGGTAAGTCTTGCTGAGTACAATTGAGTACTCAGGGTTTTATTCCCCCTGTTGCAGGTGACAGGTGGATGCTAGAGCTGACCTTTATGTGTGGATTCCTCCTGGTGGGCTCAGCGAGGATTTCCTTTACGCTGCGATCGTAGTTGTTATTTATAACTCTCACCAAATACTTTTATAAATGGAAGTTTAATAATCTGTTGTCGTAGTTTATATATCAATACTTCATCATGTCATTAATAGAGGTTTATTTCCGCTATAACTCTGATCACATATTTATATTCCGCTATTCAAGTAAATTGTTTATAACTCTGATAATATGATTTCATTCCGTTGTCATATTAATAAATATTATACTCTGATGTTGTATTAAAAGTGATGTAAGAAATGGTTACGAATGATGTAAGCTTTATTCTCTCATTTGTGATCCTGATGGCAAAAATGTGGATTTTCGGGTTCTCCCCTAGGGTGTGCCCGACGGAATCGAGTAATTTAGCGTTCTCCCTCGAGTGCTTAGTGTCTAATGGAAGACAAGCACTCCTGTGAGGCATTAAATTAGGCGGTTCTGCCACAGCAGTGCCGTTCCCACCCATGGTTTGGAGTCATGTACCCATTCCTGCCACAGCCAACGTAGGCGCAAGGCTCTTCCAAATCTATCCAAATCTGGCACCCCCAACCCTCCCAAATCCTTTGGCATGCATGATGTCGCCCAGTTAACCAAGCAATGCTCCCCATTTGCGTTCTCATCTCCCTTCCAAAGGAAAGATCTTCAGAATTTGTCAATTTTCTTTCTTGCCCATACCGCCAGTGGAAATACAGTGAGGTAATAGGTAGGCATTGAGGAGAGTACTGAGGTGACCAATGTAAGTTTGCCCGCTCTGTTGAGCATTCTACCCTTCCAACCCGGTAGCCTCTTCCCGATGCGTTCAATGAGAGGCTGCACATGGACCTTCTGCATGGATCTTGTGTGGAACTGTTGTCCCAAGTAACGGCATGGGAAGGATTCTCTTGTCCCTACAAAGGAGGCTAGCACGTGGTCTAGATCGATGTCCTGACATCTGATCGGGTGGACTGAGCTTTTTTGTAGATTTATGTGTAAGCTTGATACCCTGCCGAATTCATGAAGGATCATCGTGATGGAGTCCAGGTCGTCCTTGATTAGATTAATGAAGATGGCCACATCATCAGCATACATAGAGATTTTCCACCTGGTGGTGGCTAGAGGTAGAGCAGTGAGGTCGCCTTGCTGTGTTGCCATGTCTAGCAGGCGTTGAAGCGGGTCCATAGCAAGTATGAACAACATTGGCGATAGAGGGTCGCCTTGCCGAACCCCCCTCCTGTGGCTAAAAGCTGGACTCTGCTGTCCATTTAGTAGCACTCTCAACGATGTCGTGCGGAAGAGAATCGAAACCCATTCCTGCCAACGTGGTCTGAACCCTAAGGCCTGCAATACCTCCAGTAGGTAGCTCCAGTTCACCGTGTCAAAAGTCTTGTGTATGTCAAGTTTCAGGAACAGCACGGGCATCTTCCCCTTTTGCATTGTCCGCACTGTGTTTTGGACATATAGGAAGTTGTCGTGGATGCTCCTCTTTTTAATGAAGGCACTTTGGTATTTTGAGACCAAGGAGTCCAGCAGCGGTGCCATCTTGTTTGCGAGTAGCTTGGCAAAAATCTTCGCTATGCTATGAATGAGACTGATCGGGCGGAAGTTTGTAACTCGCAAGGCATCCCTTTTTGGGGGGAGTAGGATGATGTTTGCCGTATTTAGGAGCTCAAAACCTTGGGAGTTTAGCATGTACAGGTTGTTCACCATCGTAGCAACATCGTCCTTGATAATGTCCCAACAGGCTGAAGAAGGCACCTGTGAAGCCATCTGGGTTCGGCGCCTTGTCAGACGGCATGGAGTTAATTGTGTCTTTGATCTCATCCTCTGTGAACGGGGCCTCAAGTGCCAAAAGATCTCTTGGAACATATCCGAGTGTGGACCAATTGAACGTTGCTGGTTTCAACGTATGGGAGCCTAGGTGTCCTAAGAAGTTGCCCATGATAATTTTTCTTTATCATTGTGTGTAGTCGCCACCCTCTCATCTGTGTGCAGATAATGGATATAGTTCTTCCTCAATCTTATGCTAGCACGAATATGGAAGAAATTTGTGTTTACATCTCCATTGCGGATGTATGTCAGCCTCGAGCGTTGTCTGATTCTATATTTTTCTATGGCCGCCAATCTGGTGCTTCTGATTTTTAGACGTCGACGCAGGTTGAGCTCCTGTTGGGTGAGTGTCCTAACTTCTTGCGCTGCCTCGAGCTGTAGTAGGACCTCTTTGATGATAACTAGCTACAACCGTGTGTCCCCGATCTTTTCCTTGCGCCACCGCTTAATGCATTTTGCCACTCGCGCTAGTTTTATGTGCAGTCGTTTGATGGGTAGCATAGAGTGGACCGGTTTATTCTAGACTTGTTCCACTAATTCCTTGAACCCATCCACCTTGACCCAGAAATTTTTGAAGCGGAAGGTCCTGTTGTGGTGGTGCTCGAGCTCTCCTTGCAGAAGCAGCGGAGTGTGATCAGACATGAGAGAAGGCAAGGAGTGTAGAAAGCATGTCGGGAAGGCTAACTCCCAATCTGGGGTGCAAAATAATCAGTCGATTCTTGTCTGTGTCGGATTGTCTTGCTCGTTGCTCCAAGTGAAGCGGCGGCCATTAAGGCCTATCTTCTTCAGGTTCAGATCATCGATCACCGCTTTGAAGGAGTCCATGAGGCGTTGGTTTAGATTGGTGTTATTTTTGTTTTCCGCCTGGTAGATGAGATTAAAATCTCCTAGGATAAGCCACCTCCCATGGGCCGGGCAAGGGATGGTAATTTCTCGGCGTCTCCTTGTGGGACGTAGACAACCGTGATGTGCCATTTGGTTCCATCTGCTCTCATAGTGATTGTTGCAGTCACGGCGTGTGTCGATAGCTGGTGGTCGGAGCTGAAAATAGTCCTCATTGACCGCGATAAGAATGCCGCCTGTCGTTTGTGTGGCTGGTAGGGCAGCAAAAGTGTTGGTGAACTTTGCCCCTATAGTACGCCTAACGACGCTTTGGTCCAGATTTTGCAGCTTCGTCTCCTGCAAACACACGATGGTGGAGGCCGTGTCTCTTACCAGTAGACTCACAGCATCTTGCCTCGCCACGTCGTTAAGACCTCTGACGTTCCAGCAAAGAATGTTACAGTTGCGTTGCGGCATAGGAGTTGGTTTTTTTTCGCCTCTCATCTAGATACAACTGTAGTATCTGTTCGTGAACTGACACACACCAACGCCAAACACACCACACTCACCCCACACCACAAGTACACAAACAAATCCTACAACTACACCTAGATTCTAAGATCACGTCCTTTGTGAGATCACTGGGTCCATGGATCCGTAGACGACGAGGTGCGTCACATTCCCTTTGTGGTTCCACGCGCGAGAGACAACATAGTTATTTTGGGACGAACTCCGGTGAGACACCAGAAAATCACAGCCAATGGGGCTTGATCCCTGGTCGGCAAGGTCCCAGCCACCGGCCTTGCCACCCGAGCTACGCTCGGTTCTCGGCATAGGAGTTGGTTGTGAACCCATTAGATAGCAGCTGGACTTGGTGCCAGAAAATGAGAAAAGAGCAAAATACAAAGTCTCAGCCTGGGCGCCTCTTTTTTGATGGCTGGAGGAGCACCTGCCATTCCTAGGTGGGGCCGCCCAAGAGGCTGCCTGTGCTGTTGGAGTGACGCCTCGGACGGAGACTGCCTTACATTGACAAAAGCTGCTGTGCCGACGCCATAGTGGTGGAGGTCGCATAGTTGATCCATGTGTTCGCTCGCCGGTTTCAACCAGCCCAAACTAACCAACCAACAGTATTTTGCTTTCACATAAAACCAGCACCAGCCAGCCCAAACCAGCCCAGAAACCAACCAGCGAACAGGCCGGATGTTGGGTCCCTGGCCATCACCCTTGCAGCCTTCGTGGATGACAACAATAGACTGGGACGACATAACAGGGGCGTGTTTGGAACGTAGTTTTTTCATAGGAATTTTGGAGGATTTCATTCCTCTGGATAGAATGCCGGTGATTGCGTTTGGAACATAGGTTGCGTAGTTTCCTTTCCTCTGAAACACTGTAGCGGCAACGAGATTTCACAGAAAAATAAACATCTGCTCCCACCTCTGGTTTTTGTTTCCTGAGCTGAAGCCCGAGGCAGCCATGCCATTCAACTCATCTGAGTGGAGTAGATTAGTTATTTGTAGCCTGTATAGTAGGAAACGTGGAGGTTAAATATAGTAATTAGTACCCATATTTGCCTAACCTGTTACAATTCCTATGTTATAAATTCCTGTGTTTCAAACAGTCTAAAATTTCTGTTCCTGTGTTTTGAAATCCCGTAGTTTTTTACTTTTCATCATACATTATTTCTGTATTTTTTCCTATTCCCGCGTTTTGAATTCCTTGGTTACAAACAGACCCTAGGACGACGAAATAAGACACTACTGAAGGAAATTGGCTGTTGGTAGAGGCTTAACATGGATAACAAAATGTAGCCCAGGTACTTGCATCAAGGCTCCTAAGCCTTTGAGCAGGTGGCTTCCGCTCCACCGTCAAGGCCACACAGAGCTGTCATCGCCTTGATCACCGGATCCGAGAGCGGCCCGCTGAACAGCATGAAGTAGTTAAGCAACATGTCATCCGTCGGGTTTCCTTTCTCCTCCATGATGCCGAGCTTCTTCTTGAACACCTGGTGATTTTTTTTAATTTTAACACTTTTTGAAAACTAATTTTAAATCTAACACTGTCTGTTTTTTTTAAACTAACATTTTTGACCGCGCCTATTGCCTTGGCGTGGCCAAATGTCTGTGCCACGCCATGCATGGTGGCGCGGCAGAGGGCTAACGTGGCGGCAACCGGATTCGCTGACCGTTGACGTGGCAGGGCCTGCCGCGCCACCGACCTTGGCGCGACATAGTCGAATAAAATCCCGCGGCCAGTCCCGCCTGCCCAAGCAGCAAGCCCGCCTGGCCGCCACGCCCGCCGCCCGCCCGGCGGTATCTGGACGGTTTAATCGGAACGTGTTGCGTCGATAGTGGTAGTTATTCTAAATATTGCTTGACGTAAAATCAATAGTGAATTTATTTCTGTCTTTTGTTGATTTTTTTCATGGCCGAATAGAGAATTTGATAAGCCAATGATTTTTTTTCCATATTTCATAATACGGTTAACCACTATGTTAACTAATCGATTACGAAAAATCTGATCAAATTGAAACGAATATTTTTTAAGGGAACTTATTTATTTGGTTTTTTCGCACCATATTGTAGGATCGGCGACGACGTGATCATGGACCCCAGCTTCCTCGACCCCTCACGCAAGACGCTGGCCACCGGCGTCGAGATATCTCGGGACTGTCGGTTTCTGAACTAGTTGCTACTTAATTTCGCATGCAGTGATGCCGCGACGCATTGAAACGAATATGAAGCAAATAAATGAAGTCCGTACGCAAGTTGATAAGCTGTCACATAACATTTTCATTGGTTTGACATAAGTTCGACATAACATAACCAACTAAGCCTGCAAGTTTCGAACGCCAATAATAGTTCGACCTAACAAACTAAGACCCAGGAGTGTAAGGATCCCTCAGAAGTCTCTGTATCTTCGGATTTGTTGGCAACACATTGGGAGTGTAGCCAAAGTCGATGTGGTCGCGTCGTCGATGCATACGGCTCGTACCTTGCAAATATATGATATGCACGATTACTTAGAATTTTTTATGATCGTTAGTTCATGTAGCCTACGTATTTAAAGAAACTACCTTTGTTAGTACTTGTGAGGCTCTTTGGGTACCAAGCGGAGCACCACCTAGCTGAGACATGCCGATCTCATCCTGCGGCCAATCGTCACACTGGGCGTGCTGTCTGCGGAAGCCCGGGGGTCGTGTCATCGTCGTCCTCGGTTGCAGGTCCTTCTCAACACTATGATGTGGTGGTGTACGCACCGCGAAAGTGGCACCTGTCATCGGCTGAGAAGAGCCGTCTGATGTCCTTAAAGAGGTTGAAGACGTGTCACCCGACCACGTCGGGTGTGGCGGTTTCTCATAAGGAGTGTCCATGTAGCTTAGCTTCTGAGCTAACTTCCTGCAGCTCTTTTTCACCTTCTGCATAAATAGACATTAAAGTTAGTGCATTTTTCAAATGCATATACAGTAAAGAAACATTTTCAGAACGGACTAGTTTATGTTTACCTCCACAAAAGCCGCGAGAACGCCTGGCTCCTGCCCTCTAGACTCATGAAGTCGGAACGCTGCTTTGTTGGACATCCTTGATAATTGTGTCATCTGGGTATAGAAACGCGGTTTAACAGTTTTAGTACACATACTTAATACTAAAAGGATAACAAATTATACCATTCAAGTATCTTACCACGTATCTTTAAAGCGAGACTCTCTATAGCTGTGTGTCCTCCCTAGTGGTAATGTCGTACACATCTTCGATGACATTTTCCTCCGAGTCCTCGTCAATCGCCTCCTCAGTGTACGGGGGCTTGATATGTGTCCTCATAGACCTGTGAAGCCACCGTAGGTACTCATCGAAGGTGTGCTGGTCGTGTGGAGGACCCGCATGGACCGACTGCTGTTCTCTGGTCTCCCACAAGTGGATGTGCGCGTTGTGTGTCACGCGCCAATCCTTGGTCTTGTACCTCTTCCTGCGGCCATACCTGCAATAAAATGATGTTAGTTGTACCACACATACCTCTAAATTATATCTTTGTTATTAATCGATAACGTACCCGTGCAATCCTTGGTTGGTGGAGTAAAGCGGTGGTGGGCAGCCTGTTATTCTTTCAAACTGTCTGCAGACTCTGACAGGTAAGTGAATCTCGACCACGTGGAAGAAAATAAGAGGGGCATTGCAGCGAAACTCCTCTGACTCATCTCTAGTGATAGGACTGAGATAGTACTGTAGCTCCGGAGCATCCCAAGGACACAAATGCACCTGAACATTTCGTAATTGAGTTAGGCTGTGATATAGTATACATCGAACAAGACACATGTATGATAGTAAAGAGAGTGTAACCTGGTGCTGTGTCAGGACATCGAGACCGTCCGTGTACTTCCTATACTTGCGGCTAGCATTCTCTCTAACTAACTCTGATTCCGTCTAGATAAACAGAGCTGTAGGGAGTGTATCCTGCCCATTTCATTATTGCATTAAACACGATAATGAATTAACCATTAATAAACTCATCATATGTAACCATATCAAAGAATATAATGAACCAAAGTACTTATCGGTAAACCAGTATTAAGGGGCATCCCAACGGGCCATCGTTCCCAACACTAAACCTAGAGTAGGTACGAGCAACCCCCAAGGTTCGCATACCCTGAGGTGCGACGGCAGGCAACGCATAGCTGTCGATACGTCCATGCCAGGACTACGCTGCTCCAGCTGTACGCCGCTATGTTCTCCCACGGTTGGCATAGTATGTCAAGGAAGATCCAGCTGATAGTGTTGCCCGAGGCGTTTGAAAAAAGAAAAGCACCAAGAAAGTGCCAGAGCCACACTCGAGCGAACCTGTCGATCAGAGCCTCCTCAGCATGTGGGTTCAAGTAATCAAAGCGCTCTATAATCCAAGACGACGAAACACCAGAACTTTTTCTAAAATTGACCAAAGAAAATGAGACCCGATGGCTGTAGGAAAGCAATGCAAGTATTAAATAGGCTTGAATGTCTCACTTATATTTCTTAGAAGCCTCGTCGTCTGGTGGAAGAAAGCCAGTAAACTGAGCCACCAGCTCCCTCCAGTGATCGTTGTCAACTATCCCTGTCACTGGAAGTCCCCCCAACCGAAGGTCAAAAATAGCCTTCACGTCCTGTATGGTCAATGTCATCTCGCCACAAGGTAGGTGGAACGTGTGGGTCTCAGGCCTCCACCTGTTATAAGAATATAACGACTGTTAGTTGCCTCAAATTTGTTACAAGAAAGTTTATGTACAAAGAATGCACTCGCACCAGCTGCAATAAGTAGTGCTGGGTCAAGGGGCGAAAGACCGTGGTTGACAACACGGACAAGCTCGAGGAAGTCGGCATGCCGTTTGTACGGCGTGTAACGCTCGTCCCACTAGTGCGCCCTGGTGTGCGTGCAGGGCCTCAAAGTAGACAAGGCCACCTCTGCGTCGTTGTCACTCAAGATGTGTGCTCGGTGCTGGTCGTCGTCCTCCACCTCAAGAGTGGGGTACAACGGGTGCTGCGTGGGAGGGGTCATCCTGTTATAAATTGATAAACAAAGCGTTAGAGTATTTAAATTAATAAAGTTCAAATTAACATTATGTAGCATTGCAAAATTTAAACTACTTGTTATGCAATACGAACACAATATGAAAGCACATGTATATATTCAAAGTAACATTAACAATCATATCACGCACTAGTAACATAAATAACTTTACTAGGAATATAAGCATTTGACGAAACTTCATGAAGTCATCAAAATCGACATATCACACACTAGTAAATACCGATATTTGTAAACTAGTATCTATACCCAAAATCCCTAACTAAATAACTAACTATAAACTAAATAATAAATACATAATCAATCCCTAAACCTAAAATCCTAACTATACTAAAACACACAATCTCAAACCTAAAAACTACCTATATAAATCACAAACAAATTCACTAACCTAACTATCATAAATCACTAACTATCATAAAACAATAACCATCATAAAACTCTAACTATTCTAAATCACTAATTATCCTAAATCAATAATAATCAAAATAACCTGAAATCGAGAGGGAGGTACCTTAGGAGCGGGCGGCCTTGACGCGCCAGTATTCGTGGCGCAATCGACGTGGGCGTTGTTTGGGGAGTGGGCGAACGCGGCGTGGGCGCGACCGGCGCGGGCGCGTGCGGGCGCTGGCAGCAGACGCTGCACGGCGGCGGGGCGCGTGCGGCTGGCGGGCGGGCAGGCGTGCGTGCGAACGGACGGGCTCGCTCGCGATATTTATTTGGCCGTGCCACACCATGCACCGTGGCGCGGCACTACCGCGCCAAGATCGGTGGCGCGGCAGAGCCCTGCCACGTCAACGATCGCGGATTCCAGTCGCCGCCACATCAGCCCTCTGCCGCGCCACCATACATGACGCAGCACAGGCATTTGGCCACGCCAGGACAACAGACGGGGCAAAAAAATATTAGTTTAAAAAAACAGGCAGTGTTAGATTTAAAATTAGTTTTCAAAAAATGTTAAAATTAAAAATAAATTCCACCTGACCAGCCTTCCCCTGTGCATCTCCTCGGGGCCACGACGTGGCCGCAATGCGGACGAGGCTTCGCAGTTTTGGCAACAGAATCGTTGATTTTGCAAATATGCCAGTCGAAACATGTGCTTCTTGATTTCTCTGCCATTTTTCTCTATTTCTCTCCTTTTCTTGCTTTTCTCTCCTAGACTCATCCACTGGAAGACAATACGTATCTAGACTTATAACTTGTATTATGTATCTATACCCCCCATGATTTGAACTTTCTACTAACCATTAGAAATACTTACTCCGGTCCAAATTATAAGACGTTTTAGTATTTCTAGATTCATAACTTTTAATATGTATCTAGACATATCATATATCTACGTGCATAGCAAAATCTATGACTAAAAATATTAAAATGTCTTATAACTTGGAACGGATGGAGCAGTTCTCTTGTTGACGGGGCTATTACATCAGTACTTTTTAGCGAGCGAATAATGCTTTTCTCTCACAACAAATCAGCATAAGCATCTGTATAAGTCAAATTTCAGCGAAACGAACAGAGCCGCGTATGCTTGTATCTTGAGCAAATGTAGGTTTGGGAAGAATTATTTTGATCAGTTTGTATTCAATTAACTGACATGCAATGGCTTGTTTGAGAGGATATAGTGCTTCATGAAACATTTTTCCTATCAATCCTAAAGCAGCAGTTGCAGCTGCTGTCGGAGAGAGTAGAGCCGTTTAGCCTGATATCTTTTCTGCGGTTAATAATCTTGCAAGAGCTCTGCGTGAGTGGCTGAATCTTGGATGGGAAACGAAAAGGACAGCCATTTTTCAACAATTATATATGGCTCCATTTGGAACGAGAGGACACAGGGCAGAAGAATTTGGGAACCCGTTTCTTTTGGAGAGCCAAGTTCTTTCCATCGGACCGGGAGAAACTGCATCATCACTCCAACAATAAACAGCGGCTTTCTGTGATACCAGAAGCCAATTTATTCAGGTTCAGGTGACGAAGGGGTGTCATGATTAAGCATGATACTAGACATATTATCTTGTCAAATTTTAGATAGTGCAAGACCATTGATTGCACTACGACGCAGATCGCATAGTTGATATTGATACTATAGTGTTACAAGTTACATTCCTTAATTTCCAGGAATTTGTTCAGGTTGAGGTTATAAAGAAGTGCATGATCAGGGGCGAAGCTTTCTGTTGGATACATCTGAATATTACAGTGCAGTTTACCACTTGTTTCCTGTTAATACTACTGGTAGAAAAAGCAGCAGCCCAAGCTTCCCTATTTCAGTGAATGAAGGATACTACTTCAGTGCAGCTGCTACTAGGCACAGGGGCAAGATTGCATGGTATTTGTGGACTGCAGTCAGTCAAGCTAGTAGTTTTAGGTTTGGACTTAGTCAAACTTTTCTACATTTATAAAAAAGTAGTATCAATAATAATTATTCAGATACTATAAATATCAATTTTTATGTAGATTTGGTTAAATCTAATATAGATCACAGAAAAGCTGAAACTGTACTGTTGTTTCTACGAACGGAGGGAGCAGCTCTGACTTCTGAATCACATTTGCATGCAAGTACTCTCAAAGCCCTCTTCAACTTGTTCATTTGGTTGTTGCTTGTCGTAAACGATCGTAAATTTTCAATCGAAATAGTATTTTTCTCTCATACAAACTAGCCAGCAGTACTTCTTCACGAACCAGCCAACCGAACAGGCTGCTTGTTGATACAGACTGTGCAGAGTCAAACGGAATTTGTTGCAGGCTTGCAGCTGATATACATGGCCGCGGGTGTCGCCGTCCTCCATGATACGCCCGAAGATGCTTGGAAATTGGAAATGAACACCACACGGCACCTAAACTCCACACTCACTCTGTACTCGTGCTGTCAAATTCCTTGGTGAAAGCGTCAAACGGTCTGTTCGTTCGTTGGTTTCAGCCAGCCCAAATCAGCCAGCCAACTATGTTTTCCTCTCACAACAAACCAACATCAGCCAACCCAAATCAACCCAGAAAACAACCAGCCAACGGTCCGAAAGACTCGAGAACCACAGCCACCACCATTTGTCTCGCGGGTCGCGGCACGGTGAAAAAGCGACCAATTACTGGGGCGCGTCGTGCCGTTGGCCACTACCGCCAACCGGCCTCGCGCGCGGCGTTGGTTCTGCACGGGCTCGATCCGCCTGCCTCCGAAAACTACTTCCCCAGAAGCGGACGCCCACGCCCCCGCGCGCGCGGTGGCAGCGGACCAGAGGGAGAGGCGGCCAGGTGCGCCTGCGCGGCGGTGTTCGTGGGGACAGAGGGCCTGGCTGCGGAAGCGTGGGCTCCGCCCAACCCAACACGACCGACCGGCGACCGCCTTTCGCTCGGTTGCTCCCCTGTGACGTGCTCACCAACCGCGCCAGCCGCGTCGCTCGCGCTCCTAGTCCCATGGACTTCGTTTACCATTGGGTACGCGCGCGTGTTTCGTGTTTTCCACACAGCTGCTGTGTAACGCCCATGGTTTCGGGCCTTTCGCAGATTTGCTGCACCGCCGCCGCCAGCGGATGATCATTCGAGCTCTGCGTCAGTTGATTGGCTAGCTAGCTGAAGTGCTGAACCTACTAACTGTACTGCGAGCAGCTAGCAGCGTTGAACAAGCTTCCCGCGAGCTGCGTGACCGATCCTCTACTTCTCAAAGTATCCGTGGGTGTGCTTTATCTCTATTCGCGGTTGACAGGGATGGATCTAGTAGACATACATACCGGTGCATCTATGGATGCATCGAACGGGGGATGTCCATGATTGATACATACTCCTCGTCGACTTTGTCATCTCTTAGGGCTAATTTGAAAACTCAAATCCCTTCGAGATTTTTAACTTTTTTAGGTAAGAAATTCACGAGAAAATAATTTGAATAATTATTTAGTTTTTAATGGAGGGTTTTTTCATAACTGGATGTGCCTCTCCTTTCTTCCAAATTAGCCCTTAGAGGTTTGTTACTGACTCAATGCCTTAGTGGACTAAAGTACTAAAACGCTTAAAACATTCGTTGCAGCAGAGTTTCCGCTATCAAAATTCCCTCTCACATCGGTATAGACGAAAGTTTCTCGTAATATATCAGTCGGAAGTTAGTCTCAATGAAAGTTTAGTGTCCCGGTTTATAAGGTCTGGAAATAGTGTGTAGACTAGTTTTATCCTTATAAAACTTGTTTCAATCCTATAAAACTTCGATAATATCTCTCTTCATCAATATTGTGTTATGTCGTATATTTGTAATAGTTGGCAGCTTATTTAATGCTCATGAAACTCTCATGACACATCTACTCAGACTAATCTAAGTTGACTTGTTAGGGCAGTTCCAACGCGACATAGCCACTGGTTTTTATCATTAATTAGCTTACCACATAGGCAGCGGATATGCATGGAATTAAATGAGAAAAGAGAAGAAAATTAGAGGAAATCGTTTCTCTTAAGAGAAGCTGTGTTGGCTCGAACACCAAAGCACAAAGAAACGACCGATCATGTGGGTCCACAAGCACGCCTCGTCGGCGGTCGCTGTTCATCGAGTGCGTGCCACGCCGCTGGCTCCTGCTCGCAGAGCGTGCTCCCCCACCGAGCTCCAATCCGCAACCATGCCTGCCGGTGGTCGCTGCTTCGCAGCCATGCCGTAGGCCACCAATGCTCCCTGTGCTTGCGTCATTTTTGGATCCAATGAGTGAAGAGAGAGAAGAACGAGTCGGCCTGGGCAAGGAGCGGACCGGAGAAAAGGAAGAAGATGCCCACGCGCGAACCGGGGAAAAGAAAGAAGAAGCCCACATGAATATCTTTATGGGTTATGTGGCGTAGTTGTTTGATCCGGACTTATCCTAATTTTGTTCATTTAAAAATCAAATAAATTCTAAAGCTTAGATTAAATGCTATGTGAATTAGAGTCTCAGTCCCACATAGGAATTTGACTAAAGGTAGTCAACTTAAATAGATGACTGTTGTGTGGACCTTAATTTAGTGAAGTTTAAGTGAGACAAAAGATTTGCCACACGTGTAGACCGAGCTAGATTGGGTTGCACTGTCACAACATGACGCGAGATGGGGTAGTTGTGCCACTTCAACTGATTAATGGTGAATTGGTTGTGGTTGATGGATGAACTGGTGACGGTCATAGTTATGGCTGCAGTTGCTAGTAACTCCCATATTTATGGCTGCGGTTACCGGTGGTTGATGCGCACTTCAGGTGTCAAGGTTTATGCTCTACCCTTCTCCTTCCACCTCCCGTGTCTTTTCTATAAAGAAGGTGCGCTCGCCTTTAGCCTCACGTATGACGAACATACATCTAGTGCACCATTCTTTCGTTGTTGTTGTTTTCTAGTTTCCTCGTTCATCTATGACACCTGCTCAGATGTGCGTGTGATTAGTTTTTTAGGGAGCGCACTTCATCGCATGACTGCTCCTGTACTCGGTCATAGATCTGGAACCTCTACTTCGTGGTGGTCATGCTGCGCTCTGTGATGTCTTCTTCTTGTTGACCGCTCAACGTCATCTTCTTCCCAACAACCTCGTGAACATCCACTTTATGGTGGCCGTTTGTGAGACCGCACGACGTACATTTCCCTGCATCGACTGAGGTCCATGACATCGAGCAACCCACTATGTCGACTAGTGGAAATGACGTCGGTGTCTCTGGCACAGGTCCCGCCTCTAGGTATACTACTGTACTCACTGAGTTTGTGAAGTTTAGCACTTTTTGTCATGATCAATATGTTCATCGAGTATGATTACTGTTGTGAATAGATCACGCATGCATATATATGTCCTAACAAATCTGCTAAGTATTTTTCTTGATTAAATTATGTCTGAAAATATTTAATAGTATTTTATATCCATAATTTATTAGTGAAGTGGCACCTATAGAAACTACCCTGCAGTTTCAAGGTTGGGATTGCCTTGGACCATTCTCAATAGGAATTTTTATCTTCATTTCAACAAGATGCTATATAAACATGTATGATGATATAGCAATATTTTATTTAATTAAGAAAAGACAAAAGCGATAGGTTTAGTCAAGATGAAACTTACTTGGCTTTACATGTCTTGGAGAGGTTAGGAAGCAATAAAATGAGAATATACTTTGAGAGTTTCAAATGTCTCGCAACTAATAGTTAGCCAGTTAATATCTAGCTGGAAGCTATTAATTAGCTAGCTAACTTTCAGCTAATTAGTTAGCTATAATGTTTAGTTGGAAGCTAGTGCCGAGCATCTATTTTCTTCTCCCACCATAGTAGTAGTTACTAATGAATCATACACCTCTTAGAAGAAATCATTACCAGGGTGAGAAAAGGAAAAAAGAACATATATATAGAGAAATGCTATCCAACAACTGAGTGTTGGACACTAGATTTCTCCTCGCCCGCGCGCCTTCTCTCTCTCCGGCCTCTCCCTCTCTTCTTCTCCAAATCCGGCGACCTTAGAAGGGGAAATCGAGGGAGGCAGGCCGGCCAGGTGGTGGAGATGGTGGCAGGGCGGCGTTCGGGTCCTGGCGGCGGCGAAGGCGGCCGGACCAGGTTGGGATGGGGGAGCCCATGGTCGGAGCTCGCCTTGGAAGAAGGAGGGAGGAGGGAGCGGAAGAAGGAGGCCACCGGGCCTCAGCCGCGGAGCTTTGGCGAAACCCTAACACGACGGCGGCAGGGGCGAGGAGGAAGAAGAACAGTGAAATAATCAAGTGCTCTTCACTGGTAAAAACGCTCAAGTGGGCTGGCTAGACACTTCCTATATATGTTCCTAGAAGAACATATTCCTCGATGTCTGCTATAAAAAGGCAGAGCACCTACCCAATTTACTACAAAAAAGAATATATATAATCCTAGAAGAAAGGAGCGTTTGATCCAAACGGTGGCCCGGCGGCCGGCCGGCAGCATCCAACGGCTTGTAAAAGAAGGCCACTGCTTATGTTTCACCACCTCCAATTCGATATTTTAGAGCATCTCCAAGAGAATAGCCAAAAAGACTAGCCAAATTTACTGATTTAACTACTCTCTAAAATAGATTTAACAAAAAAAAAATACTAGGGTACTCCAACATACTCTATAAAACTAAGAGGCCGGATGACTAGTGAGGTAGGCTATGTAAAAATAAATAGCGAATAAATGAGATAGAGAGCTACTAAATTTGAAGAACCATTTTACAGAGTTTAGAGACATTTTTCCTTTAATAATAACTAAATTTACCTTAGAAAACGATTTGACTAATATCTCGCCGATGCTCTCTGAAATGGCGAATCGTGGCTTGTCTCATGGACTCATCGTTCCGGCATCGTCAATCACATGCACAATTCCAGCACCCCAGCCGGGCTCGAGCCAATCCGCGCAAAAGCGTGAACTGCCTGCCCATCCCGCCGCCGCGCTCTCCCGTCTCCCCCCCGTCTTCCGCTTCCCAATCGGCTCCTGGTGCTCTATATAAACCGCCATGCGCTCCTCATCGGTTGCACGCATGCAAACGAAACACGAGCAACCTGGCTCGAGCAGAGAGAAAGAAAGAGACGAGAGCGCCCGAACCGCGCGCACTCGGCCCGTGTCGCGATAATCCAATCGAAACCGCCTCACCGTTGCCCGCCAGGCCGCCAGTAAACCTGCTTAATTTAGGCATACGTGAGGAGATTGTGGGAGAAGATACTGACCACACAACGGAGGGCACTCCCTCCCGGTTCCTTCGTCCGCGTACGTCGTCGTCGATCCGTCACTCCCGTGATCTGATCCGGCCAGCAGCCCCTCCGATCCCCCTCCAGGCCGACGATCGCCGACTGCATGGGGACGGCGGCGGCCGGCGATGGCGACCGCCCCCTCGGCGCCGCGGCGGCGGCGGAGCACAAGGTGAACCTGTCGGCGCGCCAGCCGTTCGTGCAGGCGGTGCGGACGGGCCTGGCGGAGACGTTCTTCCCCGACGACCCGTTCCGGGGCTTCGGGTCGCGCCCGCCCGCCGCGCGGGCCTGGGGCGCGCTCAAGTACTTCGTGCCGGCCCTGGAGTGGGCGCCGCGGTACAGCGTCGGCAAGTTCAAGTACGACCTCCTCGCCGGCGTCACCATCGCCAGCCTCGCCATCCCGCAGGGCATCAGCTACGCCAAGCTCGCCAACCTCCCGCCCATCATCGGCCTCTGTATGCGTGCCATGCATCTTTTCTCTGGATTAAATTCTTCCGCACGCACGTCCGCCTTCTCGGTCATCACGACGATAGACGTGGACGTGCGTCTCTGCACACGTTCGCCGCAAGCGCATTGATTTCAGCTCACATTTAATTCTTCTTGGTGTCTTGTACTACTAGATTCCAGTTTCGTGCCGCCACTGCTGTACGCGGTGTTCGGGAGCTCTAACAACCTGGCGGTGGGCACGGTGGCGGCGGCGTCGCTGCTGCTTGCGTCCATCATCGAGACGGAGGTCCCGCCGGAAGAGAACCCGCAGCTGTACCTGCAGCTCTTCTACACAGCCGCCTTCTTCACCGGCGTCTTCCAGACCGCACTAGGCGTCTTCAGGTCCATAACATATACTTGCTTTTGCCTTAAGTATTTGGTTAACTAACCGAAAATTTTACTAGATATAAGAACTCGAATTTCATGCTTGTCTTGTCTGGTGAAGGTTAGGGCTGATAGTGGATTTCTTGTCGCGGTCGACGATCACCGGGTTCATGGGCGGCACGGCGGCGATCATCATTATGCAGCAGCTCAAGGGGATGCTGGGGATGAAGCACTTCACGTCCAAGACAGACCTCATCTCCGTCATGCGCTCCATCTTCCATTACAGGCACGAGGTGAGTGTCGTGTGAGACAATCATGCACATACGGAGTACTCCGGCCGTATTTCTCTTCTCCTCCGCACCTTTCATTATTTCCATAGCATAGGAGTAGAAGTTGGCTTCTCCTTTGCTTCTCAGTTCTCTTCTTCCCTGATTTTCTCGGTTCTTTTGGGCAATTTTCGTCCCTTTTCGCTCGGGGTTAAAAATTCAAATGCCAATATACATTAGAGAAATATTGATATCTATAAATTTAAATATATGCACTATAATACATATTCTATAGAGTACTTAATGAAACTATATAGATGCCAATGCATAAATCTGCTCGAAACCAGAATAGTTTAACAAAAAAAAAAGTGATTCAGAACGGAGGGAGTAACGCATTTACTGTGAAGTAAGAGTATACTACTAAGTATCTATGTATTGGGCTAAAACTTGCATGCATGCCGTGGATGGAAGTTGCTCTTAACCGCTCACAGTAACTTCTCCAAGGAGTAAGAGTCAATCAATCAAGAGGAAAAAACAACTTCAATTTTTCGTACATACTAAATATTTTATTTGCGCAAAATATTCACTGCCCCTCAAACTCAATTTTCCAGTGTAAAATAGTTACTAGTATTTTCCCTTTTTTTCCTTTAAAAAGCCAGAGTTTCTCAAACTGAACCACTGTCTCAGGACAAACACTTTCAGAACAAGACGAGCATATCTCAATGACAGACGAGACGAGCACACAGTATCTGTTTTTTTACCCGTGACTGGATGTTGTAGTACTAACAAAAGACCCAAATCATTCTTAAAAAAAAAACCCCAAATCATTGATGAGTAGACCCCACAAGCTTTGCAGTTCTTGCGTGCACCGAGCAGATGCCGACATATCATGCTTGTTTCTTGTAGTGTTTTCAAATTCTTATCGCCTTATTCCATATGTATATGGGCATGTTTGGATTTCCTTCTCTAAACTTTAAGGCTCTGAAACTTTAGAGCATTTTAGCTCAGTTTTGAGATCTAAGCTCTAATCTGAGGTGGGGGCCACCTGTTTGAGCTCTAAAGTTTATACCAAACAGGCCCTACCGCCCTATATACTTGGATCTGATGGCACTGGCTAAGGTCAGTCAGATAAAGTGTGATGATCCGTGCCCATAATGCGCATCAGGAAGCTTACGTATAGAAGTTTCCTTTTATCTTTTCTGAGGACCATATGATTTGAGTGGAAACTGCACGTGTAAGATCCTGAAATGTAACTGTCTGAATCTGTTTCCTTTTCCATTTGTCCAGTGGAAGTGGCAGAGTGCAGTTCTTGGCATATGCTTCCTCCTGCTCTTGTTGTCAAGCAAGCACTTGGTAAGTATCGAATCCTGATTGTCAAGTAACATTACTTTCCCCCTTGTCTGCGAGCTGATTCAGCAACCTTTTTCAGAGGAAGAAAAAGCCAAATTTGTTCTGGGTGTCGGCCATTGCGCCTTTCATGGTCGTGGTCATCGGCGGCATCTTCGCCTTCCTAGTCAAAGGAAACGAGCATGGCATCCCAATAGTAAGCCCGTCCATGGCCGGAACCAGACTTGACACTTGACAGCACAGTCCATGATGCATATGTGACTGTTGTGGCTAACTTACTTGTTTTTGTGATCACGACGACGCAGGTTGGCGATCTGAAGAAAGGGATCAACCCGCTGTCTATTTCACAGCTGACGTTTACAGACAAGCACGTCAATACGGCCGTGAAAGCAGGTTTCTTGTCTGGGATTCTGGCACTGGCAGTACGAACATGTTTCCTCTCATCTCTCAGCCATGGAATCTTGTTTACCTGGATGTCTTTTTTTTTGCCGCACGGCAAGTATTTCTCACCACCAGCCTGTCTCGATGGCTCTCAGGAAGGAATCGCCGTCGGGCGGAGCCTGGCGCTGATAAAGAACGAGCAGATCGACGGGAACAAGGAGATGATCGCATTCGGCATCATGAACATCGCCGGGTCCTTCACTTCTTGCTACCTCACCACAGGTAACAATATAGCAGCTAGCTGCTGCCTCTTGAATGCGTTCCCGTCGATGCTAATCTGATCTGACCAATCATCAGGGCCGTTCTCCAAGTCGGCGGTGAACTTCCACGCCGGGTGCCGGACGCCGATGTCCAACGTGGTGATGTCGGTGTGCATCATGCTGGTGCTGCTGTTCCTGGCCCCGCTCTTCAAGTACACCCCGCTGGTGGCGCTCTCCTCCATCATCGTCGTCGCCATGATCGGGCTCATCAAGGTGAAGGAGTTCTGCCACCTCTACCGGGTGGACAAGTTCGACTTCTGCATCTGCATGGTCGCCTTCATCGGCGTCATCTTCTTCACCATGGTCATTCGGCCTCAGTGCATCGGTATGCTTTGCTAGCTTCATTCCCCCTGCCACTGCACTCACTCTGCTTGCTAGGAAGTGGGGTGTGGTTGATGTGGTTCGCTTTTCATGTGTGCCTGTGCACGTGCAGGTGGGCTTGTCAGTGATCAGGGCACTGCTGCATGTGGCGAGACCTAGCACCTGCAAGCTCGGAAGCATCGCGGGAGGCGAGATCTTCCGCGACGTCAGGCACTACCCGAACGCGAGGAACATCCCCAGCGTCCTCGTTTTGCAGCTGGGGTCTCCGATATATTTCGTCAATGCAGGTTACTTGCGAGAAAGGTGAGCATGCACAGTGCATCATCTGTACTGTACCACACATCATTCATTCCTCTTTTCATGTGAAGAGATAGATGCTGATCTGCCGTGCATCACAGGATTTTAAGATGGGTGGAAGACGAGGAGAACGCCAGCAAGCTTGACGGGCAAGATTTGCAATACGTGGTCCTTGATCTTGGTGGTATGTCCTTTACCATTTCAGTTTTTTTTTCTTCCACGCAAGTTCAGTCCACCAGTGACACTTGCCTGAACATTGCAGGTGTGACTTCAATCGACAACACGGGGATTGGGATGCTAGTAGAGGTTCACAAGAGCCTTGATCGTAAAGGGATCAGGGTAATCACCAGTACCATTCCAAACCAGCTATTTTTACCCCAAAGAACGAGATTTTATTCACTGAACTGATGAGTACTCGTAACAAACTAACACATGTATGGTTGCTCATTGCAGATAGCGCTGACGAACCCCAGGCTGGAGGTGACAGAGAAGCTGGTGCTGTCTGGGTACATCAAGGACATCACAGGGGAGGAGTGGGTGTTCCTCACGGTGAAGGACGCCATCACGGCGTGCCGGTACGCGCTCCAGAGATCTAGAAGCAAGGAAGACGGTGAAGTATAGCTAGCGTCCAGGGACAGTCTTTTAGGAGGTATAGCTCATTAGATGTAGATATTGAGTAGGCAGGCAGGCAGGCAAGCATCGGGAGTCCTTGCAGCACAGGTAGAGAAGATTCAGAGCCAGGAGCGGTGGATTGGGGGGTGTGGTTAGTTGTGGTGCTTGGATGTGCTGAATTGTAGCTTCAGGTCCTTGCAAGGGAAATAGCGAGGTGGCTGGGGATAGGTAGCTAGCGTTTGTGTATAAACCAGTATAGCTTTCGACTTTGGAGGTCACAATGAACCTCATAGATTTGCCTGTACCAGTTTGCAATTGCAGAAGAATAGGCTGTTGAATCGCTAAAAGGGTATTACATTCCAAAATCCAAATACTAATCTATTGGCACGTCTCCTTGTATCTTCTACTAATTTTTTACTCGGTCTGTTCGTGGTTGGTTTCTACGCTGACAAACCAGGCTGGTGCTGGTTTGTTGTGAGAAAAAAACACTATTAGCTGACTGATAAGCTCTGGCTGAAACCAACAAGCGAACAGGCTCACTACCGCCGTGAAGTACGAAATGTCCGTGTCGTCTAGCTGACTTTTTCATCTGCCTGCTACTATGACCGTCTACTATTATAAGTATGAAAGTTTGTCATTTGCCCAACTCTCCCTCTTTCATCCGCCCAAGGAGGCATGACCACGGTCACATTGCTGAGCCATTTGAGGGCTACGCCGCGCGGCTCCAGCTCAGTGCCAGAGTCGGATCAGGAACCGGCGAGCATGGAGGGCTCGCATGGAGGCTTTGCAAGGGCGGGATGTGCAAGAGGACAGTCCCACTATGGTGCACTTGACCACGTACCTGCTCGCTCTGGATGAGCAGTACGACCGTCAAGCCTTGGAGCTGAGGGCGTGCCTTCGGCGCGCCGAGGAAGCCGAGGTCTTCAACCGGATGCTCCAGGTGCAGCTCGCCGAAGCGCATGCCAGCGCTGCAGCTGCTGAGAGCCGAGAGGCTACCATGGAGGAATCTCTGAAGGAGGCTGAAGATCGGCATGTCCATCAGCTGGGTGAGGCCTATCTGTTCACTAGGGCCAGGCGGAGGTCGCTGGTTGATGGAAGGCAGGATGCCCCGATCTTGGAAGGGATCCCTCTCCACCCGCCAGAGAGAAGAAGAACCGGTGAGGCAGAACCGCCAGCACCTCCACCGTCGGAAGTGTTAGAAGCAGAGCCCTTGATTCCTCTCACTCAGTCATTGCCACAAGAAGATGTAGAGTAGTTGCCTTGGGATGCTTGTACCCTAGTAAGTAGTAGTTTTTTCGTTGCTGTCCCCCGTATTGTACTCTTACTTGTTGTTCATCGTCCGTAGTTGTTGAGATCGTCTGAACCGTAGGTGAATGCTATGTCGAGAATGGAGCCATGAATGCCTGTCGTTGTACCCGCATAAGATCGTTGGAACGTGCTTTTAATTATTTCGCTGTGTTCATTGCAGTTCATTTACTTTAAAGCCTCGTTCGGACGTGCTCCAAGGTTTTCAAGGGTGATATTAAGCGGGTTACAAGAGAAGTTGTCATTCAGATGCCAAGCAGATCAGCCGTGATTGGATGTTATTGGACACTGTATCGACTAACTTTTGGATGTCCCAACAGAACACTTGAATCTTTTTTTTAAACAAATCCGTCGTTGGATTTGAATTCCTTGTCCCTTGTTGTGGAGGGAAACCTTTGTTGTTGAATTTTTCCCTTGCGTATACCCTTACTCGGTGGTCTATGACCCCACTGCCTTCATGGCGTGTAAGTTGGTGATAGTTGCCTGGTTAAAAGCTTATGGTGCCACGACAAACGAGGGCTCCATGTGGAACAGCTGCCACATGTGACGCTGCTCGGCACGCGCTGGTATCGAGGGTTGTTAACCAAGTACCCTTACCAAGTTACACCGCCGTACTGTTTTTGTTTTAAAGTTTTCCTCCTTGAAAATGTTCGGGTGTTCAAACGGGAAATCCATAATGGGGATGCCAAAAGTTGTCTTTCAAGGTAAAAAGGAGATGGTTTGGAGAAAGGAAGTATGACATGATCTGGGTTTACAGAAAAGACGGATGTGGGTCAAGGAAGGTCAGCAGGTGATAGTCGGGGAGTAGTTGCAAAAGTCAGATTGGACGTTTTGTCCTAAGCCCTGTGCTTAGTTGACCATGCTACGCATGCCAGGGTTATTTCGCTGCGTGCCCTGCGAACGCCGTCCGATGTCGGTCCATTATCGTCCGTTTTCGCGTGACCGCGACATCGTGCAGTGCTCGCCGTCCTTGTGCACTGTGCACTTTTCCTTTCCAGCGTCCGGTCGGCTCTCTGCCCCGCACCTCGTCCCCGTACCGGACCCCCCTTCCCCTCCCTCTTTTCTTCTTTTGGTGAACATGGTCGCCCGCACGCCTGCCTCGTCGAGCGGACCCCCTCTACTCTCCTTTATTTCCCCCTCCGCCGCTCTCGCAGGAAGCACGCCATGTTTTGACCTTATCTCCACATCATGCACCGTCTGTGTATCCCATCCCCGCGCATCCGCCGTCGGTGTGTTGTTTTCCCTCTCCGTTCGCCTCTATAAATACCCTTGGTCCTTGCTCTTCTTCTTCATCCCATTCCTCTCATTCCAGCAGAGCTACGAAATTCAGTTATCGTTGTGAAGCTAGGTTCGTAGTCTGAGGTGATAGTGTGATCTGAGAAGAAGGAAGGATCCGATTCGTCGAAGAAGTTCAAGTTCCCTTTTGGGTAGTCAATCTTAGGGTTCACGATGTTTTACTTCTCGTCGACTGTTTCTGGATCTGTTGGTTGCTACGCCATGTTTTGGGATAATCCATTATCTTGTTGTTTCTCTATTGTCCTCGTCTATCTCGACTTCTAGATTAAGTCTCGGTTGTGCCAAGTTGCTCTTAACCATGTATCCCTAGATCCCCGTGTGGTTTAGCATTCGAAGTCGTGTAATCTTTCGTGTAGTCCCTGATCTACGGAATGTAATCGCGTTTTCCCCTTTTCTGCTTCCAGTTTCGAATCTCGGGACGAGATTCTTTTAAGGGGGGTTGGTTGTAACACCCCGGTGTTACGATCCTTTTTAGCGCCGTGATTTAGGCCTCAATAAAGTTTTCAAAACGAGTTTCTCGGATTTTTTTTATTTAAAACGTATTCGACGCGATACGCGAATCCTGTGTGACGTAATTTCGCGAATTCAAATAAACATCCAGGTAAAATTTCAGTGCGTAAAAATAGTTAAGAATTGCTGAACGACAATTCTGGCCAATCGATAACGAACGGTTCATTCTATTAGATTAAGCATGAAAAGCAATGTTTATAAATAAAATAAAATCCGTTAATAAATAGAACGATATATATATATATATATATATATATATATAGATTTAGAATCAAATTTAAATTCGAGCTTGCTGATTTTTTTTGCTGTGCCTAGACGTTGCAAATTGACTAAAGTAATAAACCGTATATATATATATATATGTATATATATATGTATATGTATATATATGTATATGTATATAGGTACGCATGTATATATATATATATACACACACGCACGAGGAGGGGAAAACGATTGCACCGTATGCTGTTGCTGCCTCTGCCCCTTTCGGTCTTGTCTCTGTCTGCCATGCCCTTGTCATGTCTGTCTCCAATTGTTTTCCACGCTGAGCTGCTGCTGCTCTCACTTTCTCCCCGTGCTTGTCCTTGCTGCTGCTGCTGCCTTTAATTGTCTGTCTTCTTATTTTCTCTGCCACTGCGGTCTCCTGCCGTCCTTCCTTGCTCTCCTTTTTCTTCTACTAGGCCAACAGCCGAAGCCATCCACACCAATGATTTTCCTCTGCCTCGGTCCGTCGTCGTGGCCGGGCACCCGTGCCCAGCTGTGCCTGAGCTCGTACCTCTCCTCCTCTTCCTCTCCGCGAGCGAGTCCCCAACCCGCGCGCTCCTTCCTGCTAGGCGCGCTCGTGCCCCGCCGTCGCGGTGTCCCGCGCGTCAACGCCCTACTGTTTCCCCTCCCGGGAGCCACAGTCGTCGGAAGTTGCTCACTCCCGCTGCTCGGCTGCCGTGCGCGAGTGCGCGAGTCCCGTCGCGCTGTACCTGCAGCTCCTCGACAGTCCCTTCCAGGCGCCTCCTCCGCAGTCACCTGCGCTCCTCGGTCGCGGTCTCTGCACGCCGTGCGCGTGGCCGGCCGTTGCTAGCACCGGCGCCCCCCTCCTCTGTTTGCCTCGCGCAAGCTCCCGCCAAGGTTGCCCACCGCCGTCACCCGACCACTGCGCGCACCCTCGGTCAGCGCCGCGTCTCCATCGTGGCCGCGCCCCGCAGCGCCGCCGCGGCTCTGCTCGCAGACGGCTTGCCCAGCCGCGTCCTGCACTCCGACGTGACCGCGCCCTTGCTGCCTCTGTGCACGCTGTGCGTCCGTGCACGCCGTGGCGCCCCTGTTCCTCGTGCTGGCCACGCTCTCGGTCCCTGTGCTGCCCGCGTTGCCGTGGCCGGTCCGCTGCCGCTGGGCCACCTTCGTCGGTGCGCCGCGACTTGTCAGCCGGGCCGAGGAGTCCACCGTGCGCTGTCCAGGAGCCTGCCACGCCGCCGATGCCTGCGTACCCGGCCGGGCCGCCGCTGCCCCGTGGCTGATTTTTCCGCCGTCGACTGGTTCCCCTGCTTCGGTGATGAGCTCTGTTTTTGGGGATGACGTGAAGGTGAGAAATCCAAGAAATAGAAATACGCAAGGTGTTTACTGCTAAGTACACGACTCGTATGAATAGTGCAAATAGGGTTTGGCGATTAGCAAAACGAATAAGGGGTTTTCTGCAAAGCGCGCCCGCGCCCTGGGCTTGACCAGCTGGGCCGGCCTGTTGGCGCTGTGTCTGGGCCGCTCGCTGCCGCACGGTGGGCCGGCCGGTTGCCAACGCGCCTGGGCCGCGCTCTCGCTGGACTGGTCGCGTGCCTCTCGCACCGCCGGGCCGCGCCTGGCTAATGGGCCGTGCGCGGAGCTGCTGGGCCGTCGCGCCGTGTTGGGCCACGCGCGCGCCTTCGGGCCGAGTGGGCCGCCTAGGCTCGTTCCTGTTGAGTGTTTTGTTTTGCTAAATTAGTTTCGAGAATAAATTGATAAAATCAATATAAATTTATGTACCAGTCCAAAAATTATGAAACCAGTTTTGTTAGTATCCTAAAATCATGACCTACCTGCTAGTGTAATTTATTCACATAGTGGGATAATAATCTTAGGAGCTATATAATTAATTTGGGATACTTAATATTGTGAAAAGGTAAACTTGTAGGAATTGTTATGGTCAATTGGTAATAGTATCGGGTCTGAAATCTTTACAGTAGATTCCTAGCAATATTAGCTGCTCACCATAATTTGTAGCTCTAGAATAATTAGTTGCTAGATAAATAATAATGTCCTATTGCGAATAAAGAAACACCTTGGTTTGTATAACTAAAAACAGTTGTTGGGAAATAACGTCTTGTTCGATAACATGGGTATGTAGCCTAAGTACAGTCGTCGTTAGATCTAGCTCGTTAACTTGAGCGGCGTAAAGCGTATTTATACGAGTCACGATTTCAGTTGATTAATTACATCTTTGCATTTCATCGCATGCATAGCATATAGGTACGTCGGTGGATCACGGAGTCATCGGGAGTTGCTGGAAGAATGGTGCTTTTGGAGATCATGTCGCCATGATGGAAAGCTAACTTCTGATTATATTTTCCCAGGCAAGCCCCGGTGCATAACCCCTACCTTTCTGCAGTTTAAATTATATATGTGCATTAAGTTTTAAGGAGTTGAATGAAACCCACTTGCAATATATCTTTATCCTATGAGTCTTACTAGTATGACAGGATCGTGTAGATTGCTATGCTATAGGACTCCGGTAGAAGTCGAGTGATTGCCTGTCACTCGCGAGAGATAGGAAATATATTATTGGATTACTATCACTTGGAAAATATGAAAATGGTGACCGGGCAGGGATATGGTTTGGTTATTGGTGGGTGTAAGAAGTTGTGTCGCCGCGGAGGCGGGTCATAGCTTGGTTACACCGTTTCTCCCTGTCTGGTCGATTAAGGACCGATCGTGCATATGACTCTAGGCAGGTCACAGACTTATTATCCCGAGCACATACTTGTGTATGGGCGCTTGGAAAGCTTGTTGCTCTCTTGTCGCGGATCCGGCTCTTTCCGGACCGACTGTCAGGGTTTTATTTTGGTGGAGGAGGTCCTTGCGCCGCACTGAGTCCGGGACTCAGGGGCGGGGGGCTTGGAGTCCCAGTTTGGACGGGGACCTGGACACCCGGGACAGGAGAGTGATGGGTTAGTCCCTGCTTGTGCCCGGGGTACAAGCGGGGCGTGTGTTTTCGGGGTACCCAGCTGGGGGCATTGATTCGCGAATCGCCGGGCTATCCGGTACGGCTTGTCTACGGTTTAGCATCGTAGTAAGAATTGAAAGATGGAAGATGGACAAAGGAAATCTGATTGCTTACCACTTTCTTGAAAGTAGCACAGGTGCTTACATAGAATGGTTAGTTAATGAACCAATGCGGCTATTATTAAAAATCAAATATAAGGACGCATGCTTAGTAATGCTTTCTGCAAATGCAACCCACAAACCAGATAGCCTTGCATATCCTTGGAGTCTTTTCTTTTCTCCTATCGGGTAAGTCTTGCTGAGTACAATTGAGTACTCAGGGTTTATTCCCCCTGTTGCAGGTGACAGGTGGATGCTAGAGCTGACCTTTATGTGTGGATTCCTCCTGGTGGGCTCAGCGAGGATTTCCTTTACGCTGCGATCGTAGTTGTTATTTATAACTCTCACCAAATACTTTTATAAATGGAAGTTTAATAATCTGTTGTCGTAGTTTATATATCAATACTTCATCATGTCATTAATAGAGGTTTATTTCCGCTATAACTCTGATCACATATTTATATTCCGCTATTCAAGTAAATTGTTTATAACTCTGATAATATGATTTCATTCCGTTGTCATATTAATAAATATTATACTCTGATGTTGTATTAAAAGTGATGTAAGAAATGGTTACGAATGATGTAAGCTTTATTCTCTCATTTGTGATCCTGATGGCAAAAATGTGGATTTTCGGGTTCTCCCCTAGGGTGTGCCCGACGGAATCGAGTAATTTAGCGTTCTCCCTCGAGTGCTTAGTGTCTAATGGAAGACAAGCACTCCTGTGAGGCATTAAATTAGGCGGTTCTGCCACAGCAGTGCCGTTCCCACCCATGGTTTGGAGTCATGTACCCATTCCTGCCACAGCCAACGTAGGCGCAAGGCTCTTCCAAATCTATCCAAATCTGGCACCCCCAACCCTCCCAAATCCTTTGGCATGCATGATGTCGCCCAGTTAACCAAGCAATGCTCCCCATTTGCGTTCTCATCTCCCTTCCAAAGGAAAGATCTTCAGAATTTGTCAATTTTCTTTCTTGCCCATACCGCCAGTGGAAATACAGTGAGGTAATAGGTAGGCATTGAGGAGAGTACTGAGGTGACCAATGTAAGTTTGCCCGCTCTGTTGAGCATTCTACCCTTCCAACCCGGTAGCCTCTTCCCGATGCGTTCAATGAGAGGCTGCACATGGACCTTCTGCATGGATCTTGTGTGGAACTGTTGTCCCAAGTAACGGCATGGGAAGGATTCTCTTGTCCCTACAAAGGAGGCTAGCACGTGGTCTAGATCGATGTCCTGACATCTGATCGGGTGGACTGAGCTTTTTGTAGATTTATGTGTAAGCTTGATACCCTGCCGAATTCATGAAGGATCATCGTGATGGAGTCCAGGTCGTCCTTGATTAGATTAATGAAGATGGCCACATCATCAGCATACATAGAGATTTTCCACCTGGTGGTGGCTAGAGGTAGAGCAGTGAGGTCGCCTTGCTGTGTTGCCATGTCTAGCAGGCGTTTGAAGCGGGTCCATAGCAAGTATGAACAACATTGGCGATAGAGGGTCGCCTTGCCGAACCCCCTCCTGTGGCTAAAAGCTGGACTCTGCTGTCCATTTAGTAGCACTCTCAACGATGTCGTGCGGAAGAGAATCGAAACCCATTCCTGCCACGTGGTCTGAACCCTAAGGCCTGCAATACCTCCAGTAGGTAGCTCCAGTTCACCGTGTCAAAAGTCTTGTGTATGTCAAGTTTCAGGAACAGCACGGGCATCTTCCCCTTTTGCATTGTCCGCACTGTGTTTTGGACATATAGGAAGTTGTCGTGGATGCTCCCTCTTTTTAATGAAGGCACTTTGGTATTTTGAGACCAAGGAGTCCAGCAGCGGTGCCATCTTGTTTGCGAGTAGCTTGGCAAAATCTTCGCTATGCTATGAATGAGACTGATCGGGCGGAAAGTTGTACACTCGCAAGGCATCCCTTTTTTGGGGGAGTAGTAGATGATGTTTGCCGTATTTAGGAGCTCAAAACCTTGGGAGTTTAGCATGTACAGGTTGTTCACCATCGTCAGCAACATCGTCCTTGATAATGTCCCAACAGGCTGAAGAAGGCACCTGTGAAGCCATCTGGGTTCGGCGCCTTGTCAGACGGCATGGAGTTAATTGTGTCTTTGATCTCATCCTCTGTGAACGGGGCCCTCAAGTGCCAAAAGATCTCTTGGAACATATCCGAGTGTGGACCAATTGAACGTTGCTGGTTTCAACGTATGGGAGCCTAGGTGTCCTAAGAAGTTGCCCATGATAATTTTTCTTTATCATTGTGTGTAGTCGCCACCCTCTCATCTGTGTGCAAGATAATGGATATAGTTCTTCCTCAATCTTATGCTAGCACGAATATGGAAGAAATTGTGTTTACATCTCCATTGCGGATGTATGTCAGCCTCGAGCGTTGTCTGATTCTATATTTTTCTATGGCCGCCAATCTGGTGCTTCTGATTTTTAGACGTCGACGCAGGTTGAGCTCCTGTTGGGTGAGTGTCCTAACTTCTTGCGCTGCCCTCGAGCTGTAGTAGGACCTCTTTGATGATAACTAGCTACAACCGTGTGTCCCCGATCTTTTCCTTGCGCCACCGCTTAATGCATTTTGCCACTCGCGCTAGTTTTATGTGCAGTCGTTTGATGGGTAGCATAGAGTGGACCGGTTTATTCTAGACTTGTTCCACTAATTCCTTGAACCCATCCACCTTGACCCAGAAATTTTTGAAGCGGAAGGTCCTGTTGTGGTGGTGCTCGAGCTCTCCTTGCAAGAAGCAGCGGAGTGTGATCAGACATGAGAGAAGGCAAGGAGTGTAGAAAGCATGTCGGGAAGGCTAACTCCCAATCTGGGGTGCAAAATAATCAGTCGATTCTTGTCTGTGTCGGATTGTCTTGCTCGTTGCTCCAAGTGAAGCGGCGGCCATTAAGGCCTATCTTCTTCAGGTTCAGATCATCGATCACCGCTTTGAAGGAGTCCATGAGGCGTTGGTTTAGATTGGTGTTATTTTTGTTTTCCGCCTGGTAGATGAGATTAAAATCTCCTAGGATAAGCCACCTCCCATGGGCCGGGCAAGGGGATGGTAATTTTCTCGGCGTCTCCTTGTGGGACGTAGACAACCGTGATGTGCCATTTGGTTCCATCTGCTCTCATAGTGATTGTTGCAGTCACGCGCGTGTGTCGATAGCTGGTGGTCGGAGCTGAAAATAGTCCTCATTGACCGCGATAAGAATGCCGCCTGTCGTTTGTGTGGCTGGTAGGGCAGCAAAAGTGTTGGTGAACTTTGCCCCTATAGTAAGCCTAACGACGCTTTGGTCCAGATTTTGCAGCTTCGTCTCCTGCAAACACACGATGGTGGAGGCCGTGTCTCTTACCAGTAGACTCACAGCATCTTGCCTCGCCACGTCGTTAAGACCTCTGACGTTCCAGCAAAGAATGTTACAGTTGCGTTGCGGCATAGGAGTTGGTTTTTTTTTCGCCTCTCATCTAGATACAACTGTAGTATCTGTTCGTGAACTGACACACACCAACGCCAAACACACACACTCACCCCACACCACAAGTACACAAACAAATCCTACAACTACACCTAGATTCTAAGATCACGTCCTTTGTGAGATCACTGGGTCCATGGATCCGTAGACGACGAGGTGCGTTCACATTCCCTTTGTGGTTCCACGCGCGAGAGACAACATAGTTATTTTGGGACGAACTCCGGTGAGACACCAGAAAATCACAGCCAATGGGGCTTGATCCCTGGTCGGCAAGGTCCCAGCCACCGGCCTTGCCACCCGAGCTACGCTCGGTTCTCGGCATAGGAGTTGGTTGTGAACCCATTAGATAGCAGCTGGACTTGGTGCCAGAAAATGAGAAAAAGAGCAAAATACAAAGTCTCAGCCTGGGCGCCTCTTTTTTGATGGCTGGAGGAGCACCTGCCATTCCTAGTGGGGCCGCCCCCAAGAGGCTGCCTGTGCTGTTGGAGTGACGCCTCGGACGGAGACTGCCTTACATTGACAAAAGCTGCTGTGCCGACGCCCATAGTGGTGGAGGTCGCATAGGTTGATCCATGTGTTCGCTCGCCAGGTTTCAACCAGCCCAAACTAACCAACCAACAGTATTTTGCTTTCACATAAAACCAGCACCAGCCAGCCCAAACCAGCCCAGAAACCAACCAGCGAACAGGCCGGATGTTGGGTCCCTGGCCCATCACCCTTGCAGCCTTCGTGGATGACAACAATAGACTGGGGACGACATAACAGGGGCGTGTTTGGAACGTAGTTTTTTCATAGGAATTTTGGAAGGATTTCATTCCTCTGGATAGAATGCCCGGTGATTGCGTTTTGGAACATAGGTTGCGTAGTTTCCTTTCCTCTGAAACACTGTAGCGGCAAACGAGATTCACAGAAAAATAAACATCTGCTCCCACCTCTGGTTTTTGTTTCCTGAGCTGAAGCCCGAGGCAGCCATGCCATTCAACTCATCTGAGTGGAGTAGATTAGTTATTTGTAGCCTGTATAGTAGGAAACGTGGAGGTTAAATATAGTATTAGTACCCATATTTGCCTAACCTGTTACAATTCCTATGTTATAAATTCCTGTGTTTTCAAACAGTCTAAAATTTCTGTTCCTTGTGTTTTGAAATCCCGTAGTTTTTTTACTTTTCCATCATACATTATTTCTGTATTTTTTCCTATTCCCGCGTTTGAATTCCTTGGTTACAAACAGACCCTAGGACGACGAAATAAGACACTACTGAAGGAAATTGGCTGTTGGTAGAGGCTTAACATGGATAACAAAAATGTAGCCCAGGTACTTGCATCAAGGCTCCTAAGCCTTTGAGCAGGTGGCTTCCGCTCCACCGTCAAGGCCACACAGAGCTGTCCATCGCCTTGATCACCGGATCCGAGAGCGGCCCGCTGAACAGCATGAAGTAGTTAAGCAACATGTCATCCGTCGGGTTTCCTTTCTCCTCCATGATGCCGAGCTTCTTCTTGAACACCTGGTGATTTTTTTTAATTTTAACACTTTTTGAAAACTAATTTTAAATCTAACACTGTCTGTTTTTTTTAAACTAACATTTTTGACCGCGGCCTATTGCCTTGGCGTGGCCAAATGTCTGTGCCACGCCATGCATGGTGGCGCGGCAGAGGGCTAACGTGGCGGCAACCGGATTCGCTGACCGTTGACGTGGCAGGGCCTGCCGCGCCACCGACCTTGGCGCGACATAGTCGAATAAAATCCCGCGGCCAGTCCCGCCTGCCCAAGCAGCAAGCCCGCCTGGCCGCCACGCCCGCCGCCCGCCCGGCGGTATCTGGACGGTTTAATCGGAACGTGTTGCGTCGATAGTGGTAGTTATTCTAAATATTGCTTGACGTAAAATCAATAGTGAATTTATTTCTGTCTTTTGTTGATTTTTTTCATGGCCGAATAGAGAATTTGATAAGCCAATGATTTTTTTCCATATTTCATAATACGGTTAACCACTATGTTAACTAATCGATTACGAAAATCTGATCAAATTGAAACGAATATTTTTTAAGGGAACTTATTTATTTGGTTTTTTCGCACCATATTGTAGGATCGGCGACGACGTGATCATGGACCCCAGCTTCCTCGACCCCTCACGCAAGACGCTGGCCACCGGCGTCGAGATATCTCGGGACTGTCGGTTTCTGAACTAGTTGCTACTTAATTTCGCATGCAGTGATGCCGCGACGCATTGAAACGAATATGAAGCAAATAATGAAGTCCGTACGCAAGTTGATAAGCTGTCACATAACATTTTCATTGGTTTGACATAAGTTCGACATAACATAACAACTAAGCCTGCAAGTTCGAACGCCAATAATAGTTCGACCTAACAAACTAAGACCCAGGAGTGTAAGGATCCCTCAGAAGTCTCTGTATCTTCGGATTTGTTGGCAACACATTGGGAGTGTAGCCAAAGTCGATGTGGTCGCGTCGTCGATGCATACGGCTCGTACCTTGCAAATATATGATATGCACGATTACTTAGAATTTTTTATGATCGTTAGTTCATGTAGCCTACGTATTTAAAGAAACTACCTTTGTTAGTACTTGTGAGGCTCTTTGGGTACCAAGCGGAGCACCACCTAGCTGAGACATGCCGATCTCATCCTGCGGCCAATCGTCACACTGGGCGTGCTGTCTGCGGAAGCCCGGGGGTCGTGTCATCGTCGTCCTCGGTTGCAGGTCCTTCTCAACACTATGATGTGGTGGTGTACGCACCGCGAAAGTGGCACCTGTCATCGGCTGAGAAGAGCCGTCTGATGTCCTTAAAGAGGTTGAAGACGTGTCACCCGACCACGTCGGGTTGTGGCGGTTTCTCATAAGGAGTGTCCATGTAGCTTAGCTTCTGAGCTAACTTCCTGCAGCTCTTTTTCACCTTCTGCATAAATAGACATTAAAGTTAGTGCATTTTTCAAATGCATATACAGTAAAGAAACATTTTCAGAACGGACTAGTTTATGTTTACCTCCACAAAAGCCGCGAGAACGCCTGGCTCCTGCCCTCTAGACTCATGAAGTCGGAACGCTGCTTTGTTGGACATCCTTGATAATTGTGTCATCTGGGTATAGAAACGCGGTTTAACAGTTTTAGTACACATACTTAATACTAAAAGGATAACAAATTATACCATTCAAGTATCTTACCACGTATCTTTAAAGCGAGACTCTCTATAGCTGTGTGTCCTCCCTAGTGGTAATGTCGTACACATCTTCGATGACATTTTCCTCCGAGTCCTCGTCAATCGCCTCCTCAGTGTACGGGGGCTTGATATGTGTCCTCATAGACCTGTGAAGCCACCGTAGGTACTCATCGAGGTGTGCTGGTCGTGTGGAGGACCCGCATGGACCGACTGCTGTTCTCTGGTCTCCCACAAGTGGATGTGCGCGTTGTGTGTCACGCGCCAATCCTTGGTCTTGTACCTCTTCCTGCGGCCATACCTGCAATAAAATGATGTTAGTTGTACCACACATACCTCTAAATTATATCTTTGTTATTAATCGATAACGTACCCGTGCAATCCTTGGTTGGTGGAGTAAAGCGGTGGTGGGCAGCCTGTTATTCTTTCAAACTGTCTGCAGACTCTGACAGGTAAGTGAATCTCGACCACGTGGAAGAAAATAAGAGGGGCATTGCAGCGAAACTCCTCTGACTCATCTCTAGTGATAGGACTGAGATAGTACTGTAGCTCCGGAGCATCCCAAGGACACAAATGCACCTGAACATTTCGTAATTGAGTTAGGCTGTGATATAGTATACATCGAACAAGACACATGTATGATAGTAAAGAGAGTGTAACCTGGTGCTGGTGTCAGGACATCGAGACCGTCCGTGTACTTCCTATACTTGCGGCTAGCATTCTCTCTAACTAACTCTGATTCCGTCTAGATAAACAGAGCTGTAGGGAGTGTATCCTGCCCATTTCATTATTGCATTAAACACGATAATGAATTAACCATTAATAAACTCATCATATGTAACCATATCAAAGAATATAATGAACCAAAGTACTTATCGGTAAACCAGTATTAAGGGGCATCCCAACGGGCCATCGTTCCCAACACTAAACCTAGAGTAGGTACGAGCAACCCCCAAGGTTCGCATACCCTGAGGTGCGACGGCAGGCAACGCATAGCTGTCGATACGTCCATGCCAGGACTACGCTGCTCCAGCTGTACGCCGCTATGTTCTCCCACGGTTGGCATAGTATGTCAAGGAAGATCCAGCTGATAGTGTTGCCCGAGGCGTTTGAAAAAAGAAAGCACCAAGAAAGTGCCAGAGCCACACTCGAGCGAACCTGTCGATCAGAGCCTCCTCAGCATGTGGGTTCAAGTAATCAAAGCGCTCTATAATCCAAGACGACGAAACACCAGAACTTTTTCTAAAATTGACCAAAGAAAATGAGACCCGATGGCTGTAGGAAAGCAATGCAAGTATTAAATAGGCTTGAATGTCTCACTTATATTTCTTAGAAGCCTCGTCGTCTGGTGGAAGAAAGCCAGTAAACTGAGCCACCAGCTCCCTCCAGTGATCGTTGTCAACTATCCCTGTCACTGGAAGTCCCCCCAACCGAAGGTCAAAAATAGCCTTCACGTCCTGTATGGTCAATGTCATCTCGCCACAAGGTAGGTGGAACGTGTGGGTCTCAGGCCTCCACCTGTTATAAGAATATAACGACTGTTAGTTGCCTCAAATTTGTTACAAGAAAGTTTATGTACAAAGAATGCACTCGCACCAGCTGCAATAAGTAGTGCTGGGTCAAGGGGCGAAAGACCGTGGTTGACAACACGGACAAGCTCGAGGAAGTCGGCATGCCGTTTGTACGGCGTGTAACGCTCGTCCCACTAGTGCGCCCTGGTGTGCGTGCAGGGCCTCAAAGTAGACAAGGCCACCTCTGCGTCGTTGTCACTCAAGATGTGTGCTCGGTGCTGGTCGTCGTCCTCCACCTCAAGAGTGGGGTACAACGGGTGCTGCGTGGGAGGGGTCATCCTGTTATAAATTGATAAACAAAGCGTTAGAGTATTTAAATTAATAAAGTTCAAATTAACATTATGTAGCATTGCAAAATTTAAACTACTTGTTATGCAATACGAACACAATATGAAAGCACATGTATATATTCAAAGTAACATTAACAATCATATCACGCACTAGTAACATAAATAACTTTACTAGGAATATAAGCATTTGACGAAACTTCATGAAGTCATCAAAATCGACATATCACACACTAGTAAATACCGATATTTGTAAACTAGTATCTATACCCAAAATCCCTAACTAAATAACTAACTATAAACTAAATAATAAATACATAATCAATCCCTAAACCTAAAATCCTAACTATACTAAAAACACACAATCTCAAACCTAAAAACTACCTATATAAATCACAAACAAATTCACTAACCTAACTATCATAAATCACTAACTATCATAAAACAATAACCATCATAAAACTCTAACTATTCTAAATCACTAATTATCCTAAATCAATAATAATCAAAATAACCTGAAATCGAGAGGGAGGTACCTTAGGAGCGGGCGGCCTTGACGCGCCAGTATTCGTGGCGCAATCGACGTGGGCGTTGTTTGGGGAGTGGGCGAACGCGGCGTGGGCGCGACCGGCGCGGGCGCGTGCGGGCGCTGGCAGCAGACGCTGCACGGCGGCGGGGCGCGTGCGGCTGGCGGGCGGGCAGGCGTGCGTGCGAACGGACGGGCTCGCTCGCGATATTTATTTGGCCGTGCCACACCATGCACCGTGGCGCGGCACTACCGCGCCAAGATCGGTGGCGCGGCAGAGCCCTGCCACGTCAACGATCGCGGATTCCAGTCGCCGCCACATCAGCCCTCTGCCGCGCCACCATACATGACGCAGCACAGGCATTTGGCCACGCCAGGACAACAGACGGGGCAAAAAAATATTAGTTTAAAAAAACAGGCAGTGTTAGATTTAAAATTAGTTTTCAAAAAATGTTAAAATTAAAAATAAATTCCACCTGACCAGCCTTCCCCTGTGCATCTCCTCGGGGCCACGACGTGGCCGCAATGCGGACGAGGCTTCGCAGTTTTGGCAACAGAATCGTTGATTTTGCAAATATGCCAGTCGAAACATGTGCTTCTTGATTTCTCTGCCATTTTTCTCTATTTCTCTCCTTTTCTTGCTTTTCTCTCCTAGACTCATCCACTGGAAGACAATACGTATCTAGACTTATAACTTGTATTATGTATCTATACCCCCCATGATTTGAACTTTCTACTAACCATTAGAAATACTTACTCCGGTCCAAATTATAAGACGTTTTAGTATTTCTAGATTCATAACTTTTAATATGTATCTAGACATATCATATATCTACGTGCATAGCAAAATCTATGACTAAAAATATTAAAATGTCTTATAACTTGGAACGGATGGAGCAGTTCTCTTGTTGACGGGGCTATTACATCAGTACTTTTTAGCGAGCGAATAATGCTTTTCTCTCACAACAAATCAGCATAAGCATCTGTATAAGTCAAATTTCAGCGAAACGAACAGAGCCGCGTATGCTTGTATCTTGAGCAAATGTAGGTTTGGGAAGAATTATTTTGATCAGTTTGTATTCAATTAACTGACATGCAATGGCTTGTTTGAGAGGATATAGTGCTTCATGAAACATTTTTCCTATCAATCCTAAAGCAGCAGTTGCAGCTGCTGTCGGAGAGAGTAGAGCCGTTTAGCCTGATATCTTTTCTGCGGTTAATAATCTTGCAAGAGCTCTGCGTGAGTGGCTGAATCTTGGATGGGAAACGAAAAGGACAGCCATTTTTCAACAATTATATATGGCTCCATTTGGAACGAGAGGACACAGGGCAGAAGAATTTGGGAACCCGTTTCTTTTGGAGAGCCAAGTTCTTTCCATCGGACCGGGAGAAACTGCATCATCACTCCAACAATAAACAGCGGCTTTCTGTGATACCAGAAGCCAATTTATTCAGGTTCAGGTGACGAAGGGGTGTCATGATTAAGCATGATACTAGACATATTATCTTGTCAAATTTTAGATAGTGCAAGACCATTGATTGCACTACGACGCAGATCGCATAGTTGATATTGATACTATAGTGTTACAAGTTACATTCCTTAATTTCCAGGAATTTGTTCAGGTTGAGGTTATAAAGAAGTGCATGATCAGGGGCGAAGCTTTCTGTTGGATACATCTGAATATTACAGTGCAGTTTACCACTTGTTTCCTGTTAATACTACTGGTAGAAAAAGCAGCAGCCCAAGCTTCCCTATTTCAGTGAATGAAGGATACTACTTCAGTGCAGCTGCTACTAGGCACAGGGGCAAGATTGCATGGTATTTGTGGACTGCAGTCAGTCAAGCTAGTAGTTTTAGGTTTGGACTTAGTCAAACTTTTCTACATTTATAAAAAAGTAGTATCAATAATAATTATTCAGATACTATAAATATCAATTTTTATGTAGATTTGGTTAAATCTAATATAGATCACAGAAAAGCTGAAACTGTACTGTTGTTTCTACGAACGGAGGGAGCAGCTCTGACTTCTGAATCACATTTGCATGCAAGTACTCTCAAAGCCCTCTTCAACTTGTTCATTTGGTTGTTGCTTGTCGTAAACGATCGTAAATTTTCAATCGAAATAGTATTTTTCTCTCATACAAACTAGCCAGCAGTACTTCTTCACGAACCAGCCAACCGAACAGGCTGCTTGTTGATACAGACTGTGCAGAGTCAAACGGAATTTGTTGCAGGCTTGCAGCTGATATACATGGCCGCGGGTGTCGCCGTCCTCCATGATACGCCCGAAGATGCTTGGAAATTGGAAATGAACACCACACGGCACCTAAACTCCACACTCACTCTGTACTCGTGCTGTCAAATTCCTTGGTGAAAGCGTCAAACGGTCTGTTCGTTCGTTGGTTTCAGCCAGCCCAAATCAGCCAGCCAACTATGTTTTCCTCTCACAACAAACCAACATCAGCCAACCCAAATCAACCCAGAAAACAACCAGCCAACGGTCCGAAAGACTCGAGAACCACAGCCACCACCATTTGTCTCGCGGGTCGCGGCACGGTGAAAAAGCGACCAATTACTGGGGCGCGTCGTGCCGTTGGCCACTACCGCCAACCGGCCTCGCGCGCGGCGTTGGTTCTGCACGGGCTCGATCCGCCTGCCTCCGAAAACTACTTCCCCAGAAGCGGACGCCCACGCCCCCGCGCGCGCGGTGGCAGCGGACCAGAGGGAGAGGCGGCCAGGTGCGCCTGCGCGGCGGTGTTCGTGGGGACAGAGGGCCTGGCTGCGGAAGCGTGGGCTCCGCCCAACCCAACACGACCGACCGGCGACCGCCTTTCGCTCGGTTGCTCCCCTGTGACGTGCTCACCAACCGCGCCAGCCGCGTCGCTCGCGCTCCTAGTCCCATGGACTTCGTTTACCATTGGGTACGCGCGCGTGTTTCGTGTTTTCCACACAGCTGCTGTGTAACGCCCATGGTTTCGGGCCTTTCGCAGATTTGCTGCACCGCCGCCGCCAGCGGATGATCATTCGAGCTCTGCGTCAGTTGATTGGCTAGCTAGCTGAAGTGCTGAACCTACTAACTGTACTGCGAGCAGCTAGCAGCGTTGAACAAGCTTCCCGCGAGCTGCGTGACCGATCCTCTACTTCTCAAAGTATCCGTGGGTGTGCTTTATCTCTATTCGCGGTTGACAGGGATGGATCTAGTAGACATACATACCGGTGCATCTATGGATGCATCGAACGGGGGATGTCCATGATTGATACATACTCCTCGTCGACTTTGTCATCTCTTAGGGCTAATTTGAAAACTCAAATCCCTTCGAGATTTTTAACTTTTTAGGTAAGAAATTCACGAGAAATAATTTGAATAATTATTTAGTTTTTAATGGAGGGTTTTTTCATAACTGGATGTGCCTCTCCTTTCTTCCAAATTAGCCCTTAGAGGTTTGTTACTGACTCAATGCCTTAGTGGACTAAAGTACTAAAACGCTTAAAACATTCGTTGCAGCAGAGTTTCCGCTATCAAATTCCCTCTCACATCGGTATAGACGAAAGTTTCTCGTAATATATCAGTCGGAAGTTAGTCTCAATGAAAGTTTAGTGTCCCGGTTTATAAGGTCTGGAAATAGTGTGTAGACTAGTTTTATCCTTATAAAACTTGTTTCAATCCTATAAAACTTCGATAATATCTCTCTTCATCAATATTGTGTTATGTCGTATATTTGTAATAGTTGGCAGCTTATTTAATGCTCATGAAACTCTCATGACACATCTACTCAGACTAATCTAAGTTGACTTGTTAGGGCAGTTCCAACGCGACATAGCCACTGGTTTTTATCATTAATTAGCTTACCACATAGGCAGCGGATATGCATGGAATTAAATGAGAAAAGAGAAGAAAATTAGAGGAAATCGTTTCTCTTAAGAGAAGCTGTGTTGGCTCGAACACCAAAGCACAAAGAAACGACCGATCATGTGGGTCCACAAGCACGCCTCGTCGGCGGTCGCTGTTCATCGAGTGCGTGCCACGCCGCTGGCTCCTGCTCGCAGAGCGTGCTCCCCCACCGAGCTCCAATCCGCAACCATGCCTGCCGGTGGTCGCTGCTTCGCAGCCATGCCGTAGGCCACCAATGCTCCCTGTGCTTGCGTCATTTTTGGATCCAATGAGTGAAGAGAGAGAAGAACGAGTCGGCCTGGGCAAGGAGCGGACCGGAGAAAAGGAAGAAGATGCCCACGCGCGAACCGGGGAAAAGAAAGAAGAAGCCCACATGAATATCTTTATGGGTTATGTGGCGTAGTTGTTTGATCCGGACTTATCCTAATTTTGTTCATTTAAAAATCAAATAAATTCTAAAGCTTAGATTAAATGCTATGTGAATTAGAGTCTCAGTCCCACATAGGAATTTGACTAAAGGTAGTCAACTTAAATAGATGACTGTTGTGTGGACCTTAATTTAGTGAAGTTTAAGTGAGACAAAAGATTTGCCACACGTGTAGACCGAGCTAGATTGGGTTGCACTGTCACAACATGACGCGAGATGGGGTAGTTGTGCCACTTCAACTGATTAATGGTGAATTGGTTGTGGTTGATGGATGAACTGGTGACGGTCATAGTTATGGCTGCAGTTGCTAGTAACTCCCATATTTATGGCTGCGGTTACCGGTGGTTGATGCGCACTTCAGGTGTCAAGGTTTATGCTCTACCCTTCTCCTTCCACCTCCCGTGTCTTTTCTATAAAGAAGGTGCGCTCGCCTTTAGCCTCACGTATGACGAACATACATCTAGTGCACCATTCTTTCGTTGTTGTTGTTTTCTAGTTTCCTCGTTCATCTATGACACCTGCTCAGATGTGCGTGTGATTAGTTTTTTAGGGAGCGCACTTCATCGCATGACTGCTCCTGTACTCGGTCATAGATCTGGAACCTCTACTTCGTGGTGGTCATGCTGCGCTCTGTGATGTCTTCTTCTTGTTGACCGCTCAACGTCATCTTCTTCCCAACAACCTCGTGAACATCCACTTTATGGTGGCCGTTTGTGAGACCGCACGACGTACATTTCCCTGCATCGACTGAGGTCCATGACATCGAGCAACCCACTATGTCGACTAGTGGAAATGACGTCGGTGTCTCTGGCACAGGTCCCGCCTCTAGGTATACTACTGTACTCACTGAGTTTGTGAAGTTTAGCACTTTTTGTCATGATCAATATGTTCATCGAGTATGATTACTGTTGTGAATAGATCACGCATGCATATATATGTCCTAACAAATCTGCTAAGTATTTTTCTTGATTAAATTATGTCTGAAAATATTTAATAGTATTTTATATCCATAATTTATTAGTGAAGTGGCACCTATAGAAACTACCCTGCAGTTTCAAGGTTGGGATTGCCTTGGACCATTCTCAATAGGAATTTTTATCTTCATTTCAACAAGATGCTATATAAACATGTATGATGATATAGCAATATTTTTATTTAATTAAGAAAAGACAAAAGCGATAGGTTTAGTCAAGATGAAACTTACTTGGCTTTACATGTCTTGGAGAGGTTAGGAAGCAATAAAATGAGAATATACTTTGAGAGTTTCAAATGTCTCGCAACTAATAGTTAGCCAGTTAATATCTAGCTGGAAGCTATTAATTAGCTAGCTAACTTTCAGCTAATTAGTTAGCTATAATGTTTAGTTGGAAGCTAGTGCCGAGCATCTATTTTCTTCTCCCACCATAGTAGTAGTTACTAATGAATCATACACCTCTTAGAAGAAATCATTACCAGGGTGAGAAAAGGAAAAAAGAACATATATATAGAGAAATGCTATCCAACAACTGAGTGTTGGACACTAGATTTCTCCTCGCCCGCGCGCCTTCTCTCTCTCCGGCCTCTCCCTCTCTTCTTCTCCAAATCCGGCGACCTTAGAAGGGGAAATCGAGGGAGGCAGGCCGGCCAGGTGGTGGAGATGGTGGCAGGGCGGCGTTCGGGTCCTGGCGGCGGCGAAGGCGGCCGGACCAGGTTGGGATGGGGGAGCCCATGGTCGGAGCTCGCCTTGGAAGAAGGAGGGAGGAGGGAGCGGAAGAAGGAGGCCACCGGGCCTCAGCCGCGGAGCTTTGGCGAAACCCTAACACGACGGCGGCAGGGGCGAGGAGGAAGAAGAACAGTGAAATAATCAAGTGCTCTTCACTGGTAAAACGCTCAAGTGGGCTGGCTAGACACTTCCTATATATGTTCCTAGAAGAACATATTCCTCGATGTCTGCTATAAAAAGGCAGAGCACCTACCCAATTTACTACAAAAAAGAATATATATAATCCTAGAAGAAAGGAGCGTTTGATCCAAACGGTGGCCCGGCGGCCGGCCGGCAGCATCCAACGGCTTGTAAAAGAAGGCCACTGCTTATGTTTCACCACCTCCAATTCGATATTTTAGAGCATCTCCAAGAGAATAGCCAAAAAGACTAGCCAAATTTACTGATTTAACTACTCTCTAAAATAGATTTAACAAAAAAAAAATACTAGGGTACTCCAACATACTCTATAAAACTAAGAGGCCGGATGACTAGTGAGGTAGGCTATGTAAAAATAAATAGCGAATAAATGAGATAGAGAGCTACTAAATTTGAAGAACCATTTTACAGAGTTTAGAGACATTTTTCCTTTAATAATAACTAAATTTACCTTAGAAAACGATTTGACTAATATCTCGCCGATGCTCTCTGAAATGGCGAATCGTGGCTTGTCTCATGGACTCATCGTTCCGGCATCGTCAATCACATGCACAATTCCAGCACCCCAGCCGGGCTCGAGCCAATCCGCGCAAAAGCGTGAACTGCCTGCCCATCCCGCCGCCGCGCTCTCCCGTCTCCCCCACGTCTTCCGCTTCCCAATCGGCTTCCTGGTGCTCTATATAAACCGCCATGCGCTCCTCATCGGTTGCACGCATGCAAACGAAACACGAGCAACCTGGCTCGAGCAGAGAGAAAGAAAGAGACGAGAGCGCCCGAACCGCGCGCACTCGGCCCGTGTCGCGATAATCCAATCGAAACCGCCTCACCGTTGCCCGCCAGGCCGCCAGTAAACCTGCTTAATTTAGGCATACGTGAGGAGATTGTGGGAGAAGATACTGACCACACAACGGAGGGCACTCCCTCCCGGTTCCTTCGTCCGCGTACGTCGTCGTCGATCCGTCACTCCCGTGATCTGATCCGGCCAGCAGCCCCTCCGATCCCCCTCCAGGCCGACGATCGCCGACTGCATGGGGACGGCGGCGGCCGGCGATGGCGACCGCCCCCTCGGCGCCGCGGCGGCGGCGGAGCACAAGGTGAACCTGTCGGCGCGCCAGCCGTTCGTGCAGGCGGTGCGGACGGGCCTGGCGGAGACGTTCTTCCCCGACGACCCGTTCCGGGGCTTCGGGTCGCGCCCGCCCGCCGCGCGGGCCTGGGGCGCGCTCAAGTACTTCGTGCCGGCCCTGGAGTGGGCGCCGCGGTACAGCGTCGGCAAGTTCAAGTACGACCTCCTCGCCGGCGTCACCATCGCCAGCCTCGCCATCCCGCAGGGCATCAGCTACGCCAAGCTCGCCAACCTCCCGCCCATCATCGGCCTCTGTATGCGTGCCATGCATCTTTTCTCTGGATTAAATTCTTCCGCACGCACGTCCGCCTTCTCGGTCATCACGACGATAGACGTGGACGTGCGTCTCTGCACACGTTCGCCGCAAGCGCATTGATTTCAGCTCACATTTAATTCTTCTTGGTGTCTTGTACTACTAGATTCCAGTTTCGTGCCGCCACTGCTGTACGCGGTGTTCGGGAGCTCGAACAACCTGGCGGTGGGCACGGTGGCGGCGGCGTCGCTGCTGCTTGCGTCCATCATCGAGACGGAGGTCCCGCCGGAAGAGAACCCGCAGCTGTACCTGCAGCTCTTCTACACAGCCGCCTTCTTCACCGGCGTCTTCCAGACCGCACTAGGCGTCTTCAGGTCCATAACATATACTTGCTTTTGCCTTAAGTATTTGGTTAACTAACCGAAAATTTTACTAGATATAAGAACTCGAATTTCATGCTTGTCTTGTCTGGTGAAGGTTAGGGCTGATAGTGGATTTCTTGTCGCGGTCGACGATCACCGGGTTCATGGGCGGCACGGCGGCGATCATCATTATGCAGCAGCTCAAGGGGATGCTGGGGATGAAGCACTTCACGTCCAAGACAGACCTCATCTCCGTCATGCGCTCCATCTTCCATTACAGGCACGAGGTGAGTGTCGTGTGAGACAATCATGCACATACGGAGTACTCCGGCCGTATTTCTCTTCTCCTCCGCACCTTTCATTATTTCCATAGCATAGGAGTAGAAGTTGGCTTCTCCTTTGCTTCTCAGTTCTCTTCTTCCCTGATTTTCTCGGTTCTTTTGGGCAATTTTCGTCCTCTTTTCGCTTGGGGTTAAAAATTCAAATGCCAATATACATTAGAGAAATATTGATATCTATAAATTTAAATATATGCACTATAATACATATTCTATAGAGTACTTAATGAAACTATAGATGCCAATGCATAAATCTGCTCGAAACCAGAATAGTTTAACAAAAAAAAGTGATTCAGAACGGAGGGAGTAATGCATTTACTGTGAAGTAAGAGTATACTACTAAGTATCTATGTATTGGGCTAAAACTTGCATGGAACCGCATGCTGAGAGGCGTAACTGTCTAGGTGATGAGACGTGCCGTGGATGGAAGTTGCTCTTAACCGCTCACAGTAACTTCTCCAAGGAGTAAGAGTCAATCAATCAAGGGAAAAAAACAACTTCAATTTTTCGTACATACTAAATATTTTATTTGCGCAAAATATTCACTGCCCCTCAAACTCAATTTTCCAGTGTAAAATAGTTACTAGTATTTCCCCTTTTTTTCCTTTAAAAAGCCAGAGTTTTCTCAAACTGAACCACTGTCTCAGGACACACACTTTCAGAACAAGACGAGCATATCTCAATGACAGACGAGACGAGCACACAGTATCTGTTTTTTTACCCGTGACTGGATGTTGTAGTACTAACAAAAGACCCAAATCATTCTTAAAAAAAAAACCCAAATCATTGATGAGTAGACCCCACAAGCTTTGCAGTTCTTGCGTGCACCGAGCAGATGCCGACATATCATGCTTGTTTCTTGTAGTGTTTTCAAATTCTTATCGCCTTATTCCATATGTATATGGGCATGTTTGGATTTCCTTCTCTAAACTTTAAGGCTCTGAAACTTTAGAGCATTTTAGCTCAGTTTTGAGATCTAAGCTCTAATCTGAGGTGGGGGCCACCTGTTTGAGCTCTAAAGTTTATACCAAACAGGCCCTACCGCCCTATATACTTGGATCTGATGGCACTGGCTAAGGTCAGTCAGATAAAGTGTGATGATCCGTGCCCATAATGCGCATCAGGAAGCTTACGTATAGAAGTTTCCTTTTATCTTTTCTGAGGACCATATGATTTGAGTGGAAACTGCACGTGTAAGATCCTGAAATGTAACTGTCTGAATCTGTCTCCTTTTCCATTTGTCCAGTGGAAGTGGCAGAGTGCAGTTCTTGGCATATGCTTCCTCCTGCTCTTGTTGTCAAGCAAGCACTTGGTAAGTATCGAATCCTGATTGTCAAGTAACATTACTTTCCCCCTTGTCTGCGAGCTGATTCAGCAACCTTTTTCAGAGGAAGAAAAAGCCAAATTTGTTCTGGGTGTCGGCCATTGCGCCTTTCATGGTCGTGGTCATCGGCGGCATCTTCGCCTTCCTAGTCAAAGGAAACGAGCATGGCATCCCAATAGTAAGCCCGTCCATGGCCGGAACCAGACTTGACACTTGACAGCAGCAGTCCATGATGCATATGTGACTGTTGTGGCTAACTTACTTGTTTTGTGATCACGACGACGCAGGTTGGCGATCTGAAGAAAGGGATCAACCCGCTGTCTATTTCACAGCTGACGTTTACAGACAAGCACGTCAATACGGCCGTGAAAGCAGGTTTCTTGTCTGGGATTCTGGCACTGGCAGTACGAACATGTTTCCTCTCATCTCTCAGCCATGGAATCTTGTTTACCTGGATGTCTTTTTTTTTGCCGCACGGCAAGTATTTCTCACCACCAGCCTGTCTCGATGGCTCTCAGGAAGGAATCGCCGTCGGGCGGAGCCTGGCGCTGATAAAGAACGAGCAGATCGACGGGAACAAGGAGATGATCGCATTCGGCATCATGAACATCGCCGGGTCCTTCACTTCTTGCTACCTCACCACAGGTAACAATATAGCAGCTAGCTGCTGCCTCTTGAATGCGTTCCCGTCGATGCTAATCTGATCTGACCAATCATCAGGGCCGTTCTCCAAGTCGGCGGTGAACTTCCACGCCGGGTGCCGGACGCCGATGTCCAACGTGGTGATGTCGGTGTGCATCATGCTGGTGCTGCTGTTCCTGGCCCCGCTCTTCAAGTACACCCCGCTGGTGGCGCTCTCCTCCATCATCGTCGTCGCCATGATCGGGCTCATCAAGGTGAAGGAGTTCTGCCACCTCTACCGGGTGGACAAGTTCGACTTCTGCATCTGCATGGTCGCCTTCATCGGCGTCATCTTCTTCACCATGGTCATCGGCCTCAGTGCATCGGTATGCTTTGCTAGCTTCATTCCCCCTGCCACTGCACTCACTCTGCTTGCTAGGAAGTGGGGTGTGGTTGATGTGGTTCGCTTTTCATGTGTGCCTGTGCACGTGCAGGTGGGCTTGTCAGTGATCAGGGCACTGCTGCATGTGGCGAGACCTAGCACCTGCAAGCTCGGAAGCATCGCGGGAGGCGAGATCTTCCGCGACGTCAGGCACTACCCGAACGCGAGGAACATCCCCAACGTCCTCGTTTTGCAGCTGGGGTCTCCGATATATTTCGTCAATGCAGGTTACTTGCGAGAAAGGTGAGCATGCACAGTGCATCATCTGTACTGTACCACAGATCATTCATTCTCTTTTCATGTGAAGAGATAGATGCTGATCTGCCGTGCATCACAGGATTTTAAGATGGGTGGAAGACTGAGGAGAACGCCAGCAAGCTTGACGGGCAAGATTTGCAATACGTGGTCCTTGATCTTGGTGGTATGTCCTTTACCATTTCAGGTTTTTTTTTCTTCCACGCAAGTTCAGTCCACCTAGTGACACTTGCCTGAACATTGCAGGTGTGACTTCAATCGACAACACTGGGGATTGGGATGCTAGTAGAGGTTCACAAGAGCCTTGATCGTAAAGGGATCAGGGTAATCACCAGTTACCATTCCAAACCAGCTATTTTTACCCCAAAGAACGAGATTTTATTCACTGAACTGATGAGTACTCGTAACAAACTAACACATGTATGGTTGCTCATTGCAGATAGCGCTGACGAACCCCAGGCTGGAGGTGACAGAGAAGCTGGTGCTGTCTGGGTACATCAAGGACATCACTAGGGGAGGAGTGGGTGTTCCTCACGGTGAAGGACGCCATCACGGCGTGCCGGTACGCGCTCCAGAGATCTAGAAGCAAGGAAGACGGTGAAGTATAGCTAGCGTCCAGGGACAGTCTTTTAGGAGGTATAGCTCATTAGATGTAGATATTGAGTAGCAGGCAGGCAGGCAGGCAAGCATCGGGAGTCCTTGCAGCACAGGTAGAGAAGATTCAGAGCCAGGAGCGGTGGATTGGGGTGTGGTTAGTTGTGGTGCTTGGATGTGCTGAATTGTAGCTTCAGGTCCTTGCAAGGGAAATAGCGAGGTGGCTGGGGATAGGTAGCTAGCGTTTGTGTATAAACCAGTATAGCTTTCGACTTTGGAGGTCACAATGAACCTCATAGATTTGCCTGTACCAGTTTGCAATTGCAGAAGAATAGGCTGTTGAATCGCTAAAAGGGTATTACATTCCAAAATCCAAATACTAATCTATTGGCACGTCCTCCTTGTATCTTCTACTAATTTTTTACTCGGTCTGTTCGCTGGTTGGTTTCTACGCTGACAAACCAGGCTGGTGCTGGTTTGTTGTGAGAAAAAAACACTATTAGCTGACTGATAAGCTCTGGCTGAAACCAACAAGCGAACAGGCTCACTACCGCCGTGAAGTACGAAATGTCCGTGTCGTCTAGCTGACTTTTTCATCTGCCTGCTACTATGACCGTCTACTATTATAAAGTATGAAATGTTTGTCATTTGCCCAACTCTCCCTCTTTCATCCGCCCAAGGAGGCATGACCACCGGTCACATTGCTGAGCCCATTTGAGGGCTACGCCCGCGCGGCTCCAGCTCCAGTGCCAGAGTCGGATCCCCAAGATGAAGCCACTTTTTTTCATGCTCCGTCACTGTACACGAAAAGGGCTCCGGCTTCTTCCATTCGCAACGAGAAGCGCTCCTCGCTGTTACTGTGTTTGATGCGACTAATCTATGAGATAGAAGATGGGCATGGGCATATTAAAAAGAACTGACATGCTAGCCCCACACGTGTTTAGGAATTTGTACTATAAATAACGGTTGAACAAATAATCTACGTTCCTTACTATATCAAAGATAGAATTTCTATAGGAGTAAATTGTCTATCATTGTCGCGGGTGTCCTAGGCAAAAAAGTTGAGCGATGATCGAGAATCCTCAACACAAACTACCTCGGCTAAGAGCATCTCTACCAAATCGAGGATATCCAATTTTCTACATGCAGCTAAAGAGGATTGTGAAAAGATTTTTTGGAGTATAAGGGAACTTTGCTCCAACGAGGAAGGAAAGGAAGTTGAGAAAAAATACTGCTTCCTCCTCTCTATTTGGGAGATTGAAGGATGTCGAGGGACTGAGAAAAAAGATATAGAAAGGGATTAAAAAAGGAAATCTGCTAGAGCAGTTTTTTCACCTCATTCCTCTACGACATTTTTCAGGGAAAGGGGATTGAATCTAGGGGAGTTGCTCTGAGCTCTTTGTCCAGTAGGACCACTATACTGTCATCGCTAGGAGTAGGACCCACCTACCAGTGTCTGATTACTGATTACTCCCAGCGAAAAGCAATCCGATCAATCAGCACTCCCAGCGTACAGGCCCAAAAGGGCGATCAAACGAATGCGCGGCGGCAAATCAGCAGGGAGTCAGTCGGCAGCTCGGGGAACCTATCGGAACTTTCTAGATTCCTTCAGATTGGCATAAACCCTAGCATTCTCGTTCCATTGCCTAAACCCTCGATCGATCCCACCCATGACCGAAGCGGAGAAGGCGAGCGAGGAGGCGACGGAGGAGTACGAGAGCTTCCTCGACGACGGGCCCCTCTCCGCGGCGAGGCGTCGCGGGGGCGGCGAGCGACGACGACGAGGAGGGCGGCGGTGGGAGCAGGAGGGGTTCGCCGCCGCCTTCCACGGTGTTTGGCTCCGAGTCCGACGACTCCGGCGGGCAGGGCGCCGCCGAGTTGTACGACGACGAGGAGGTGTACGGCAATGAGGAGGAGGAGGAGGAGGAGGAGGATGTGGAATACGAGGACGTGCGTGAGGAGTCCGAGGCGGGAGTTGGGGGTGGAGAGACTGGAGTAGTGAATGGTGAGGTGTCTCTGGCGGCGGACGAAGGGAAGTACGAGGACGATGAAGCGGCAGTGGAAGGGGATGAAGAGGCGATGAAAAGAGAGGAAGTGAAGATGGCTAGTGACAGTGAGCCCTACTCCGTGCCGACGACAGGCGACTTCTACCAGCACGACAATCGCTTTCAGGGTCAGGAAGACGGCAACCACCGTTACCAAAGGTTTAAAACTTTGCGCCTTGTTTCATCGCTTCTTATTCCCTTGTTTATCTGAGTGGTAGTACAAACCAAATAATATAGTAAGCAGTGGTAAGAGATGTAGTTGCAACTTCGATTTTCAAATTAAACCTGTTGTTTACAAAATTGTGACCGTATATTACTGGAAACACTCTTATGTTTTACACTTTACAGTGGGCATACCATTTACTCTTGTGGAGGACGTTGCCGAATAAGTTGCGCTGTCGTAAGGATACATTGTTTACAACTGTGTAGATAGGAAACCCACATGGCAAGGGTCTGCTTGGCTGGTTGCATGAGAGTTTCAATAGATAAATTTGGCATTTAGTTGCCATTCATTGTCATCAAAACTCACTATAAAGAATAGCCCACATGTTTTTTTAGATTCCTAATATATCCATGCCATTGATTCAGGCAAAGTTTTGGTGGTCAAAAGATATGGCATCCTAAAGAAGAGGCAGTTTGGGCGCATGATCTGTTTAATGAGATAAATTTCCATGATAATAAGCATGATAATGCAAGTATCATGCAGAGTGTTGACAATGATTATTTTCATGAATGCAAATCCTACCATGACACCAAAAGCATTGAAAACATAAAGCTGACACAATTTCATTCATATTATGGCAATGCTAAAGGCTACAGTGATGAAAGAAATATATACAGAGAGAGAGGCTCTAGAACCAACCAAGCTCATTGGACGACTTCTAGAATCTCTTCAGCACAAAATAATACGTAAGTGGAGTTCCATTTTCTTCTCTCCTTTTGTGCCCTTTGAAAATACAATGTTAGCTGGATTTAGCACTAATAGTGAGGCTGCCTATGTTTCAGGAAATCATATTCCAAATCACAAGATGCAGAGGTTTCGTACAATGCAGGTGCGGAAAAGCACTCCTCTCAAACAAGTTTGCAGCATGAACAAAACCTTCCTTACAATCAAATCTTTGGATCAAACACAAGTTCAACTCCACCACCCTTTTACTCTGCTACTAGATCACCCCATCGAGAATTACCTTTTATGCAAAGAGAGAAAGCACGTTGTGTAACATTCAATAAACTCTTCTCGTCAGCTGTTCATAAGGCACATTTGCAGCTTGATCAAACCCTTCCTTGCAAGCAAATCTTTGGCTCAAACACAAGTTCAGCTCCACCACCCTTTTACTCTGCTACTAGATCACCCCATCGAGAATCACCTTTTATGCAAAGAGAGAAAGCATGTTGTGTAACAGTTCAATAAACTCTTCTCGTCAGCTGTTCATAAGGCACATTTGCAGCATGAAAAAACCCTTCCTTGCAAGCAAACCTTTGGATCAAACATAAGTTCAGCTCCACCACCCTTTTACTCTTCTAGATCATCCGATCAACGACATTGTACTCAGCCTTGTAATGCAGTTTATCAGCAAAAATCAGTTCAACGACCAATCCTACCCACACCAAGGGTGGCTACTAAGATATTTGTTCAGAAAGTTACGAGTACCAACAAAATTCAATCTCATCCACAAACAACACTGGTAAGTTCATCTGGTGATGGTGAGGCCACTGCACCTCCTGAATCAAACAGTTCTGTAGTGGTATCAGCAGTAACAGGGCATGATGATATGAACGAAGCAGAGAGGACTTATTTTCTTGATGGTGGTAGCCTTGTTCTTGGCAATACAGGAGCAAGAGGCTCAATGCTTGATGACCCAGGTGCCAGTAACACTACAGCAAAATTGTCAGGTTTGTCTATCAATTTATTATACATAGAGTTATATGCATACCATAGAACTATCAAGTAATCAAATCATTTGAAGGACCTTTCTTCTTAATGGTGCAGATACTTGCACTTGATTGAGTGGAAGTGAAAATAGTATTGGTTTGATTTCCACTTTGCTACTTGAGTGTGTATCAACAGACGAACTAATTTTAACCATTCCAGTATGAGTCTGATACCAAGTTTTAACCCTACCTGAGCTGTTGGAAAACTGTATCATTAAACTATATGCAGTTTTGTTTCATTTTGCCCCCACTATCCTTTCATTTTCAATTGCACATGTATGTTTCAAGCTGTAGTTCTGCAAACACTTTAGGGTAATGTTTTACTGCATTTACCATGCAGTTATGCTGTTTAGTGGCCTTCATCCTAGGGGACCTGGTTTCACTTCTGATGCTATGGTTCTGCCGGAATTTGTGGATCAACGATGTGGTGGCAATTCTGAAATCAGACTAATGGCCTGGTATTCATGACTTAATTTCTATAAATCTTGTGGAAGAACTATGCATTCATTAGTTTTGATCTGTGTCCTTTATTTTTGGAACTTTTTTACTTTTCTTAACAGCTCGAGTAATTGACAAATTCTTATTGGTATTTTCTTTAGTGGTGCACTCAGCTGGCTCGTTTTGGTTCTGACGCTTCATATATAACCAGCACTACTACTTAGCTGTGGCACTGATTATAACTGGATTGCGCGCTCCTATTTCTTGTATGGTCCTGCACTTACCTCTGACCCCTATTTTGTGTTTATTCTAGTGAAAGTAGGTCGCCAATATTGACTGGTGCTACTGGGGTTCAGGAAGGAGCAATCAGTCCACCTTATTTTGGTAGTAATTGTCTCCAACATTCTGAACTTGCATCTTCATTAGCATCGCCAAGGTAAATTCAAGCTTTATCCTGTGTATTACAGTTTTAGGTATCATACTCACATATTTGTAGGTATATATCCAAAGCGTCAAGTATTTATGGCTGGTTGTATTGTATGATATTTTAACTAAGTTTACCCTCTGAATTCTGAACATGATACTGGAAAATATCCTAGTTCCTTGATTAGGTTGATGCTAAATATTTTAGTTTACTTTAGTACGATCGCAATATGTATTTTCTTTGAGAACTCTTTGTTTAGTAGCTAATGCCGATAATAACAACTTAAGATTCTCGACTTAACTTCCTCAGGCTGTGTTCCCATTGCCAGTCCATTACAGCCGTGTTTTTCCATGTATGCATTACCTGCCAATTATATTATAATATGCTTTCTAGAATTGATAGTACTTGTTTTGTTCTTAATGATATGACCCAGCAAAAGCAAGAATACATGCCCATTATTTGAAGTTTATTTCGTTTCATTGCAGTGACCATGGTGTAAAGAAAGATCCTATTTCACTGACTTCCCAAGATCCTATGTCACTGACTTACCAAAAAATAGCAGGTGGAACCAACTAATGTCCTTTTCTCTTTTCTTCTCTTTGTGTTCAAACAATTATTTTATTTAAATGGTCATTCTTACTTTATTCAAAATCTCCAGTTGTCTTCTTTTTCTGATTCCTCAATTTACAGCAGAGGTTAAAGGTCATGAATTTGTTAATCTTCAAAACAGAACTCGCAGGTAAGTTCAAAGATCTTTGGAATATATTAGGTTTATGATCCATGTGCTGACACCAGTGCAAAGATTGACATGACTTACAATTTTTCAGATACTCAGAGATGAGCTTTGCCTTGTGAAAAGTTTTATAGTTCAAATGGATTCACTGAACCATCTGTCAGTACAGAATTGACAGTCTGTTGTCATTTTGCCGAATGGTAAGTTCTTTCCCAAGACCAAGTCCTGCTTCCTTGTAAAGCTACAGATTTTAATGTCTCGTTCACCAGGTACGATAAGCACACTTGTTTTCTGATCATGAGTTGTACCCCTCGTAGTTTTTTGCATTCCGCTTAGAAACTGTATTAGTGAAATGTTGGTACTTAAGCCCTCCTTTGGAGGTTATGGTGGAGTTGACAGGAAGCTAAAAAAGTAATCATCAACAGTGAAAAATGAAAGATCACTATTTGTGGTAATTTTTCTCTCTTTCAGAACTTCAGAATGTGATTTAGTCTTTGCTTGGGATTTTTTTTTGATGAAATCTTTGCTTGGAATTTGACAGGTTTATATGAACTTCTCAGAATATGGTAATTTTCTTTTAAAAATTATAAACATTACACATTGGTTTTGCCGTTTCGGTGTCCTTATTTTGTTGCTGCGTATTTGCACGGGTTGATGAGAATCTCATTCTTTCTAGACACTTTCAGTTCTTCAGTGGTTGCTAGAAAAAAAGAGTAAAAAGTATACTATCTGTTTATAAATTATGGAAATATGTAGATTTGGATCTCTGCCCATTTACTTGTGGGAACTCTTGCTCAGCTCTTCAGTAGTTATTTGTGGTAACTCTTGCTCAGCTATTCAGTGGTTACTTGTGGTATCTCTTGCTCAGCTCCTCTGCTTTCGACTTCTGCTTTGAATTGCTCATGAAGGTGTGTTTAGTGAGAATTTTGAAATAACCTGTTACCCCTCCATTTCAAATTGTAAATCGTTTTAGTTTTGGCCTAAGTCAAACTTGTTTAACTTGGCCAAATTTATAGAAACTATATTAACATCTACAATATCAAATAAATATACTGTTACAATATATTTCACATTTTTTTAGATTATAAGGAATATAAGATTATGGCCTCGAACGTTCATAAATGAATGAGTGTAGCTGTTTCATGTATATTTAACAAATCTTGATGTTTATATATTTTTTTCTGTAAGCTTGGTTAAAAGATAATTAAAGTAAAAATGACTTACAATTTAAAATAAATGGAGTAATTGCGAAAGCTGTTCTGCTTTCTTGTACGGTCGATAGTGTGTTAGTATTACCATTCGCGTTCAGGGGTTTTTAGTTGCTCTGTTATGAGCAGCAGGGGAGGTTGCTGGAGCGCCAGTCTGTTGTCAAATTCATGCCCGGCGCAAAGAGCTAAAACCTCTCATGCTGCTGAGTCTATTACTATCTGTAAATGAAGCAGCCGGAAGTGGTGGGGGTTGCCGGGGTGCCCACTTCAGCATCCATGTACTGATGTACAGCCAGTAACCAGCATCCATTGGTTTGGCGCCCCACACCCCCACCCGCGAAACATCCTCACGTTGCCCTCTGGCTAGTGGCTGCTGACTGTACATCAGTACATGGCAAGGAAGGCCACCTGAACATGTGAGCTGGCTACATGCAGCATCCTATCGGCTGTACAAGTCATGCATACCCCTTCCATTTCCAAGCTCCATGAGCAGCCGGCAACAGTAGAAACATGACGCCATGCATGATTACTCGCATATGGAACAGTTTGATTCTTGTACTGAAGGCCCTGGACGTGCGGAAGCTGAATGGATGGCTATTCTTGGCAAAGAAGAGAACGCCCCTAGCTTCTCACTGGGTCACAACAGTCTCTCTTCCACTAGTATGGGCACAAAAGCATGAATGGCACATCCGCACATTGCTCGGCAGTCGGCACACGTCACTCGCCTGTGGCTGTCTTGGATGTGTTGTCCGATCCCATGGTTCTACTTCTACTGTAGAAGCAAAAAAGCATTGCGTCTCAGACGTCTCGTGTTTCCTTTGTAGCACACGTTTGCATAGACCGACTGTAAAAATGTGCTTAACGTCTCTGCCTGATTTGCCTCGATCGTTTCTCTCTCTCGGCGCTGCAATTTGCTGAGACCGACATGCAGCCAGCCAATCCTCGCAAGACAAGCGTACGGCATCATATGGCCTGCCGCTGTCCAGCTGATCCAATAATTCCGTGCCGCGCCCACCGGCCATGTCTGCCCCCTTTCCCTTGGCCACTCACCTACGTATAACCTTTCAAATAGATAGATAGTAGATGCACACAGGCACATCCCGTCGTCCTTGAGCAGACAGTTCAATCGTCAAAAGGCCCACCATATTCGCTCGCCACTGTTAACCAAAGCTGGGGCGACGGAGATGCCGCATGTAACTACAAACATTAGCTATTGATTGATTACATACTCGACCCCGTTCCTAATTGGATTGGATGTGGGCACATTCGGATCCTATCACATGAAGCTGGGTGCTCGTCGCGCTTTCGGCAAGTAAAGGGTGATAAGTGACACCACAGATAGGCATGTTTAAGATTTTTGTTTCTTTCTCGGTCAGTACGCAAGGGAATTTGCAAGAAGAAAGCAAGGAAAAACACATACTCAGTGTCTTGTTTTTACCAAAGAGGAACGTTTCTGATAATGCGCCAAAGAAAGACACTGGTGGCTAGCTATTGATTAGTCATTGGCAGTCGTAATTGGACGCAGGCGCATTCGGATCCTGTCACATGAAGCCGATGTGCAAGTGCAATGCACTTTCGGCAAGCAATGCAAAAGGTGACAGCAGCACAAGAGTGATGGTGCGATTATGATTATTAATCAAAAGAACACTACTCACGTTGCGTATCTCTGCAATAACAAGGGACAGTCCGCAAATACTTTGCATCGACCAGACGAGTCTTGGTGGCAAACTGGCATATATTTATCAGTTGATGACTCGATGTTTGGTTACAATTTACTACGTACGTACAACGCATATATATTGATATATATCGCCTAAAGGTTAAACAAACGGTCTTCGTCACTTGCAAAAGTAGTGACGTACCGATCGAGGCTGAAACCGCTGTGGCATACATATATACAGTACGTCTTCGAAGGCTACACGACATACGGGGAATTTCATATTCCCCGACCGAATTTGAGATCTGTCCTCTCGTCGGCGCAAGGCCAAGCGGATATAGTTTTTATATATGGTTATTAAATCGATGCCCTCTTACTTGTACGCCTTCTTGTTGCTCAGCTTACCTTGACACGTATTCCTGGCTCACCAAATGAGAGATCCATATATATATATATATATATATATATATATATATATATATATATAGAGAGAGAGAGAGAGAGAGAGAGAGAGAGTATATTCAGTAGCCGGTTATAAAATAAGTTATTCTATAGCCACCTCTATTTACGATAATTTTATATATTAATTTACGATAATGTCAATACATATTTACGATAGTAAGCCACATGGAGATATTTACCATAATGTTATAGTAAGCCACTTAGTAAGGAGTTACTGTAATCTCGTAAATTAACATAGTAATTATCGTAATTCAATGTGACTACAGAATAAGTTATTTTATAGCCAGCAACTTAGTAGGATTTTTTTTTTAATTTTAACCCTTTTTTGAATATAATTTTAAATCTAACATTGTCGTTTTTTTTAAACTAACACTTTTGGCCGCGCCTATTGCCCTGGCGCGACCAAATGCCTATGTCGTGACATGCATGGTGGCGCGGCACAGGGCTGACGTGGCGCGGGCCGACCGGGGGGCCGCTGACGTGGCGGGTCCTGCTTCGCCACCGACCATGGCGTGGCAGTGCCGCGCCCTGATCTGTGGCGCGGCAGGAGCAGATATATACCCCGCGCGCGAGCCCGGCCCCCCCGCCCGCACGCCTGCCATGCCCGCCCGCCCGATGCCCGAACGCCGCCGCCGCCGCCGCCAGCCGCCGCCAGCGCCCCTGCCTGCGGCCGCACGCGCCCGCCCAGCCTCGCCTCGCCCTGGCCGCGCCCGCACGGCCCGGCCTCGGCTGCTCGCCCACGCCGCGCCCGGCCACTCCCGACGCGCAGCGCCCTAGCCGGCCGCGCCACGAACGCCGGCGCGTCAAGGCCGCCCGCTCCTAATGTACCTCCCTCTCAATTTCATATTTTTTTTTATTATTATGTAGTATAGTTAGTATTTTTTGTATCTACTATTAGTGTCTTTGACCAAATTTATATAATAGCGTACTAATATTTATGATACATAATATGTACTATTACATTAAGCATGGAGTATACTTTCGTAATAAACTTATTAGGAGATAGAAATATTGATACCGTTTATTTAGTTTTGATCAAACTTAAACATATTTGACTACTCGAGAAGTAAGATGTGTATTTATTTTGAGACGGAGAGATTACTTGTAATTTTAGAACCAAAGTTTTATATGGATTGATTATGTATTTATTATCTAGTATAGTTAGGATTTTGGGTTTAGAGATTTAGGCTAGTTAGGTTAGTGAATTTGTTTGTGAACTTACTAATGTTAACTTGAATTTTGTTAATTTGAATACTCTAACGCTTTGTTTATCAATTTGTAATAGGATGGCTCCTCCCACGCAGTATCCGTTGTACCCCATTCTAGAGGTGGAGTACGACGACCAGTACCGAGCACACATCTTGAGTGACAACGACGTAGAGGTGTCCTTGCCTCCTTTAAGGTCCCGCACTCACACCAGGGCGCATCAGTGGGACGAGCGTTATACGCCGTACATACGGCGTGTCGGCTTCCTCGACCTTGTCCATGTTGTCAACCACGGTCTTTCGCCCCTTGATCCAGCACTACTTAGTGCAGCTGTGGACAGGAGCGAGTGCATTCTTTGTACGTAAACTTTCTTGTAATAAATTGGAGGCAACTAACAGTCGTTCTATTCTTATAACAAGTGGAGGCCTGAGACCCACACGTTCCACCTACCTTGTGGTGAGATGATCTTGACGTTGCAGGACGTCAAGGCTATTTTAGGCCTTCGGTTGGGGGGACTTCTAGTGACAGACATAGTTGACAACGATCACTGGAGGGAGCTGGTGGCTCAGTTTACTGGTTTTCTTCCACCGAATGGCGATGCTTTCAAGAAAAATAAGTGAGTAATTCAAGCCTATTTAATACTTGCATTGCTTTACAGCTGACATCGGGTCTCATTTTCTTTGATCAATTACAGGAAAAGTTCCGGTGTTTCATCGTCCTGGATCACAGAGCGCTTTGAGTACTTGGACCCACAAGCTGAGGAGGCACAGATCGACAGGTTCGCTCGAGTGTGGCTCTGGCACTTTCTTGGTGCTTTCCTCTTCCCAGACGCCTCGGGCAACACCATCAGCTGGATCTTCCTTGACACACTTCGCCAGCCGTGGGAGAACATAGCGGGGTACAGCTGGGGCAACGCAGTCCTGGCATGGACGTGTCGACAGCTATGCGTTGCCTGCCGTCGCACCTCAGGACATGTGAACCTTGGGGGTTGCTCCTACCTACTCCAGGTTTGGTGTTGGGAACGATTGTCCGTTGGGAGGCCCCTTAATAATGGTTTACCGGTAAGTACTTCGATTCATTATATTCTTCCAGACAGTTAGATATGATGAGATTATTTGTTGCTAATTTATTATCGTGTTCAATGTAGCAATGGAACGGGCATGATACACTCCCTACAGCTATGTATATCTGGACGGAATCACAGTTAGTTAGAGGAAATATGTGGCGCAAGTACAGGGAGTATACGAACGGTCTCGATGTCCTGACACGGCACCAGGTTACGCTCTCTATACTATCGTAGCAGTGTCTTCTTCAATGTATATTATATCACAACCTAATACAATTATGAAATTTCAGGTGTTTTGGTGTCCTTGGGATTCTCCGGAGCTCCAGGACTATCTGAGTCCTGTCACTAGGGACGAGTCACACGAGTATCGCTGCGACGTCCCTCTTATTTTCTTCCATGTGGTCGAGATTCACTTACCCATCCGGGTCTGCAGACAGTTGGAAGAATGACAGGTTGCCCACCACCGCTTTACTCCACCAATCAAGTATTGCACGGGTGCGTTATCGATTAATAACAATGCTACAATTCAGAGGTGTGTTTGGTACAACTAATATCGTTTTGTTGCAGGTTTGACCGCAGGAAGAGGTACAAGACCAAGGATTGGCGCGTGACACACAGCTCGTACATCCATTTGTGGCAAATCAGGGTACCACATGCGGTCCTTGTGGGTCCTCCACATGACCAGCACACCTTCAATGAGTACCTGTGGTGGCTTCATAGGTCTACGAGAACACATATCAAGCCTCCATACACTGACGTGGCGATTGACGAGGACTCGGAGGAAGATGTCATCGAAGATGTGTATGACGTCACCACTAGGGAGGACACACAGCTACAGAGAGCCCCGCTTCAAAGATACTGAAGGGACCGTGACGCCTAAGAGGGGGGGGTGAATTAGGCAACTTAAAATTCTTACTCTAAACTATGGCCTCTTTTTCTAACCCAAGCAAAACATATGTAAATAGATAAACTATCTAGATGTGCAACTATGGTTTTGCTAGTGTGTTGCTATCTCTACCGTAAACGTAATAAAGTAATCAATGTAAATGCGGAAGCTAAAGAGCAAGGTAGAGATATGCAAACTCCCGTCGACGACTCCGGTATTTTTACCGAGGTATCGAGAAGCGCGCAAGCTTCCCCCTAGTCCTCGTTGGAGCCCCTCGCAAGGAATCCCTCGCAAGGGCCAAGCTCCCAGTTAGGTAACTCCGTGGATAGCCTCGGGCCTTCCCCACGCGCAAGTGGGTCTCCGATGTGCCTCTCGGCAAGCCTCTCCCGGATGCTCCCCACCGTCTTCACTATCAAGCTTCCGGTCGAAACGCCGCGGGCCTTGTTCCCTCCGGTACACGGTGGCGGCCACACCACAAGCGCGGTTGGTGTGATCTCGCAAGACTTCAAGCCCCTCCGATGTACAACACTTGTGCTCGCAAGCACGGGGTGGCAAGAGGTATGCAAACCTCACTAAACACTAGGCAAACACCTAGAGCAAGTGCATAAGCGGTAGTCTAATCAACCTAAGCACTTCGCAAAGCACTTATGCTAATCACCTAATAAAACACTAAGCACTATGTATGTGGAGATCACTAAAATGGTGTATCAACACCCTTGGTATGTTTTCTCAGCTCCACACTTTCAAATGGCCGGTTGAGGGTTGTATTTATAAGCCCCACTGAGAAAGTAGCTGTTGGGGTCGAACTCCCGCGAAACTGCTACTGACCAGACGCGGAATCGTCCTGACCGGACGCGTCCGGTCGTCCCGACCGTTGAGCCGGCAGTTTACTGATCGGACGCTGGCCAGCGTCCGGTCGCCTGCCACCGGACGCGTCCGGTCGCAGATGTGCCGCTCTAGAACCTTACTGTACTCGACCGGACGCTGCTGTCCTGCGTCCGGTCGGTTGCCGCCAGGGTCCGGTCCAGCGTCCGGTCGCCTGTCTGCCGAGCCACTTGCCCAGCGTCCGGTCGCTTGTCCAGCGTCCGGTCCTGCATCCGGTCACCACAGTGAGCTCATTTCTTCGCGATCTTGCATACGGTTTGGTTTCAATCTTCATGCTTGGACTCAGCTTGATCTTTTGGGTCTTCTCTTGTGCTTCTAAGGTCTTTCTTAAGGTGTTGATCATCGGATCATCACGTCACCTTCGTCCAAGTTACGTCTTGCACCCTATTGAACTACAAAATAAACACTTGCAAATTCATTAGTCCAATTTAGTTGTGTTGGTCATCAAACACCAAAATCCAAAGTAAATGAGCCAAGGGTCCATTTTCCTTACAGATACGTGGTAAGATACTTGAATGGTACAATTTATTATCCTTTTGATATTAAGTATGTGTACTAAAACTGTCCAACCGCGTTTCTGTACCCAGGCGACACAATTGGCAAGGCTGTCCAACGAAGCAGCGTTCCGGCTTCAGGAGTCTAGAGGACAGGGGTCAGGCGTTCTCGTAGCTTTTGTGGAGGTAAACATAAACTTGTCCGTTTCGAAAATATGTCTTTATTGTATATACGTTTGGCTAATGAACTAACTTTAACGTCTATTTATGCAGAAGGTGAAGAAGAGCTGCAGGAAGCTAGCTCAGAAGTTGAGCTGCATGGACACTCCTTACGAGGAACCGCCACTCCCCGCGCGGTCGGGTGGCACGTCTTCAGCCTCTTTGAGGACACCAGCAGGCTCTTCTCAGCCGATGACGTATGGTGCCACTTCCGCGGTGCGTACACCACCACATCATAGCGCTGGGAAGGACCCTACAACCGAGGACGAGGAGGAGGACGATGACGATGAACCCCCGGGCTTCCACGGACAGCACGGCTAGTGGGACGAATGACCGCAGGACGAAATCGGCATGTCTCAGCTAGGTGGTGCCCCGTTTGGCACCCAAGGAGCCTCACAGGTACTAACAAAGATAGTTTGTTTCAATACGTATGCTCCATGAACTAACGATCATAAAGAATTATAAGTAATCGTGCGTATCATATACCTGCAGGATACGAGCCGTACGCACCGTCGACGCAATCATACCGACGTTGGCTACACTCCCAATGTGTTGCCAACAAATCCGAAGAGACAGAGGCGTCCGATGGATCCTTACACTCCTGGGTCTTAGTTTGTTTAGGTCAAACGAATATTGGCATCCGAAACTTACGGGGTTATTTGGTTATGTTATGTCAAACTTATGTCAAAACAATGAATATGTTATGTGACAGCTTGTCAACTTGCTTCTTATTCGTTTCGTTGAGTCGTGGCAGCACTACCGGCGAGATTAAGTACCCTGCGTTCGGGAACCGGCAGTCCCGGCGTATCTGGACACCGGTGGCAATTTTTTGTAATTGATTAGTTAAAATGGTGCATAACCGTATTATTAAAGACGAAAAACTAATCATTGGCTTATCAAATTCTCTATTCGGCCGTAAAAAAAACTCAACAAAATACGGGCGCGATGCGTTTCGATTCTACCATCCAGGTAGCCCGGGCCGGCGGCAGGCGCAGCGGCCAGGTGGCGTGGATGCTCGTGCGGTATGGTTGGTCCAGCCGCGCCACGCAACAGGGCGCGGCACTGCCGCGCCAGGGTCGGTGGCGCGTCAGGACCCGCCACGTCAGCGCCCCCCTCCCCGGCCGGCCCGCGCCATGTCAGCCATGTGCCGCGCCACCATGCATGGCGCGGCACAGGCATTTAGCCGTGCCAGGGTAATAGGCGCGGCCAAAAGTGTTAGTTAAAAAAAAACGACAGTGTTAGATTTAAAATTATATTCAAAAAAGGTTAAAATTAATATATATATATATATATATATATGGAAATTATTTTCTACTTCCAAAGAGTAGTTACTCCCATGTGTATATCTCTAGATTTATGGTGTATGTAGCCCGACCAAGTATATGTAGATGAAGTATATCATCATACTACACCACATATGGTACTATGTATGACAAGTATGTATATATACTTAGAGTATATGGTTATACTTATTTTATATGTTACTATCATAGTATTATATAATATATTAAAAAAATATGTGCTCTTTTGAAAAAAAATTCACATAGTAAAGATCTGGAGTATCTTAATATTAGTATGTCAATATACTCAAACTGATAAATGAGTATGTACGCATACGCAACGTGATTTATTGATTATGGGAGTAACTACTCCCGGGAGTATATAAAATGCACCCATATATATATATATATATATGTATGTATGTATGTATGTATATATATGTATATATATATATGTATATATAGACACACACACACTAATAGTACATATCAAACCTATACTGCGCCCCTGTTACATATCCATTGATGTGCACAAGTGAAAGGCACGTATGTGGCAACTTGTGAGCCGGCCCTGACGTGGTACCAGTAAGTTTCATTTGCTGCAACTTACTTGAATAATAGCGAACGAAAGGCCAGGCATTATTCATTGGTGCATGATTGGGTGTATTATATTGCTAAGCTTTTGTATCGACGTGTTCTCTGGTGTTTGTTACATCTTCTAGCTACATAACATTGCAAATGTGTTTCTCGAAGGCATGATTATTCCACCGGTGCCAATAAGCTAGCACATTGCCACATGGAGAGCTTCCCATCTTGTCTGCTCGTCAAACCGGTGCGTCCATGACTGTCCTGAACGCACCCAACCAAATTTAAATTCACTTCTTGGAAGCTGCTGCCTCCAACTCCAAGCTTTTGAGCAACACACCACTTCAACGCTCCTGCTTACATTACATATATGCTCCTCGTCCTCGATCTCTTTGCCGGCCTGCTAGCTGCTTGCTCACCTCGCATATAAACTTGTCTCTTCTCACGCAGAGCTTGAGAGCTAGCTAGATGTGCATATCGACAGTAGATCCCGGCCAATCTTGAGAGGGAAACGCAAACGCTGCAGGCCCTCCTGGTGTTTATATATAACTTGGAAGCTTCAGTGGCTGACAGCAGAGAGAAAGCTAAGAAAGAGAGAGGATGGGGAGGACGGCGAAGCTGGGCCTGGACAAGGTCCTCGACTGCTTCTCGCTCTCCCTGTGCTCCAACGCCTGCGCCTGCATACATTCCATGGAGGAAGAAGACGAGGACGAGGCCAACGAGCGGAAGGCCCTGGTGAGCAGCCAGCTGGAGGAGCTGGTCAAGCTCAGGGATTTCGTCGATGGAGCCGCCAAGACTCTTGCTTTCCATCTGGAGCCAAAGGTACGCGGACATCTATCTATCTAGTATCTACCTTGAGACTGTCTCAGATATATACGTACCTCTGCACTGCAGCAGAGCATGTTGTTAACCTCTGCTCATTTTTGCTTAACTTTCCGTGATTAATATGCTCTCTGTTGCATGGATCATCTGTCCTGCGTGCTCTGTTTGATGCAGACCGTGGAGCTCAAGGTGTCCATGCACTGCTATGGATGCGCCAAGAAAGTCCAGAAGCACATCTCCAAGATGGACGGTATGACAACTGATCCTTATCCTTGCCCACTTTTGGGTCTGTCCATCTGTGTTCAGAATCATTTCATACTAGATTCATTCATCTACTAACCTACAGGTTCATAGTACAACTTATCGGCTATCGCACACAGCTAACAGTCACACTTTCTCACGTTTAGTTCACTTGGTGCTAGTTTCCTCAAGAGACGGCCTTCAGTAGTGTAAGATCAGCAGTGCTTAATTCTCGGAGATCAGTTTCTCCTGGCCGGCCACGCATGCCAATCTGAGGCAAGGAAACGCATCGAGAAAACAAAGCAGTCTACTCGATGCGTTCTTGCATCGCGCATTTCGTGTTACTTTGCATCACTTGGGGTCTTGGGCGAGGAAAATGGCACACATCTAGGAGTACACTCCTATATAGAGCAACAGTTGTTTTTCCCTTCTCGTTTCCTAGGTTTAGGGCGCGTTTAGTTCCAAAAATTTTTAGCTTTGGCTACTGTAGCACTTTCGTTTGTATTTGGTAAAAATTGTCCAATTATGGACTATTTAGGCTTAAAAGATCCGTCTCACCAATTACAGGCAAACTATGCAATTAGTTATTCTTTTTTACTTACATTTAATGCTCTATGCATGTGCCGCAAGATTTGATGTGACGGAGAATCTTGAAATTTTTTGGTTTAGTAGTAGCAGTAGCCAGTAGGGAATAGAATAGCACGTACTGCTACTACATGAGGCGTGTGGCTTGGGATGCGAGCAGGGTCTCCTCCGTCCAGAGAGGACAAAGTTGCAGACCTGAGAAGCATCCCGAGCAAGAGCAGCGACGGGACATGACACCAACAGGGTCAAGATCGCCAGACGCAGCAAGAAAAACGCGGCCCCGTGGTTGACCTTTGTGCACGCCCCAATCATTTTACTACTATTTCCTCGTAAAAAAAAATCGTTTTAGCAGCGTGTTTAGTTTCGGAAAGTTGGAATTTGGGGCTACTGTAGTACTTTTGTTTTTATTTGGTAATTAGTGTTCAATCATTGAGTAATTAGGCTTAAAACGTTTGTCTCGCAATTTCCCACCAAACTGTGCAATTAGTTTTTTTTTCGTCTACATTTAATGCTCCATGCATGGGCCGTCAACATTCGATGGGATAGATACTGTTCAACATTCGATGTGATAGATACTGTAGCACTTTTTGGAAATTTGAGGTGAAACTAAACAAGCTACTGCTACTAGAGTACTGGTGTTGCTGGATCGCGCCGAACAGTGAACATGGATCGGCAGACATGCCGGGACCTGGCAGAGCGTCAGTCATTCGTCACGCTAACGCCTTGTTGCTCCCAGTGATCACCGGCTGCCCGTGAGTTGGCGTCGTGTCGTATCGGCTGGGCCTGGGCACTGGGCAGGCATGGCGCCCCGGGCCCCGGCACATGTTTGCACTGTGCACATGTGCATGTCCGGCTCAGCTGCTTGTGTGGTGGTGCCTGCCTTTTCTGGATTCTGCAAAGGAAAACTTTGCGTGAGACAGGCAGTCGGTGGCCAGGATTCGGTGGTGTGGTGTGGTGTGCTGTGAGCGAGAGGAGCGCACGGCCTCCGCCACTCCGACGGCCCATTGCCGGGCGCCATAAAGAATGCCGTTTCTTTTCCTGCACTGCACCGGAATGCGGAATGGGCACATTTCTGGCTCCTGCTTCGGTTACACTTGTCGATGCTGCCTGCTCTGTTTGTTTTCTGAAAAAAAGGCCTTAGGCCCTGCTGTACGCCTGTACTACTACTAGGAGTATTATGGGTCTATTTTGTTCACCCCTCCTAAAATTTATTGACTAAACTTTAGTCACTAAAATGTCAAACACCCTACTAAAGTTTAGTGGCTTTTAGTCACCAAGGGATAGCTAAAAGTGACTAAAGTGTATATGGGATAGCTGCTTTAGTCACTTTTAGTCACTGCTTTAGTCATTTTTAGTCATTATAACCAAACAGGGAGTCACTAAATTTTAGAAGGATCACTAAACTTTAGAGGCCAATAACTTTTGAGGGTGGAACCAAACAGGCTCTATACATAGCTCACCTGCCCCAGGACGATGTCTCTCTTCTCAATCTCAAGAAAAGGAAAAACAAAACAAAGTCTCAGGCCCGTTTAGTTCCAAAAAGTTTTTTTAAAAAAGTGCTACAGTAGTCATCACGTCGAATCTTGCGATACGTGCATGGAGCATTAAATGTAGATGAAAAAAAACTAATTGCACAGTTTGGTTGGAAAATCACGAGACAAACGTTTTGAGTCTAATTAGTCTATGATTGAATACTAATTGCCAAATAAAAACGAAAGTACTACAGTAGCCAAATTTTCAAATTTCACCCAACCAAACACAGCCTCGATTAACCTGTTTTGTCTTTTTGCGCAGGTGTGACGTCGTTCGAGGTAGATTTGGAGAACAAGAAGGTGGTGGTGACTGGGGACATCACGCCGTACGAGGTGCTGGAGAGCATCTCCAAGGTGAAGTTCGCAGAGCTATGGGTGGCGCCCAATTCCAAGCAGCAAGCTGCGGAAAGTTTGTAGGTGTAGAGGATCTCGTCAAGGCTCATGTCCTCATATTCATCGTGCTACGGTGTACTCAGGCGGCTGCCAAACAACTTAGAAGTACTGTAACTAGGAAGGAGGCCATCATTATATTAAGGAACGTGTTGCTCTGCGTTATATGTAAAGGACAATTGGGGAACATGTACTTGCATAAACATAGCTTGCATCGCTCTTGTTTATGCGCAAAGGCAACGGTGCGCTCAATCACCACACGGAATTCTTGGAGAAGATGTAATGGCTGATGCCTACGCAGGAGAGGAGCTGAGCTGGCGCCGTGCGAAACGGGCACTGGGCATGGCCGCACGACGCATGAGAAAAGAACGGATGACAGTCAGGCTGGTTTGGACCTGTAACCCGCAGGTTTCGGACCTGATGGGGGCCGAAACGAGTTTTAGTATCGGGTTTTGGATGTGCCATCAGCCAAATCCCACCTCTTAATCCTAACAGCACCCACACCCGCTCGACCGCTCCCTCCATGACTACCCACTATACTCCCTCTGTCTCATTGAAAATATCGTTTTTATTATTAGACTTCTTGTTTAACCGTTCGTTTTATTCAAATTGTTTATGCAAATAATAAAATAAATGAATCTTTATTAAATTATCTCTAATGATAAAATAAATCATAACAAAATAAATAATATTTATATAAAAAATTTGGATAAGACGAACCGTCAAACAAGAAGTCCAAAAGTAAAAAAACGACGCTTTCAATGAAACGGAGGGAGTAGGTAACAATAAGCTAGTAATTGTAGCTCAGGGATTATTTAAAGCATGTTGCAAACAATGTTGCTGCAACCAAAGCTCAAAGTTTCAGGAAAAAAATTCAATGTCTTGTCCACAATGCATGTAAATGATTAGCATTTAAAACTACCATCCAACACAACCTAACAGGGCCTGTATGGCCAATTAACCGGTCTGACCAAGCCACCTGTCCCCATTCCATTCATGGGTTGATCCTAAAAGGCGAAAATTTTCTAACAATAAACAAAAGATATCAATCAGCATGAATAGGCCAGCCAAAGACTTCACTTTGTAGGATTGAATGAAACTTTAAGCCCTGTTAAAAAAAATGGGTATGACCAACAGCCTACATGTACACTAACTAAATCAATGACAATCTAAAGAATGCTAGCTAATCTCACTAATCAGCTTGTTTTATTACAGTTATTTCGATGAGTTGTCATATCTTGCCTTCCATCCTCTCGTAGAAAAGAACATAAGGCTTGCACTTGAGAACTTCTCGAAGGGTGACTTCTATGATGTTACTATCATCCGCACAAAACTATGAGGAAGAGCAGTTGCTCTGTTGTTGCTGATTTCCTGTAACAGAACCGACCAATTATACGAAATTAAGTAAGAAAATCATCCGCCAGAGCAGACGATTTAGCAAACTTAAGCCCGTATAACCCGGTAGTCCGTGAAATCACGAAGGATTTCAAACCAACTTCTATTCCAGCCAAGATTGTAATAAGTTTAGCGATCACCATCACATATTACATAAAAGCTTGCATCACAGATACATCAGAGTTTAAACATAGTTATTACAAGACGAGTTCAAATAAAAGTAGCGGAAGCCATTTGTTCAAACCACACACACTCACACGGACTTCAAATACAGTGCCATCTAATGATCATCTCCAACAAAAGCATCAGACGAGACGTAAGGAATGACCATGCCCATGGTCCTAAGCATCACCCATCGTAGGATAAAGGCAGTTGATACAGTAGCCGTAATACATCTGCCCATCTGCAACAAGTGGGAATAAAACCCTGAGTACGAGAAAGTACTCAGCTAGACTTACCCGACATAACCGAAAATAAGTGACACCAAGGATTATAAAGTGCTTTATAGTAGGGTAGCTGACTCATTTGCAAAAAGAAGCATTTTTAGCATTTCAAGAACCTTTCCAAAAGCATTATTACCAAATTAATTATTTATAACCTGTCGACTAGATTGGCACCTATACTAGAGCAAACATGTGATTAAGCCAATAATGATAACCAATGATCATTAACAACTTCCATATTGTCATATTCATTATAACTGTCCAAGTGTTCCATTAACATTACTACGATGAAGTAACTCAAGTTAAGTGCTCACTATCCAGGAGCGATGGCGATTCGAATCGATTCCTAACCAGCTGGTGATTTATTCCTTACACAAACCTTACTCACCCGCTAAAGTGAGATATTGATTACCGAGTCAACTATCTAGGAAACTCGAGTTTGCCATGAACCACATGTACCCGGAGGCCGACCGACTGCACTTTGGTCTTATCATCTCGCCCCCGTGTCCTACCACACCTGCTCCGGCACAGTGCGCTGTGGGCAATCTACTCGGCCTAAATAATCTCCTAGCTTCGCGGTCGGAAGGTACTTTATCCGGCCAGCTAAATGTAAGGCATGCGTTCAACATGACTCGAGGCCCAACAACGGTCGGTCCTTAATCGACACAGACGGAAAGCACTACAGTCCAAAACTCTGTAAGTCTCCGTTCGGTCTCAACTTCATTTAACACTTAGTTATATCATGACTACATAGTTATCCAAGCAAATCCAGCTAACCACCTATAGCTCGCAGGTGACAGGAAATCACCCGACTTCTACCGTTCTAAGCCAGCTAAGCATTGACTCGATTGTGGATACCAGGGTAACAAGGATATAGTATAACAAAGGTAGACAAGGTATAATGCAGCAACGGTTGCAAACAACTCGTGAACGTAATGCATCAATTAAAGTAAAGCATTTAATTAATAATTGCAAACCGGGAGAAAATGCTCCGGGGCTTGCCTCTCTCGAAGGAGCTCGGGCGGTGATCGGGGCACTCCGGAAGTTCTTCAATGTCCTCCTCGTCGGCTTCGGGCACTTCCTACGGCTGCACCTCGAGCTGCTCCTCGGGCTCCTCATGTATGACGACTGGGTTCTCGGTTTACGATCCTGTATGATGCAATGTGCGTAAGTGCTTATGCAATCGGTGCATCGGATGAGATGAATACAATGGATATGCTTGAATGCAAGGTAGTCAACATCATCCAAGAACATATACTACAAGCACATGTCATCTACTGCATCCTCTTCTACTACTAATATGCTAAGTCAACACATCTTATTAAATGCTTCAAAGATACACCAAAGCTTCACTAATTTCTTAATCACACATAAAGCAACACTTGATTAAACCCTAATTAATAATAGGTTTGAATAGTAACATTTATTTTTATTGCTTAGAAAAATCTTAGAAAATTACCATAGCACAGTACTACCCTAAGTAGTCTACCATCAGATTTTTATGGTATTTAAATGAGTGGATTATCCTACACAAAAATAACAAGCTATGACATGATTATGAACATAAAAAAATACTTTGTACTGTGAAAAATGTCAAACAACAGAGGAAATATTTTTTCTATGTTCTACACAGCAAATAACCACTGTACAAAAATTATCACATGCATGTTTTATACAAATTTTGCTCTCTAGCAAAAATAACAAAAATCAGCCATTAAAGGTACTTGAACTACACCTCATAATTTTTCTACAGCACATGCATGACACATATTTTTCCTAGGAAGTACATTACATAAGAAGATTAACAAACTTGGAAATCATATTTTTCTGAAACCTATATGTTTTTCTACACATTTTTCAAGTTATCAGCAATATCAAGGATTAAATAAAGTTCTACAGAAAAGTTATCAGCAATATCGAGACGCCACGGCAGCGTGGCTCTGCCAGCGGGCCGGCGGCCATTGCCGGCCGGTTCAGGGCAAGCGGGCGAGCGCACGGGGTTCGCAAGTGAGTGCCGAACTTGAGCAGGCAGCTAGGAAGGGTGGAGGAGGGGAGGAAGGATGAGTTCCATGGCAGCCGAGCACGACGACGCCATGGCTGACGGCGGCGAAGCGCGCACAAAGGTTCTACCTTGGCTCAAAGGCGCCACAACCATGAGCACCGGGTGTCGGGGAGTGAGGCGGAGCTGCTGGCGGGCAGAATTGAGGAGTGAGGCGCGGGAGGAGGAGCAAGTCACCGGCGGAGCGACTACGGCGCTGTGCTCTGCCACGGCGAGAGGAGGGGCGAGCACGGGAGAGCGAGAGAGCGGGCAGGATTGAGTGGAGAGGAGCGCAGCGACTTCGGCAGATGAAGGCGGGCGCGTGAGAGCGGACGCAGGCCAGCTGCGACGCGCGGCGGGTGTTGCTGGCGCAGGGCCGCCACGCGGCGGGCGTGCTCTGGCGTGGTCGGAACGGCGAGCGAGAACGGGCGCGGCGCGGCGCGGAGGCAGCCAGACGCGCGCGGGGCTGGGCTGGGCCGAGGCGAGGTGGGCTGGCGCAGGAGGCGGGCGCTGCTGCAGGCCGGGCCGGCTTCGGACGTGGGCCGAGAAACGAGGCGGTGGCCCGTGAAAGGAAAAAAAACCTTTTTCAAATTATATTTTCAAGAAATTTTCAAATACCAGCTTTCAAATATCATTTTGAGCAAGAAAATGACATCTTTTAAAAATGTACCAAAAATAAAAATTGCTTAGAATTTAATTCTCTACAACTTTGCTTTTATGACCAAAGTCCAATTCTATCTAGATTTTAAATTATAAAATTAAAGTCAATTTTAACTCAAAACCCTAATTTTGGAGAATTATTTTTAAAGCAAAATTTGGCAATAATTTGAATACAGACTTTGCTCCAAAAATTGTGCTAAATAACTCTAGATGATTACAATCATTGCCAAACAAGTTCTACTAACCTAGCAAGTATAATTAGGGCAAAATAACTCTAAACAAGTGTATACAACATTCATGTTTCACAAGCATGTTTCGTATGTTTCGAAGCAGGGTTTCAGTTATTATTTACATGATTAGGCATGTATGATTAGGATGCTTGATGATGCATGATATGCATGATTTGCAGTGCCTAAATGCTGGCATAACACCGGGGTGTTACAGCCCTCCCCCCTTATAAAAATCTCGTCCCGAGATTTGGGTTACGAACCATTTGTTATAAAAATCTTCATAAGCTTTTTGTAGATATTCTCCCGTTTCCTAAGTTGCATCTCCCTCATCATGATGATTCCACTGTATCTTGTATGTTTTCACCACACTATTCTGAGTAGTACGTTCTTTAGTGTCTAACACACGGACCGATTGTTCATGGTACACCAAATCTGATTTGAGTTGGATGCCTCGAGGTTCTATTCTTTTCTCCGGAACACGCAAACACTTTTTGAGATGTGATACATGGAAAACTAGGAAGACGGTACTCATTGTCTCAGGTAACTCCAACTTATAAGCTACTGGACCCCTTTTTCCAAGATCTTGTATGGTCCTACAAATCTCGCGGCAAGCTTTCTTTGGACTCCAAACCTTTTCTTCTTCATTGGCGTGACCTTCAGATAAACATAGTCACCAACTTCAAACACAAGGGGTCTCCTTCTTCTGTCTGCATAACTTTTCTGACGTGATTGGGCCGCCTTCATATTTTGCTGAATAATATGAACTTTCTTCTCGGCTTCTTCTACAAAGTCAATGCCATAATACCTTCTATCTCTAGGCTCGACCCAATTCAATGGTGTTCTACATTTTCTGCCATACAAAGCTTCAAATGGAGCCATCTTGATGCTTTCTTGATAACTATTATTATAAGAAAACTCAGCTAATGGTAACCATGACTCCCATGATCCCTTAGAAAACAATACGCAGGCTCTTAACATATCCTCCAAAACAGCATTCACTCGTTCAGTCTGACCATCTGTCTGAGGATGATAAGCGGTACTACGAATCAAACTAGTTCCCAAGCCTTTGTGTAAATGTTCCCAAAAGTGAGCCATGAACTGTGACCCTCTATCAGATACTATAGTCCTTGGTATACCATGCAACCTCACAATTTCTACGATATACTTCTCGGCATATTGAGGTGGTCGATATTCTGTTTTGACAGGCAAGAGATGAGCGGTCTTAGTAAGACGGTCCACAATCACCCAAATCGAATCATGTCCTTTTTGAGTAGTGGGCAAACCCGAGATAAAATCCATACTTATATCATCCCACTTCCAACTAGGGACTGACAAGGGTTGCAACATACCGGTAGGTTTCATATGAATGGCTTTCACTCTACAACATGTGTCACATCTGGCAACATATGCTGTAATTTCTTTCTTCATTTTGGTCCTCTAATAACGAGGTCTTAGTTCTTGATACATCTTACTACTTCCTGGATGGATAGATAGCTTAGAAAGGTGAGCTTCATCCATGAGTTTATTCCTAAGCTCTCGATCCTTGGGAACCACAAGACGGTCGTCAAACCACAACACGCCCTGTTCATCCACTTTAAAGTGCTGAGACAGCTTCTCTTTTATTTTCTCTTTGATGTGGAATATTCCCTTGTCGGTTTTCTGGCCTTCTATTATCTTACTCTCCAAAGAGCAACTAATCTGAATACTATGTAACACAGCAGGATGCATCAGATCGAACCCATCTTCAAGTAATGGCTGCACATTCAAGGAATGTGACTTTTTGCTCAAAGCATCTGCCACTATATTGGCTTTTCCAGGATTATATTGCACATTCAAGTTGTAATCCTTGATCAATTCCAACCATCTGCACTGTCTCATATTCAGCTCGGGTTGGGTAAAGATGTACTTGAGACTCTTGTGATCTGTGAAAATGTTACACACATTACCAAGTAGATAATGTCTCCAAATTTTTAGGGCATGCACAACTGCAGCAAGTTCAAGATCATGTGTTGGATAGTTGACCTCGTGCTTTCTCAATTGACGTGAGGCATAAGCAATGACTCTCCTTTCTTGCATAAGAACACAGCCCAATCTAGTTTTCGATGCGTCGCAAAACACATCAAATGGTTTTTCAATGTCTGGTTGTGCGAGAACAGGAGCAGTGGTCAACAGTTTCCGCAAAGTGTGGAAAGCTGCTTCACACTCCTCTGTCCACACAAACTTGTGATCCTTCTGTAGCAGACTTGTCATCGGTTTGGCAATCTTTGAGAAATCTGGTATAAAGCGATGGTAGTAACCGGCTAGTCCTAAGAAACTTCTAATCTCAGGAACTGTGGTCGGTGCCTTCCAATCCATAACCTCTTGCACTTTACTTGGATCGACTGAAACTCCATTTTCTGACAGAATGTGACCAAGGAAAGGAACTTTCTTCAACCAAAATTCGCATTTGCTAAACTTAGCATACAGTTGATGATCTCTAAGTCTGGTCAAGACAATTTTTAGATGCTCTTCATGATCCTTCTTGTTCTTAGAGTACACAAGAATGTCATCGATGAACACGACCACAAACTTATCCAATTCTGGCATAAAAATTGTATTCATCAGAAACATAAAGTATGTAGGAGCATTTGTCAAGCCAAAGGACATGACAAGATACTCATACAACCCGTATCTGGTGGAAAATACAGTCTTTGGTATATCTTGTGGCCTAATCTTGATCTGATGATAACCGGATCTCAAATCTATTTTTGAGAATACCTTAGCCTTGGCTAACTGGTCAAACAGAACATCAATATGAGGCAAGGGATACTTATTCTTGATGGTTACAGCGTTACGTGGCCTGTAATCTACGCACATTCTCAACGTGCCCTCTTTCTTCTTCTTCAGAAACAAGGCGGGACATCTCCATTCAGACTTGCTTGGCCGGATAAACCCCTTTTTCGATAAATCTTCTAGTTGCCTCTTCAGCTCAGCTAATTCATCTGGAGGCATCCGATAGGGTCTCCTTGAAATCAGAGCTGTTCTGGGGATTAACTCAATTCCAAACTCAATCTCTCTATCCAGCGAAAGACCAGGTAGCTCATCCGAGAATACATCCGGAAACTCACACACTACCAGAATCTGATGAATAAGAATGACTGCCGTAGCACAGGTCACACTTATAAGGTCTGTTCTCCGAGGCAATGGTACTTGGAAAGTACCCTCACCCAGGGGATCCTTAAGGGTAAGTACTCGACTTCCAGTATCTATGACTGCTCCCCAATCCTTCATCCAATTCATCCCTATAATGACATCCAAAACTAGTTTAGGCATAACTATCAAGTTCACTCGGAACTTCCTGCTACCTAATTCAAGGGTTGCCCCTCGAACCATCCGGTTGGTCAAAACATCAGCCCCTGCTGAACTTATACGGTAACCATAACCCAATTCTGTGCATAGTTATTCATGTTTCTGTGCAGATGCTTGACTCATAAAAGAATGCGATGATCCAGAATCAAATAGAATAACTGCAGGGTTTTCGTTGATAGGAAACTTACCAGCGGTTACGGGCTCTCCCTTAGGAATTTCATCCACAGTCGTACTATGCACCCTAGCATTATAAGTCTGCTGCTTCTTCTTGGGCGGATAAGGATAAAACCTCGAGAAGTGGCCGGGTTGATCACAGTTATAGCAGGGTCCCCTCACTGTCCCAGCAGATCCCACAGCTCCCTTGGAACTGCCTTGTACCGCGGTTGTGGCTGCTTTGTTAGACTGTACTGCCATCTTGTAAGGCTTCTGGGGTCCACGGAAATTCTGACTTCTCTGCTGAGGTGGCCTAAACCTAGCGCCAGATGCCGATGGACGATATGGAGGATGACCTCCCGTAGGTGCTCTTGCTTGGGACAGACCGCCCTCAAGGGCTCTCTTGTGAGTCTTAGCTGTGGTGATGGCGTTGTTGTTCTTTTCCTGCTTCAGACAGTCACTGATGAAGTCATTGAATCTGACGCGGTTGTTGGTACCCACATGCTTCATCATTTTTGGATTGAGTCCCCTCTTGAAACTGGCTATTCTCTTAGCATCGGTGTCAACCATGTTGGGAGCATAACGACACAAGTTGTTGAAGGCATGCAAATATTGCGTCACGGTCTTGGTGCCCTGATTCAACACCAAGAACTCTCCCAACTTCATTTTGGTAAGCCCGGGTGGAATATAAACTCCACGGAAGGCCTCAGCAAACTCTCTCCACGAAATCTGAGCATTTGGAGGGAAGGTGGTGCGATGGTGCTTCCACCACATTCCCGCTGGTCCTTGCAACTGAAGTGCAGCATACTCCATTTTCAACACCCCAGTCATCCTCAACACACGAAATTTATCTTCCATGGTGTTGATCCATTCCTCAGCATCGAGTGGCTCTATTGCTTCCTTGAATATTGGCGGCCTGGTGTCCATAAAATCTTTGAAGCTGCTATATTAGTTCACTCCAATGCCACCACCCTGATTGTTACCACATTGAACGTTGTTAGCGATGGTACGCAGAAAATCCTCCATGTTCTTCTGGGATTGTTCCGCGTTGCGCTGACTCCCGAGCAACTGTGCGAGGAACATCTCGGGGGTAAACGGGGGAGGAGGTGGCAAATGCGGTTCATGGGGGGGCTCATTGTTGTTGCCGTGGTTTCCACCACCACCACCGGTCCCCGCACCGTTAGCACCGGTCTCAGTGGCCTCATACATGGTTCGGCGAGTGTTTGTCATCTGCATATTTTAGCAACAAGTAATGATTGAGTGAAGCTATAATAATCGCGAGTGATGGAAAAATCATGCCGTACTGAATTTACTAGAGAGAATAAATTCATACAATAAAACAGAGGCACAATAATCGCATCCCAATTAAAACAACATCACTTAATCAAATTACTTCAACAGCAAACATCGCGTCCATACAACCAAATTGCCAGCATACATACACTAGACTTTTATGTGTTCAGATATTGCATTCTTAATCAAGTTCCAACCACATGCCAAGTCTCATAAGTTCGAAGCAAAACACATTAGGTTACATGCCAACAAAAGAAAGGTCATCGTGATAGGACCTAGATACTAGCGCAAGGCAACTAGCCTACTCCTCGGGGCCATCGTCGGGATCGGAGATGTCACCATCGCCCCCAGGTGAAACTATAGGCTTGTCCTCATTGTCGTCGTCGATGTCCATGCCAGCGGCATCTGGAGGAGCATATGGGCCAACCCTATTGTAGAGTGCGTGAAACTCCTCGTGCAGGTTGCCGTTGTACTCCTCTAGCTCATCGACCCTCTGCAGCAGAAGGTCCCTCTCATCCCAGGCTTCATTCCTTTCCTGAACCAACTGTCCAATCATGCGGTCTACATTGTTGTTGGCTTGAGTCAACGTATGCACCCGCTGCATAGCTCTATCACCTCTCTCAATCGCCTGGTCTCGCTGTAAGTTCATATCAGTCAACTGCTCCTACAAACTAGCTATAGCACGTGCCTGTCTCTTCTTCTGCTTTCTCCCCTTGAGCTTATCCTGACCATGCAAGCCAGTTAAAGTCTAGTAGGTACTCTCAAGACCCTTATACGCTCTGATGGCGGCAAACATAGCACTCATAGCCTGATTGTCGCTAGCCTATCCCTCAGCTGGACCTCTAACCAAGGCACTTCCCTGAGACTGAACCCAAATAGCATCACGAGGATCATCCCTAGGAAAAGTGCCAGCTAGAGCCGCTGCAAGCTCATTGGGAAATCTACTCATGATATCCCTGATGACATGGAAGGCTGCTACCTCTGCACCCTCAGCAGGAGTGCGACCCTCAAACTCTAAGTGCCAACCATCCCAATCAAGAGCATCACCAAGAGCAGGAACCGTGATCTCTACCACTGCAAGTCTGTAACACCCCAGGTGTTTACCACCAGTTAAGCAATGGGTTTGAGCAAAAACATGGTATATTAAGTGATGATGAAGTTGTCAAGGTCGAACCTATAGAAACGAGCCCCAACCTAAACTTGGAGATTGCACCTTTGCTCGCCTATAGACCCCTTTTCAAGATATATGCTTGGGTGGTGTTATTGGAATATCTTCGTATGTCTCACATCAATAACCACCTATATTGATTCATGGAAAAGTTTTGTGAAGTTTGGAATCAAGAAGTCACATGAAATGACGAGTTATGTCGTTGCTTGAATTATTTTATAAAGTGAAGGGAATTCTCGATCGTCAACCAAATTTTCCAACCATGCCCAAATGACTCTAGATGAACTCTACAACAAAAGTCATGAAAGGTTCATGTTGGGCAAATGCCAAGAAAATGCTCCAATGGATCAAAAAGGATAATTTAAGCTTCATCGTGATCCTACTTTGGTCAAAGTAGAACAACAGGTTCTATACCAGTTTTGAGGTTGGACCTTAAATGAAAGTTGTAGTCCATATTATGTAGAACAAACTTTGTTTTTGGACTAAGCGCTAGATCATCTTGGAAGCAAGTCAAATCAAGGTCACAAGATCAAATTTGCTGCTGATTTCAGCACTTAGAAATATTCTAAGTCTGGAATTTCGCTAAGCAACGACGTTGGCATTCCGCGTTCTCCAAATTTTGCTAAGCAACTTTAGTTGATCCAAATGTAAAAGTTGGAGCTTACATGATGGGGAAGAACATACAAGAAGATGGCACCAGTTGCATTTCATTTCGACCATCAATTTTGGATGTTTGCTTGTCGCTGTCAAATCACTGACACTATCAAGTTTAGTACTAATTATCTGCTAATCCAACAGCCTAATGGCCGAGCACCCTTAATCAAGTTTGTAGAGCATCAGAAGATGAAGAATTTTGCTTCAAGGCCCATAGCCCAGTTCGGAGCAGAGCTGGCCTAAAAACGGACTCCAAGGCGGGCACAGTGACGCTCACCACGTGTTCGACGAAAGGGCGCCATGGCAGCCATGCAGCAGAGCGCGCGTTTCATTGCCGCCGCGCGTCCGACCTCCGTGCCACGCGCCGCCTCACGCCCTGCTGCTCCAAGACCGAGCGCCCGGGTGTCTCCCTGCCTCCCTCCCTCGCTCTCGCCCTCCCTAGCGCATTTCCTCTACGCGCTTGCTCGCTCTGTTGCCGCGTGGCTGCTCGCCATGGCCATGGCCGCCATTGCCAACTCCCAACCACCGCCTTGCCCCTCTGCTGCGCCATGCCTTGCTGCTCACTCCAACCGCTGCTCCCTTCACCTTTCCCACCTCACGCGGAGCCTCCTGGCCGTCGGTGTTGCATGCTCAGATCGCCGCCGCCGCTGCAGCCGCCGCCCGCACGTGGCCAAGCCACCGTGGGCCACCTCGGGCCGAGCCGAGGCCTCCGGCGGGTGCGTAAGGACCCCCTGTTGCTCCCCCACTACTCGTCGCCATCAATTGCCGCCTCTCCGGCCGGATTCCGCGAGCCCCGACGACCTCCCTGTTCAAAATCCCATCAGGGACCTCCTACAAAAATTCGACGAAAGTCAGGGTTCTAACTGCGAAGTCAGTGACTCAGATGAATAGTGCCTATTTGTAGTAATTTGCTGTTCAAAATCCCATCAGGGACCTCCTATTTGTAGTAATTTGCTGAATCTTTGGAAATTCATAGTAATTCATAGGAAATTCGTAAAATAGTAAATGAAGACTTTTTGGAATCCTTGTGAAATTGTCTATGCAGTGGATCTATAATATGGCATGTTTTAGTTTAAATATTTTGCGGTAAAAATAGATTTGTGCAGTAAGGTTGTAATGCTAGTTGAATTTGTTATTTTCATAACTGTAGATCTAGGGCTCCAAATGAAGTGAAATTTTTGTGGCATGAAACTCATGTGATAGTTGATGTGTGGTAAAAATTTCATGAGTATTGGATGAAGTATGAGTGAGTTATTGGTTTATCTTGCTCTCACATGAATTCTTGCTTTAGCAACTTGTCTTTTTCATAGAGGTTGCTATACATATCCAAATGAAGTGAAATTTGTACAGTAGACTATTGAGAGGATATGTGAGCCACTGTAATTTTTGTAGAAGTTATTGTGCACTTTTGGTATATGTTCATTAAGTCACCTTGTTATCTAAAATAAATTAAGAAATGCATTAAAAGAATTTATTTGGTCATGGACACTAGGTTTTCTGGTGTTCTTTAGTCATGTGTGAAATGTTGGTAAAGTTGGTCTTGCCCAATTATGTGTTTGCAACGTGAGTTAATAATTATTTTCTTGCCGATGTGGTTTATGGACAGATCTGGAAACTTAGCAAAGTTCTTCATGATAATGTGCTTTGTTGTGAAACTTGTTTATACAAAAGTTGTAGATAATTCATGTATCTAGCTTCTATTAAAATTTGGTGTCATTTGGCCAAGTAGTTTAAGAGTTATAGCTGTTTAAAGTTGGGTTTCAGAAATGGCCGCTTTCTGTCAATTGTGGACCAGTTTCTGTAAATGGATATATTTGACTTAGTTAACTTGAGAATCATACTAAGATGATTAAAGATGAATTGTAGAAAATTTCATAAGCTTTCCATAATGTCTTCTTGCAAGTCATTTGGATTTGTGTAACTCCAGTTATAGCTAAATCTTGTAGCTGCTGTTTGCATGTCCAGAAATTGGTAGATTCTAATTATAGTGTTTGCTTGTATATTGTTAAGTGTGACGTATGCCTTGAATGATGACTGAGTTAGAGCACTTGAGATCTTGGGAAACTTGTGTCATGATTGGTGTTGTCGTCTTCTTTGCCATCTTAGCATGATAGATTGTGTGATGTTTAAGTTAAGCATCGCAAAGTACTTAAGTGTGTTAGTGTAAACTATGCTTGTCTTGCTTGCTATTTTGTGATGTGCCTCATGGTACTATTCTTCATATTTATGCACTTGCATATTACATCTCATCTAGGTACGCTAGATGAACCACGTGAAGGACGTGATGTTGGAGCCAAACCCGAAGACGGTGTTCGATGGATCTGTCCCGAAGATGGAAGGACTAAGCGAGTGCTAGGATCTGAGATGTCACCAGGATGGTGCAAGCTAACTGAACTGACTTGTGTCGGCTCCCAGGCAAGCCCCGGAGCATTATAAGTCTCCTAATTTATAAAAGCAATTCTTTCTATATATGAGTCATATATTGTTGCATTAAGTTGTAGGAGTTGATTGAAACCGTTGATGCATTTATTACTATCCTTGCCTACCTTATTACCTTTTTACCCTGTTAGGTCAGGATTGAATAACTGCTTAGCCTTGCTTAGACCGGTAGCGATCGGTGATATCCAGTCACCTACATTATAGGTGGTTACTGGAAGAATTTAGCTATGGAAAGAATGATATCCTGGAATTAACCATGTGTGATGGATAATTGGAGACCGGACGGAAAAAGTTGGAGGCAACCAGACAGGGTTCTGGGGTGCTGTTAGTTTCCGTCTGTGTCAATTAAGGACCGACCGTTGTTGGGCCTCGAGTCATGTTGAACGCATGCCTTACATTTAGCTGGCCGGATAAAGTACCTTCCGACCGCAAAGCTGGGAGATTTTTCGGGCCGAGTAGATTGCCCGCAACACACTGTGCCGGAGCAGGTGTGGTAGGACACGGGGGCGGGATGATAAGGCCAAAGTGCAGTCGGTTGGCCCCCGGGTACATGTGGTTCCTGGCAAACTCGAGATTCCTCGAAAGTTGACTCGGTGATCAATATCTCACTTTAGCGGGTGAGTGAGGTTTGTGTAAGGAATAAATCACCAGCTGGTTAGGAATCGATTCGAATCGCCATCGCTCCTGGATAGTGAGCACTTGACTCGAGTTACTTCATCGTAGTAATTATTATGGAACAATGATGGTTATCTGGATGGTATGGGATATGCTAAATCTAAATTGGTAACTGGATGTTATTGGTTAATCAAGTGATTGCTATAGTACAGGTGCTTACCTAGATGGATAGGCCATAATAAAGATGATGCAAAGTATTTAAAATGGTTGCTTCATGATAGCTTATGCTTTTCGCAAACAAGTCAGCTAGCCCACTAAAGAAAGCCTTGCATGATCCTTGGTGTCATTTGTTTTGGTTTCCGACGGGTAAGTCTGGCTAAGTACATTCGAGTACTCAGGGTTTATCCCACCTTGTTGCAGGTGATGTTCTCGACCTGTTGATGATGGTGGCTAACCACCGGTGGGCTCGGTGATTCTATACTTACTTCTCATCTATATGCTTTTGTCGGATGATGTCACTATGCTAACAATATATTTGGAACTTATATTAATGTAATCATTTGAAAGCTATGTTGTTTTCACTAAGCGATTTTGAAACCCAAACTTGTACTATTATTTGTTAACCCCTTTGTAATATTATTTCCGCTGCAACCTGATGTATGTGATGTGTATTTGCTTAATCACGCGATCTTGATTGTGATGTTGATTTTCCGAGGTCTTTCGGGACACTCAGCGGACTACTGGGTTTATATGAGTGAAAGTATGGATGTGTCAACATGTTAGCGGGGACAACCGTACTTGATCTTGTATAAATTGGGCAGTTCTGTCACAGCTAGTATCAGAGCGAGATTAAGCATAATACTGTCAGGTACATAGTTTTAAAAGCTAAGTTTTGGTTTTAAAAGGTCTATTTTAACTAAAACTTCAGCTACAAGCAAATTTGTCAAAACTTATTCGCAAAACTATGCTAGCGACATCTTCCTTTATGCTCAGTTAAGGACTATTAGGTGGCTATCTAAGTACTAACTTTGGGGGATGTACTTTATTGAAAATTTTACTTTCGTCGTCCATACGGTGTGCTATTGTATGGATGCCATTCGTTTGAATGGTAATGTATGGATCAATTGCCTCTACGCCTAGGTAAGTGTGAGTTGTGAGAGTATGACCGTCCAACTGTCGGTCTAGGGGAGAGTTAGCTGTGGTTACTGGAATATTTACATGTTACACACATGTATATATGAAGGTACTTAATTGTGGGTATATCTACCGGGTAGCTATGGATACCGAAGTATATATATCTGGGGATGTATATATGGAAAGTATCTTAGTTTACTGCTTTCATTATGTGCTTATTTATCTCTTTGTGGGGATGGGCTGCAATGAATTTGCCTGCAGGTACGCTAACCACGAATGCGTAGATTGAATGTAGCTGACGACTAGCTATATATCGAGAGAGTACGTGTTATGCCACCGACATAGAACGTGATTGCCACCTTAGGCTGGCAATTTCGTGAGGACGAATAGGACGAGCATGCATCATGATTGTGCTTGTGCATAAATATGCTTCCCTTCCTTTGTTCTAAGTACTAAGTAACTTGTGATCGATGTATTGCACTATCTTCCTTGTGTGGAGTTAAATAAGAATGCCTCGTTCCATGTTGCTTGAATAGGAAGTGCTTGAGAAAAGTGTTTGCTTAGCCTTGCTAGAAATAATTGTGGTTACATGCTTAACCTATAATGTCCTCTAGTTTAGCCAAGTGGTGGGTATGTATGCTTGTTATCTAATTAGTGCCATAGTTATCACCCCTTTTGTCCTCGGTAAGCATACAAGTTTTGAAGAGCGCTATCCTAGAACCACGTCCAAGTTTTGGTAATCACTTGGTGGACACAAGACGTATATGAAAATTTGGTAAGAAGTCCCCTGCTCAGTTGTCTTTGGCAATTAAGCTATGCTCTCTTACGTTGTGTTTTAATCTTTAGATCCCCTGCTTGTTGACTCCTAACCTTGTGACAACCTTTGTTTGCTATCCCTCCTTCGCATAGTGCTTGCTCCTATGCAACCCAATTTGTGCCATGTGAGATTTCTTGCGGGCTGTATGTTCAGTAATGGTGCCACGATTAGCAATCTACGGTGCCGTGACGAAACCGAGAGCCTCCTATGGGCGCGCACGCAAGGTTGTGCTACTCGGCACACGCTGGTATCAAGGTTTCTAGTCATGATCCATTGCCGAACTACACCGATATGTTATTCTCACTTGAGCTCTTCCTTGGTTATCTCTCCTTATTGTCAAGAGATATATATGTCGAACTAGATGCAATAGGACTCCCTTGTGAAGTCGTCCAATGGTTAACCTTTGAAGAACAGGTCACTAACAGGAACATAATCAGACTGTAAGAGGTGGTAGACAAGTGACTCTACTTGACGATCCCTATAATGACGTCGATCATCTAGTGAGCAACTTATGTCATTTTCATTGGATCAGAAAGGTGCACCACACTTAAGGTTGAACAAGTTATCAGTCGGATGATAAATGGACCAGGAGATTATGTGTTGTAATAGGTCACCTGATATATATGAGTTCCTGTCCAAGTTCTCAATCTTTAGGTGCATAAGGATCACATAGACGAACCAACCTTTTTTTTTGGTGTGACCCCTTTTCTGCTGACTTCAATGGCGACCATCTGTAGGCTTCGACCACAAATTTTTATTGTCAAGAGTGAAGATTTGGAACCTTTTTAGTGTTGAGGGACAACTGAGTTGTTACCAGTAGGAAAGTTAGTTTTCAGTTAGGTAACGACTATTTGGTAACTATGAAGGCCAGATCTCATAGAACAATGTTGATCAAGGAAATAGCAAACCTGGCCCCGCAATGCAAGTGCTACTTCTTCTCCAAATGTGCTATCAAGACAACTCCATCTTGGACAATCAAATGGGTAGTGCAAGGTGCTGTATCAGCTAAGTAAGGAGCTATAGAAAGCACGTCCCTAGTTTCGGTCTGTATCATTATGTATATGGTGCTATCAAAGGATTGTTCCAGATTCGAGGGGATGAAGCACCGAAGGGTAATCAGAGACGTTTCCTTATTATGTAGGACTACCCCTCCACGAGAGTATGCATTGTGCCCTACAAAAATAGCCCACCAGTCCAATGCTTGCGCATCGTCAAGTTGGTATCTAGATCAACGGCGGAAAGTATTACCAGAGAAGCATGTGAGGAAAACTCTAGCCCCCATTCTCAGCTAGAGAAAAGACTGCTGCTGCTACGAGAAAAGTTAGAGTGCAAAACACACACCTCAACGTGTGGGGCGAAGAAAAGAGAGGACACGAAATCTGTCCAGATTTTGTGACACTAAACCGGTTATCTTCAAGCCGACGGTTAGTGACTCAAATGAAGTTGGATTGACCCCAAACTTAGTGATCTCATTCCTTGCTTAGGGCCCTTCAATGTCTTAAGTTGGTTTGAGTATTGGTTGAGTAAAACATCAGATTTAAGAGATATCTTGTCGGCTCGGTTTTCTGCCATTTCAGAACACAACAGTTTTGGTAGATGAATTGTTTGGATAGTCAAACGGTGTCCGTTTGAGTTGAATTTTGGTGAGTATTTAGAAGACTCATGGATCTGTATGCCTACCAAAATTCATGCATAAGGGAGCTGTAGATTGTGAGTTATGAACAACAAACAAAAAGGTATAGAATCTACAATTTCGCTGTGACTGCGATCATCATTTGCATTAGACGGTTGTGTTTGTAATTCATGCCAAGGAATTACAACTTGTAGGTGTATCGCTGTTAGACAACCCTCCCTGCCCTAGACAAGACTCCTTGCACCCATGTTTGTGCCGTACCTTTGTCCTCTCGTATCGATAATAGTTGAGCAGTCAAGATGTTCTACAAGTCAACTTGTGCCGTTGCAAGTCAAAAATAGATTGGAAGGGTGTTAAACCATAGATTTTCGGATTATGGTTTTTGAGATATTGATTGGCCTTAGAATGGAAGCCTCGACGACAAACGTAGTAAGAAAGCTAGTTTTGCTACGATGCAAGTCAACCCAACTTGCTGTGCAACTGCACCACGAAGGCAAATTGTGCTCAACCTGCTTGGTAGTAAACTAGTCCTTAGTTTTGTGATTACTTGCAACTTGTGTTGTCCTCCAAGCCTCGCTAACATCCTTCTACATCAATGGTTCTCCAATGCTGACATGCCTTTGGTACCTTATATGTGTTTTTACCCAAGAGGTCGCATCAGATTCAACCCAGATCACTGTTGCAACTCGGATACGAAGGCTCCCTAAGGAATGATCATCGAGAACGTTGAGCCGACAGAGTCAGCCATTACGTTTACCACTCACTCGGCAGACTCAGACCATACAATATTGTTATCAGAGAAAGAGAACTGCACACATGGAACCATTGCAACGAGTATCCTTCAGAAGATTATGATCTAGTGCAAAGTCCATATGGTATGTGTTGTATCCACTAGGGAAGTAGATGCTACAAGTATTTAGTCTCTGTTTGTATCACTCTTTGTACATCGAGGACGAAGTACGTAGGACATTGCTATCTTGGATTCCTCCCAAAGTAACAATACATCATGAAGGCCAACGAAGGAAATTCTTCAGACAAAATTTACTACAAAGGACAAGTATCAGAAAGTGTCTTGACCAAATTAGCCTCTCTTATGCTTGAAGCTAGGTAGCCCAAAGCTATGGCTGATGTTGGAAACTGGATGACATGTTTCTCTTCCCTTAAAAGTCTTTCGCATCGAATCTCGGGACGCGATTCTTTTAAGGGGGGAGGGCTGTAACACCCCAGGTGTTTGCCACCAGTTAAGCAATGGGTTTGAGCTAAAACATGGTATATTAAGTGATGATGAAGATGTCAAGGTCGAACCTATAGAAACGAGCCCTAACCTAAACTTGGAGATTGCACCTTTGCTCGCCTATAGACCCCTTTTCAAGATATATGCTTGGGTGGTGTTATTGGAATATCTTCATATGTCTCACATCAATAACCACCTATATTGATTCATGGAAAAGTTTCGTGAAGTTTGGAATCAAGAAGTCACATGAAATGACGAGTTATGTCGTTGCTTGAATTATTTTATAAAGTGAAGGGAATTCTTGATCGTCAACCAAATTTTGCAACCATGCCCAAATGACTCTAGATGAACTCTACAACAAAAGTCATGAAAGGTTCATGTTGGGCAAATGCCAAGAAAATGCTCCAATGGATCAAAAAGGATAATTTAAGCTTCATCGTGATCCTATTTTGGTCAAAGTAGAACAACAGGTTCTATACTAGTTTTGAGGTTGGACCTTAAATAAAAGTTGTAGTCCATATTATGTAGAACAAACTTTGTTTTTGGACTAAGCGCTAGATCATCTTGGAAGCAAGTCAAATCGAGGTCACAAGATCAAATTTGCTGTTGATTTCAGCACTTAGAAATATTCTAAGTCTGGAATTTCGCTAAGCAACGACGTTGGCATTCCGCGTTCTCCAAATTTTGCTAAGCAACTTCAGTTGATCCAAATGTAAAAGTTGGAGCTTACATGATGGGGGAAGAACATACAAGAAGATGGCACCAGTTGCATTTCATTTCGACCATCAATTTTGGATGTTTGCTTGTCGCTGTCAAATCACTGACACTATCAAGTTTAGTACTAATTATCTGCTAATCCAACAGCCTAATGGCCGAGCACCCTTAATCAAGTTTGTAGAGCATCAGAAGATGAAGAATTTTGCTTCAAGGCCCATAGCCCAGTTCGGAGCAGAGCTGGCCCAAAAACGGACTCCAAGGCGGGCACAGTGACGCTCACCACGTGTTCGACGAAAGGGCGCCGTGGCAGCCATGCAGCAGAGCGCGCGTTTCATTGCCGCCGCGCGTCCGACCTCCGTGCCACGCGCCGCCTCACGCCCTGCTGCTCCAAGACCGAGCGCCCGGGTGTCTCCCTGCCTCCCTCCCTCGCTCTTGCCCTCCCTGGTGCATTTCCTCTGCGCGCTTGCTCGCTCTGTTGCCGCGCGGCTGCTCGCCATGGCCATGGCCGCCATTGCCAACTCCCAACCACCGCCTTGCCCCTCTGCTGCGCCATGCCTTGCTGCTCACTCCAACCGCCGCTCCCTTCACCTTTCCCACCTCACGCGGAGCCTCCTGGCCGTCGGTGTTGCATGCTCAGATCGCCGCCGCCGCTGCAGCCGCCGCCCGCACGTGGCCAAGCCACCGTGGGCCACCTCGGGCCGAGCCGAGGCCTCCGGCGGGTGCGTAAGGACCCCCTGTTGCTCCCCCACTACTCGTCGCCATCAATTGCCGCCTCTCCGGCCGGATTCCGCGAGCCCCGACGACCTCCCTGTTCAAAATCCCATCAGGGACCTCCTACAAAAATTCGACGAAAGTCAGGGTTCTAACTGCGAAGTCAGTGACTCAGATGAATAGTGCCTATTTGTAGTAATTTGCTGTTCAAAATCCCATCAGGGACCTCCTATTTGTAGTAATTTGCTGAATCTTTGGAAATTCATAGTAATTCATAGGAAATTCGTAAAATAGTAAATGAAGACTTTTTGGAATCCTTGTGAAATTGTCTATGCAGTGGATCTATAATATGGCATGTTTTAGTTTAAATATTTTGCGGTAAAAATAGATTTGTGCAGTAAGGTTGTAATGCTAGTTGAATTTGTTATTTTCATAACTGTAGATCTAGGGCTCCAAATGAAGTGAAATTTTTGTGGCATGAAACTCATGTGATAGTTGATGTGTGGTAAAAATTTCATGAGTATTGGATGAAGTATGAGTGAGTTATTGGTTTATCTTGCTCTCACATGAATTCTTGCTTTAGCAACTTGTCTTTTTCATAGAGGTTGCTATACATATCCAAATGAAGTGAAATTTGTACAGTAGACTATTGAGAGGATATGTGAGCCACTGTAATTTTTGTAGAAGTTATTGTGCACTTTTGGTATATGTTCATTAAGTCACCTTGTTATCTAAAATAAATTAAGAAATGCATTAAAAGAATTTATTTGGTCATGGACACTAGGTTTTCTGGTGTTCTTTAGTCATGTGTGAAATGTTGGTAAAGTTGGTCTTGCCCAATTATGTGTTTGCAACGTGAGTTAATAATTATTTTCTTGCCGATGTGGTTTATGGACAGATCTGGAAACTTAGCAAAGTTCTTCATGATAATGTGCTTTGTTGTGAAACTTGTTTATACAAAAGTTGTAGATAATTCATGTATCTAGCTTCTATTAAAATTTGGTGTCATTTGGCCAAGTAGTTTAAGAGTTATAGCTGTTTAAAGTTGGGTTTCAGAAATGGCCGCTTTCTGTCAATTGTGGACCAGTTTCTGTAAATGGATATATTTGACTTAGTTAACTTGAGAATCATACTAAGATGATTAAAGATGAATTGTAGAAAATTTCATAAGCTTTCCATAATGTCTTCTTGCAAGTCATTTGGATTTGTGTAACTCCAGTTATAGCTAAATCTTGTAGCTGCTGTTTGCATGTCCAGAAATTGGTAGATTCTAATTATAGTGTTTGCTTGTATATTGTTAAGTGTGACGTATGCCTTGAATGATGACTGAGTTAGAGCACTTGAGATCTTGGGAAACTTGTGTCATGATTGGTGTTGTCGTCTTCTTTGCCATCTTAGCATGATAGATTGTGTGATGTTTAAGTTAAGCATCGCAAAGTACTTAAGTGTGTTAGTGTAAACTATGCTTGTCTTGCTTGCTATTTTGTGATGTGCCTCATGGTACTATTCTTCATATTTATGCACTTGCATATTGCATCTCATCTAGGTACACTAGATGAACCACGTGAAGGACGTGATGTTGGAGCCAAACCCGAAGACGGTGTTCGATGGATCTGTCCCGAAGATGGAAGGACTAAGCGAGTGCTAGGATCTGAGATGTCACCAGGATGGTGCAAGCTAACTGAACTGACTTGTGTCGGCTCCCAAGCAAGCCCCGGAGCATTATAAGTCTCCTAATTTATAAAAGCAATTCTTTCTATATATGAGTCATATATTGTTGCATTAAGTTATAGGAGTTGATTGAAACCGTTGATGCATTTATTACTATCCTTGCCTACCTTATTACCTTTTTACCCTGTTAGGTCAGGATCGAATAACTGCTTAGCCTTGCTTAGACCGGTAGCGATCGGTGATATCCGGTCACCTACATTATAGGTGGTTACTGGAAGAATTTAGCTATGGAAAGAATGATATCCTGGAATTAACCATGTGTGATGGATAATTGGAGACCGGACGGAAAAAGTTGGAGGCAACCAGACAGGGTTCTAGGGTGCTGTTAGTTTCCGTCTGTGTCGATTAAGGACCGACCGTTGTTGGGCCTCGAGTCATGTTGAACGCATGCCTTACATTTAGCTGGCCGGATAAAGTACCTTCCGACCACGAAGCTGGGAGATTTTTCGGGCCGAGTAGATTGCCCGCAACGCACTGTGCCGGAGCAGGTGTGGTAGGACACGGGGGCGGGATGATAAGGCCAAAGTGCAGTCGGTCGGCCCCTGGGTACATGTGGTTCCTGGCAAACTCGAGATTCCTAGAAAGTTGACTCGGTGATCAATATCTCACTTTAGCGGGTGAGTGAGGTTTGTGTAAGGAATAAATCACCAGCTGGTTAGGAATCGATTCGAATCGCCATCGCTCCTGGATAGTGAGCACTTGACTCGAGTTACTTCATTGTAGTAATTATTATGGAACAATGATGGTTATCTGGATGGTATGGGATATGCTAAATCTAAATTGGTAACTGGATGTTATTGGTTAATCAAGTGATTGCTATAGTACAGGTGCTTACCTAGATGGATAGGCCATAATAAAGATGATGCAAAGTATTTAAAATGGTTGCTTCATGATAGCTTATGCTTTTCGCAAACAAGTCAGCTAGCCCACTAAAGAAAGCCTTGCATGATCCTTGGTGTCATTTGTTTTGGTTTCCGACGGGTAAGTCTGGCTGAGTACATTCGAGTACTCAGGGTTTATCCCACCTTGTTGCAGGTGATGTTCTCGACCTGTTGATGATGGTGGCTAACCACCGGTGGGCTCGGTGATTCTATACTTACTTCTCATCTATATGCTTTTGTCGGATGATGTCACTATGCTAACAATATATTTGGAACTTATATTAATGTAATCATTTGAAAGCTATGTTGTTTTCACTAAGCGATTTTGAAACCCAAACTTGTACTATTATTTGTTAACCCCTTTGTAATATTATTTCCGCTGCAACCTAATGTATGTGATGTGTATTTGCTTAATCACGCGATCTTGGTTGTGATGTTGATTTACCGAGGTCTTTCGGGACACTCGGCGGACTACCGGGTTTATATGAGTGAAAGTATGGATGTGTCAACGTGTTAGCGGGGACAACCGTACTTGATCTTGTATAAATTGGGCGGTTCTGTCACAAAGTCCAGCCTCTGCTAACTGGCTCTCATTCCAAGAGTACACCGGCTCTTGACCCTCTGGGTACCCCACATCATGGAGCACTCTCCAAAGCAAGGTCGGCATGCCAAACTCGCTCAAGAAGGTGTCCGTGGTGTGGTGCTCCCTTAGGGCCAACAGACATCGAGGTGCTCTTCCTCCGGTGGACATACGGGCGATTTGCTTCGTGCGGGCCATCTGTAGCAAAAGTTCTTTTATTACCCCGGGGAAACACATTTTAGGTGATACAACTTTTATCAAAATGAGATAATCAATTTATAAGGGGAGGAATGCATGACATGAATGAAATGCACAAGTAATATGATGTATGTACATGCCGTACGTTCTCACAAACTTATGAAATAAATAAGTCTAGCGATGAATTCGGTGGCATACAAATGATCTCTCAAATACGTAGCTAATACGTTCTACACGATAGTGTTGTTATGTACCTACAGAAGATTCATTTCAGCTCAATTCCCAATAAATGCATAAAAGTAGTAAATTTTATCTACACGCTCTACACGAATCCCCAGATACGTGTACAACGGTAGTAACTACCCGAACCATCGTCCTATTGACGGCATCGCCTCAATAGACGGAAGACCCACACATGAGGTACCTTTGTAAAACATGCGTAGAATATGTAATTACTCCAGCATCATATAAACATTCACCCTAGATCGGTGGTGTATCCGATCATGCTCTCACAGCTCACACTTACCGAGGCATAGAGGCAAATGATCTATACATTACCACTCAAACAAGTGGCACTCATACAATAGCATGCCGTATGAGCGACGAAAGAGAAATATGATGCAAGAACCCCAAGTCAGTACTTAATTAAGCCACATAAAGTCCTTAACTGGGCATAAAGGATATGACCACTGGCACACTTTTTAGTTTGGAAATCACATTTTTCAAATGCCTTTTTGTTTTAAATAGACTTGTGAACAGTAACACGCTAAACCATGCTCTGATACCAGCTGTAACAGAAACCGACCAATTATACGAAATTAAGTAAGAAAATCATCCGCCAGAGCAGACGATTTAGCAAACTTAAGCCCGTATAACCCGGTAGTCCGTGAAATCACGAAGGATTTCAAACCAACTTCCATTCCAGCCAAGATTGTAATAAGTTTAGCGATCACCATCACATATTACATAAAAGCTTGCATCACAGATACATCGGAGTTTAAACATAGTTATTACAAGACGAGTTCAAATAAAAGTAGCGGAAGCCATTTGTTCAAACCACACACACTCACACGGACTTCAAATACAGTGCCAGCTAATGATCATCTCCAACAAAAGCATCAGACGAGACGTAAGGAATGACCATGCCCATGGTCCTAAGCATCACCCATCGTAGGATAAAGGCAGTTGATACAGTAGCCGTAATACATCTGCCCATCTGCAACAAGTGGGAATAAAATCCTGAGTACGAGAAAGTACTCAGCTAGACTTACCCGACATAACCAAAAATAAGTGACACCAAGGATTATAAAGTGCTTTATAGTAGGGTAGCTGACTCATTTGCAAAAAGAAGCATTTTTAGCATTTCAAGAACCTTTCCAAAAGCATTATTACCAAATTAATTATTTATAACCTGTCGACTAGATTGGCACCTATACTAGAGCAAACATGTGATTAAGCCAATAATGATAACCAATGATCATTAACAACTTCCATATTGTCATATTCATTATAACTGTCCAAGTGTTCCATTAACATTACTACGATGAAGTAACTCAAGTTAAGTGCTCACTATCCAGGAGCGATGGCGATTCGAATCGATTCCTAACCAGCTGGTGATTTATTCCTTACACAAACCTTACTCACCCGCTAAAGTGAGATATTGATCACCGAGTCAACTATCCAGGAAACTCGAGTTTGCCATGAACCACATGTACCCGGAGGCCGACCGACTGCACTTTGGTCTTATCATCTCGCCCCCGTGTCCTACCACACCTGCTCCGGCACAGTGCGCTGTGGGCAATCTACTCGGCCCAAATAATCTCCTAGCTTCACGATCGGAAGGTACTTTATCCGGCCAGCTAAATGTAAGGCATGCGTTCAACATGACTCGAGGCCCAACAACGGTCGGTCCTTAATCGACACAGACGGAAAAGCACTACAGTCCAAAACTCTGTAAGTCTCCGTTCGGTCTCAACTTCATTTAACACTCAGTTATATCATGACTACATAGTTATCCAAGCAAATCCAGCTAACCACCTATAGCTCGCAGGTGACAGGAAATCACCCGACTTCTACCGTTCTAAGCCAGCTAAGCATTGACTCGATTGTGGATACCAGGGTAACAAGGATATAGTATAACAAAGGTAGACAAGGTATAATGCAGCAACGGTTGCAAATAACTCCTGAACGTAATGCATCAATTAAAGTAAAGCATTTAATTAATAATTGCAAACCGGGAGAAAATGCTCCGGGGCTTGCCTCTCTCGAAGGAGCTTGGGCGGTGATCGGGGCACTCCGGAAGTTCCTCAACGTCCTCCTCGTCGGCTTCGGGCACTTCCTGTGGCTGCACCTCGAGCTGCTCCTCAGGCTCCTCGGGTATGACGACTGGGTTCTCGGTTTACGATCCTGTATGATGCAATGTGCGTAAGTGCTTATGCAATCGGTGCATCGGATGAGATGAATACAATGGATATGCTTGAATGCAAGGTAGTCAACATCATCCAAGAACATATACTACAAGCACATGTCATCTACTGCATCCTCTTCTACTACTAATATGCTAAGTCAACACATCTTATTAAATGCTTCAAAGATACACCAAAGCTTCACTAATTTCTTAATCACACATAAAGCAACACTTGATTAAACCCTAATTAATAATAGGTTTGAATAGTAACATTTATTTTTATTGCTTAGAAAAATCTTAGAAAATTACCATAGCACAGTACTACCCTAAGTAGTCTACCATCAGATTTTCATGGTATTTGAATGAGTGGATTATCCTACACAAAAATAACAAGCTATGGCATGATTATGAACATAAAAAAATACTTTGTATTGTGAAAAATGTCAAACAATAGAGGAAATATTTTTCCTATGTTCTACACAGCAAATAACCACTGTACAAAAATTATCACATGCATGTTTTATATAAATTTTGCTCTCTAGCAAAAATAACAAAAATCAGCCATTAAAGGTACTTTAACTACACCTCATAATTTTTCTACAGCACATGCATGACACATATTTTTCCTAGGAAGTACATTATATAAGAAGATTAACAAACTTGGAAATCATTTTTTTTGAAACCTATAGGTTTTTCTACACATTTTTTAAGTTATCAGCAATATCAAGGATTAAATAAAGTTCTACAGAAAAGTATCTCAAAAATGACATGCAAAAATTTTCTCATGTAGATCTGGTGACAAGGAACCTAGAAAAATTTATTTCAACAGATTTGGAGCAAATTTGAGTATCCAAACATTTTCTAAATCATTTCTCTTTCCAAATAATAAAAAGAAAAACTGAAACGAAATCTTCCTACTCCTACTGGGCCGGCCCGTGGGAACCAGCTGGCCCACGGCCACACTCGGCCTGCTCAGACCGAGCGAAGGGGGTGCGGCGTCCTGGCTCGGGGCTTCGGCCCACGGCCACTTGGCCCAGCTCGGCCGAGGCGAAGGGGGTTCACGCCGGCGTCGAGACGCCACGGCGGCGCGGCTCTGCCAGCGGGCCGGCGGCCATTGCCGGCCGGTTCAGGGCAAGCGGGCGAGCGCACGGGGTTCGCAAGCGAGTACTGAACTTGAGCAGGCAGCTAGGAAGGGTGGAGGAGGGGAGGAAGGATGAGTTCCACGGCGGCGCCATGGCTGACGGCGGCGAAGCACGCACAAAGGTTCTACCTTGGCTCAAAGGCGCCACAACCACGAGCACTGGGTGCCGGGGAGTGAGGCGGAGCTGCTGGCGGGCGGAATCGAGGAGTGAGGCGCGGGAGGAGGAGCAAGTCGCCGGCAGAGCGACTGCGGCGCTGTGCTCTGCCGCGACGAGAGGAGGGGCGAGCATAGGAGAGCGAGAGAGCGGGCGGGATTGAGTGGAGAGGAGCGTAGCGACTTCGGCAGATGAAGTCGGGCGCGTGGGAGCGGACGCAGGCTGGCTACAATGCACGGCGGGTGTTGCCGGCGCATGGCCGCCACGTGGCGGGCGTGCTCTGGCGTGGTCGGAACAGCGAGCGGGAACGGGCGCGGCGCGGCGCGGAGGCAGCCAGACGCGCGCGGGGCTGGGCTGGGCCGAGGCGAGGTGGGCTGGCGCGGGAGGCGGGCGCTGCTGCAGGCCGGGCCGGCTTTGGCCGTGGGTCGAGAAACGAGGCGACAGCCCGTGAAAGGAAAAAAAAACCTTTTTCAAATTATATTTTTAAAAAAAATTCAAATACCAGCTTTCAAATATCATTTTGAACAAGAAAATGACATCTTTTGAAAATGTACCAAAAATGAAAGTTGCTTAGAATTTAATTCTCTACAACTTTGCTTTTATGACCAAAGTCCAATTCTATCTAGATTTTGAATTATAAAATTAAAGTCAATTTTAACTCAAAACCCTAATTTTGGAGAATTATTTTTAAAGCAAAATTTGGCAATAATTTGAATACAAACTTTGCTCCAAAAATTATGCTAAATAACTCTAGATGATTACAATCATTGCCAAACAAGTTCTACTAACCTAGCAAGTATAATTAGGGCAAAATAACTCTAAACAAGTGTATGCAACATTCATGTTTCACAAGCATATTTCGTATGTTTCGAAGCAGGGTTTCAGTTATTATTTACATGATTAGGCATGTATGATTAGGATGCTTGATGATGCATGATATGCATGATTTGCAGTGCCTAAATGCTGGCATAACACCGGGGTGTTACATTTCCAATCTTTCTTGTGCTGACATAGGCGACATAGAGTCCAACATTCATGAATGGTCCACCACAGTGCTCTACGACACCAACTAGATCATCTATGGAATTATTTTTGTCAACAAAACTGAATATTGGAGAAAACAAAAAAGTAAATCAAATATATGGATATAATTAATTGTAATATGTTATCAATCATGTTATGCCTTTCTTGATCATATATCCTCAAAATCAAATATTGTTCACAAGAAAACTCTACAGATGAACACCCATATGCTCCCTTTCAAGTAACTACAGAGTAATATCTAACAAAAAAGGTCATCATATAAAGGTCCACTAATACAAAGATAGCCAAGGTTTATTTGTATCCATAAACCTTTGAATACCAACACCAGAACCATATCAAACAACCACCTTAACAACAAATAAAATCCTACTAGGATTAGCATTTGAAAGGTACCACACACAAAGAAATAATGAGATACAGGATGCCTTTCTAATATCCATAATAAAGTGATAATGTGAATGGGGTTTGTAGTAGATAATTTGTCCAGTATATTCATATTCAGATATGATAGTTCTGTCATACAAGAAAAATGTACTGAAATTAGTTCACTAAAACAGTCTACATTAAATAAATCACTAAAACAATTTTTCATCTAGGACAATATTACAATAAGAAGATATGAAACGGTGCCTTTTTAACATCCATAATGAAGTGATACACTGTTAATTTGAATGCAGTTTGTAGCAGATAATTTGTCCATTATATTAATATTCAGACATGACAGTTCTATCGTAAAGCAATTTATAATGAAATTAATTCACTAAAACAGCCTTCATTAAATAAAGAACTAAAACAATTTTTCATCTAGAACAAGATTACAATAAGATAAATGTGTAGGGTTCTAGACTTTTGGTCAATCAAATTGTAGGAAAAACGACACTTAAACTCAATCTATTCTCAATCTAGAACCACATTGAGTTGGGAACCATATTGGTCGAGTAAAAAAGAAAGCGTGCTTGCAACAACAATGTACATTCTACTATCTAGTAGCAACAAACTAGGAAAAGTGAAAAAGAAAAAAAAAAGAACTTAAGAAATCAAACATTTGCTAAGACCACATAGAAATATTATTTAGTAGTTAGTACTGTGGAAAACTAGAAGTACCTGGAGTCCATGAATCGTCCTACATCAAGATGCTCTTTATAGCTGCCTGATGATCTACATAGTTGCCTGTTGCCGTCTATGCATTATTTTAAGTTTAACTAAATTTATAGGAAAAAAAGGACCTAACGTTTATTTCATCAAATTCGTATCACTAGATACACCAAGAAACATATTTTCATAATCTACATATTTGGTATCATAAATGCTGTTATTCTTCACTTTAAAGCTTGACTTATTGGGATTTTACGAGTAGATTTATTTTGAGACGGATGAAGTATGTAAGTAGTAGAATGCTTTGGGAAAGAAAAGCAAAATAAAAGGGACGAGGAAACAATTACAGAAAAACGCAAGGAGGAAACAGAAAATGGAAATCTTTGGTCACGTATCTCCAACCCAAAAGCTAAAATGACGTGCTAAAGACTTCTATAAGATGCCATGCACTTTCAATAATAATTTCAGTAGATGACTGCAATCTATTTGGCGCTCTCCAGTTTCACTTGTCGCAACTTGCGACACAAAACCTTGTACGAGTAGTTCCGTAGCTCATAGTAGTTTTTTTTCGCGAATGCGCAGGAGAGTGCGTATCTTTACATTAGAAGAAGGAAGGTTTATGTTACAAGAATGCCGTAGACGTTATCGACCATGTATCGATTGTTCAAAGAATCCAAACTACCATGCAACAAACTTTTGCTTCCACTCAGTGATAGTTCTGCCAACCGCGTTGGTACAGAACAGCAACGCTCCATAATTCACAGAACCATAGTGACCATCGACACATCTATTATTAGATTCTCACCCATCTGTAAGCAAAATTGCCTCATAGTGTGCCTTCTTCAGCAAAAAATATCCCTCTAGGCCTCCACGGCGTTAAAAAAATCCATCTAAACATCCAGTTCATAGGAGGATTAATAGAACCCATTTATACATCCAGCAATATATTATATACTCCATCAATTGCTCACATCTATACTTGCTTGTTTAGGGAAAGAAGATACCCAAAATTAATGCCGTGGAACTATGCACGATATCTTGGCATGTGGTGAGTTCATTTCATTTATCCCACTTGTGATCCTCCCAACTTTATAAATGGGAAGACTTCGGCGCTTCATGCTCATAAGTCGTTCTCTCCTCTATGAGTTCTTTCCTAAAGCTCGGTCTCATTTCTTGAAATCTCCGATCGAGTCAGCACCACTACACCAGCAAAAAAAATAGCCCAACTCTCCAATTGCATCTCCCCATTTTCTTCAACTCTTTCATCATGGCTTTAAAATAGAATTGTCCTTTCGTTGACTTGAAAGTCGTTGCCCACATATTCAGCTAGCACTGCGGCAGGGTACGAGATTTGCAGTCCATACTGGAATGAGGAGGATGCTCCACAGCTGAAGAAGGCATGTCTCTGGTAATTTCCTAGTTTATTTTAATTTGCTTTCCTCTGCTGGTTCCTCAGAAATGTGCTTGCTGTGCTGCATCTTGAATCTATGGTTTGTGCCTCAAGCCCTGTGGATATGGTGCCGATTAACGAATTGTTTAGAATGTCCGATGAGAACAAAAGAAACTATTGATGAGGATATGGATATATCCCTGGACCCTAGAGAATGTGGAATTATAGGTCAGCAGTAGGATGAAGCATCAAGGGGTAAGGGATGAGGGGTATTTCGAAATGTTGTTGGAATATGGGTTTGATTTATCCATCTGTGTTTCTGAAAGAACTCTGAAGATTACCTTGGGTTTAGAGGTGCTCTGGTTGGGCCTGAACTTCTCTATCGTCTAAATTGCAAAAGTGCATGCTGATTGATTTCTTCTTTAGTAAGTATATATGTAAATTTGTTCAAAGATATCCCAGCATGCTTTACAAACAATTCATTTCTCATCTTTCTTTGACAGAAGGTTCAGAACAAGAAAGAAGAACCAAAATGACGCCACAGAAGGACCTTTTTGATGTTTCAGGGCCAACGTATTTGGCATACGTGAACTGGTGAGTTGGTTACTTTTTGGTTGAAAGGCAAAACAACAACTGTAGTGATCAGCAATGCAGCATCAGCTTCAATTTCTACTTCTGCTTGAAAGATTGTGGCCTATCCGACTATGAATAGAGTATTTTACTTTCTCCTAGTTCTTGAATCCTGAATGAACACAAGCCGATCGCAGTGAAACTGGCCCCTGCAAATTTAGATCTATTTCCAACGCTTTTGTCAGACGATGTAGTACGTGATATGCTCCTGAGTTCTGTCATTACCAATGTGGCATTTTTTCCTTTTTGATGAGATCAAGATGTATCATATGAATTGCTTACCTGTATTTATCGGCGTTGGTCCGGCCAGGAACTGCCCTCACCACCGGCGATCCGTCATGGCAAGCCTTGTGCAGGGCGTGTACGTCCTGGAGCGGGACCGGCAGTGCAACCGGCAGGGTCCCGACGCCCGCGCGCCGGCGTGGTGGAGGTTCTTCCACTTCGAGCTGCGGCAGGTGCTCATCGACGCCGCCGACGGCTCCATCTTCGGTGCCGTCTACGTGTTCCAGCCGCCGCTCCACCTCCTCGACCCGACGGCCGCCGCCAGCGCCCCGCACTACGCCGTCGCCTTCCGCGGGACCATCACCAAGAAGGGCTCGGCAAAGCGGGACCTGGAGCTGGACCTCCAGCTAGTCCGCAACGGGCTGGAAGGCAAGTCCCGGTTCCGCGCCGCCATGCAGGCGATCCACGATACCCTGGCGGATGCGGCCGGGCAGCACGGCCGCGTCTGGTTGGCGGGCCACTCGCTGGGCTCGGCCATCGCGACGCTGGGTGCCAAGACCCTGGTCAGGGCGGGCGCCCCCGCCCTGCCCACGTTCCTCTTCAACGCGCCGTTCGTGTCCGCGCCCGTGGAGCGGATCGGGGACCGGCGGCTGAGGCAGGGCATCCGCATCGCCAACAGCTTCGTCACGGCAGGAGTGGCGGCCGTCCTGCAGCGAGGCGGCGGCGGCGGCAGCGTCCACGAGGCGTCGTTCGCGGTGATGGCGGCCTGGGTGCCGAACCTGTTCGTGAACCCGGCGGACCCGATCAGCGCCGAGTACGTGGGGTACTTCGACCACCGCAGGAAGATGGAGGCCATCGGGGCCGGCGCCGTGGGGAGGCTGGCGACGAGGAACTCGGTGAAGGACCTGCTGCTGGGCATTGGGAAGGGTGGAAGCGGCGGTGGCGGCGGCTGCGAGCCGCTGCACCTGTTCCCTTCTGCCGTGCTGACGGTGAACCGCGTGCCGTCGCCGGACTTCAAGACGGCGCACGGGATCCACCAGTGGTGGCGGCCCGACCTGTCACTGGAGTGCACCGCGCATTACTACACTTGAAACCTTGATCATGATGCGTGGTGTTGGAGATCCAAGACCAAGAGAGTCTGAATTTGGATTGAAGCGACAAAGCTAGAAGTGTAACTTTCCAAACATCGTCCTCTTCGTCCGTTGAAGACTCGGAGTTATGATGACGATTTTCGGCCTGTTCGTTTGTTGGTTTCAGCCAGCCCAAACCAGCCTGCCAACAGTGTTTTCATCTCACAATAAACCAGTACCAGCCAACCCAAACCAGCCCAGAAATCAACCAGCGAAAAGGCGTTTGATATAACCTTTTTTTTAATAAAATCAAATTTTCCGTGTGAGGAAGCACAGATGTAAGCTCTCCTTTGTCGCTCGCGCAACAGCCTTTGTCGTTCTGTTTGTCTGCGTTGTGCGGGACGATGCCACAACCAGCTTGTGCGCTGTTGTCAAAAAAAAAAAAAAACCAGCTTGTGCGCGACGAGGCCCTGGTCCCTGTCAAGCAACGGCGAACTGACGCACAAATCTTGGAGGTCCCTACGCGGCTACGCCCACGAGCTTCCGATCCAAAGAGACAGAAGGGCCGAACTGTGATAGGTAAAAAACCGCGTGCGCGAGCCAGCTTCCAAAATCCCAACACCAACAGGACCGTCTCGTGATCGGCAGGTCCGGCTCGTAAACGAAATCTCCCGCCAACAGCGGCCGAGTCCGTAAGGAGCGACGGGGAGAAGGGCCATAAAACGCGAGCCCCCGGCGCCGCGAGAGGCACATCAGAACACACGACAAATCCAGCGCACGCTGCAAGAGATTGCGAGAGCGCACGCTGCACGCATCGTAGATCATCGCGAGGAAGCAAGCTAGTCGGGAGACGCACTGCACAGAATGGGGCGGCGGCTGAATCGGGCGGCGTCGCTCCTCGCCGTCGTCGTCCTAGCCCTCTTCGCCACGCCGGGCGCCGCAGCGCAGGTCAAGACGACCGACACGCGCTGGAGCTTCCACCTCCCTCTACCTGGCGGCGTCAGCGGCGCCGAGAGCCTCGCCTTCGACGGCAAAAGCGAGGGGCCCTACGCCGGCGTCTCGGACGGCCGCGTCCTCAAGTGGGGCGGCAGCGCCGTCGGCTGGACCACGTTCGCGCACAGCGCCAACTACAGGAAGATACCCCTGTGCACGGCGGGCGTGGTGCCATCGGCCGAGACCGAGAGCATGTGCGGCCGGCCCCTGGGCCTCCAGTTCCACTTCAAGACCGGCGACCTCTACATCGCCGACGCCTACTTGGGGCTCATGAGGGTCGGACCGGGCGGCGGCGAGGCCGAGGTGCTGGCGACCAGCGCCGACGGCGTCCCGTTCAACTTCGTCAACGGCCTCGACGTCCACCAGGCCACCGGCGACGTGTACTTCACGGACTCGAGCAGCACGTACCCGAGGAGGTTTAACACGGAGATCATGATGAACGCGGACTCGACGGGACGGCTGCTCAAGTACGACGCGCAGACGAAGAGCGTCACCGTGCTCAAGGCCGGCCTGCCGTACCCGAACGGCGTGGCCGTCAGCCGCGACGGCGCGCAGGTCGTGGTCGCGCACACCGTGCCGTGCCAGGCGTTCACGTACTTCCTCCGGGGCGCCAAGGCGGGACAGTACGAGCTGCTGACGGACCTGCCGGGCTACCCGGACAACGTGAGGCGGGACGGCAAGGGTGGCTACTGGGTGGCGCTGAACCAGGAGAAGCAGCGGCTGGACGCGACTCCGGCGACGGCTCCCGTGAAGCACCTCGTCGGGGTCCGCCTGGACGCCCACGGGGTGGAGGTCGAGGAGCTTACGGCGGCCAAGGGTGTCACACTGAGCGACGTGGCGGAGAGGAGGGGGAAGCTGTGGCTGGGCTCCGTGGAGCTCGAGTACGTCGGCCTCGTTGCTTGAGCGGCTGTGTGCCAAATTGCCAACGATAGCTATGGTCATGTTAGCAGGATTAGAAATTAGGAAAATCTAAAAAGAAAGATTGGGAATTAGGAATTTCATTAGCAAGTACTAGCTGCTAGTTTCATGTCGTCCCATGATAAAATAGTATTACCAACACTGGTGGATTTAAACAGATCCTTATGTATTCTTTTAGTTGTGTTTATTATATTTTTATAATATAAACCTGTTGACATGTACTATTCTTTTAATTGTATTTATTTATTATAGGTTAGACTCTTCTTTTCTCTTTTTCAGATTAATCTCAAAATTTCTAGACTCTGGAACTTTTTTTAACACTTGTTGTATTAAATAGATAGATGAGCTTCCACCGTGACACGAAAAATGTGAAGTTTTTTGTCAAAAAATAAAAGGAGTGTGAAAGGTGAAAAAACTTGCACTGCTGTGGCAACCCAGCAAAAGATCATTCGACTCTGCCGGATTTTATAACATGTAATCACAACATCAGCTAATAATACCTAAAAATTCTCCATGCGGCAAATTGGCTCCCCAAGTAGCAATCCCTTTTGAACCAGTCCTCGTTTCTGATCACTAAGGGCTCGTTCGGTTGTCTTGGAACAAGCCCAGGAACCATTCCTGATGAAGCTTATACAAATTAACTAAGCAATCCAGCCAGGAATCTTTCCAGAAAGTCATTCCCTTGCAACCGAACGTGCCCTAAACTGAACATCCGTTTGGCGTGAAACCGATCCTTCCCCTCTCGACATCAAACACAACACCGAAGCCTTGTTGCTGGACGTTGCCGAGCACGTTGAGGCCATCGTCCGCCGCCTGGAGCCCTAGGCAGAAATACGTCCGGCGATCCCCGCCCTGCACGGGGATGAGGTAGTTCGCCTGAGGCAGTGCCATGTCCGCACCACCGGCGAAGTGCAGCACGATGCTGGGCACGCGAACAGCAGTTGCGGGACTACCGTTCCCGCGGAGGTCGTAGCACGTGTCGAACACCGAGAATCTGTTGTGCAGTTTCCGCATCCCGGGCGCTGCCGCGTGCGAGTCGAAGGCGTCGCGCACCGCCGCGTACGCGTCCCGGTCGAACCGTGGGATGGCCGTGCCAGAGTCTACCACGATGCCCCCACGCCCGGTCGCCGGGTTCAGCGCCAGGCTGGCGCTGGAGAATCCGGTCACGCGCTCGCCGCCGATGCTGAAGCCGACCATGTCCACGTAGTAGAGGCTGGGCCGCCGCGGGTTCGTCCGCAGCGGGGTGAACGCCGTGGACGGTACCTCCGGCGTGCGGCCGAACACGAGGTACGAGGAGCTTTTCTGCGCGCGGGACATGCGGTCGCCGAAGCAGTACGAGAAGACGTGCCCGTACGCCGGAGCCAGCTGCGTCGGGAAGGACAGCTGGCCCCGGCCGACGCCGAGCAGCCCGGCCGCCGACTCCAGCAGCCCCTCGTTGTCGTGGCCGCACCCGAGCGTGACGTTGTGGACGTGCGTGTCGTTGGGGAAGACGAGCCTGTCGGTGGCAAGGTCGCCGCTGGACGCGGAGCCGTCGCCGTACACCACCATGTACACGCAGCCTCCGGTGCGGGCGTCGCAGCTGGGGTAGCCGGTAGCGGAGGACGTCGCGGCACCGCGGCGAGGCGCAGGGGATCCGCCTGTGCGTGCTGGAGCTCCGCGGGTCGTAGAGCGGGGTCACCTGGCGGTAGCAGTGGCGGCAGGGCGCGCACTGGAGCCAGATGAGGTCGCTGCCAGTGTCGATGACGACGAGCGCGCGCGTGGGCGGGTCGCCGACGTTGATGACCGCGAAGTACTCGCCGCTGTCGAAGGGGACACCCGACATGACGGGGGAGCGGAGCCGGTCGTCGTCGTCGTCGGTGATCGAGTGGAAGGACGCTAGCTGTGCGGTGTAGGGGGCAGCATGGCGGCAGCGGCGGAGGCTGCCCGGTGCGGCACCGCGCCGGGGCGGGAAGACTGCGTCTCGGTGGACGACGGGGATGTGCAGCATTTTTGGTCGTTGGGTGGCGTCAGCGGTGAAGGTGACGAGGACGACGAGGAGGAACCGTAGCGGAAGAGCGTCGGGCGACTCTATGACGGCACGATGGCGCGAAGTGGTAGACCGGTGAAGAGGCGGGCGGCGGGCCGGACGTGCTAAAGATGGCCGATGGAAATTCTTCGTGTGCAGCATGCGTTTTAAATCTTTTCCAATTATATACTACGCCTGGTGTAAGTTTTCAGTTATGGTATGAATGAATGCTACTGGCTTTTAATTTGAAACACCCCTTGTGTTTATTAAATTTCAGTTTCCTTTAAAACCGTACCCTCCGCTATCATCAAAACAAGATAGTGCTATGCTCTGGCATCTCAGCAATTGCAGGCGACAGACTGAGAGTTTCGTCCAAAGATGGTGCTTCTCTGCTCTTGCATCTCCGCAATTGCAGTCCGGTCAGCAAAGCAAGCGTCGGATAATCAGATGGTGTTTATCTCAAAACGCGGAGGCATTGCCGAGCTCACGATTTGTTCACCAAAGTTGCAAGTGCCAGTAGAGTTACTCCACATGACAAATACATGACAGCATCGGGGGGGCGGGAACCGGGCGCATGCAATGCAATCCCGCTTGGACGACTGACGGAACACGGGCGCAAGGCATGCCCGAGAACGGCCCGGGAAATATTCCAAAAAAAGGCATGATATACAGTAAATTATTAGCTCATGATTTCCCGTCCACCGAGATGAATATAGTTCCACAGCATCAAGATTCAATAGTACTTCCAAATAACAAAACGTTGCATCACTAACACCGATTCCATAATATTCGTCGGCAAATGTGGATTAATGTGGTTGCTAATTCTAGAGGTAAGGCAGGCATTCAGAGGTTTCAGACATGGTAGCCCGTGACAGTAAATCCTCTACCGACGATCTCACCTAGGCAGAACCACGCATACAACTCGATGCCAAACATCGCCACAACACCAGCATCCTCAACCTTCAGATTGCTTCTGTTCTTCCACAGGAGCTTCGCACCATCAAGCTCTTTCCAGAATGACTCGTAACGACCAGGAAGGCTGCAAGAAACACATACAAAATGCATAATTCTCAAATCGTGTGTTGTGAAAAAATTGTCTAAAATGCAGCAGTACAGTTTCATTTATTATTAACTTCTGTTTGTGAAACAAGCACTGGCTACATAGCCATTGAACATAAATTCAGGATATATGCATCCAGAAATCAATATTGCCAGGTGCCCCAATAGTTCATGTAGGTGAATTCCACTGACTGTCAGTGACGTCCACCATCTTCGTGTAATACTTAGAATTTAACTAGCAAGTGAGCCTTCTAATATATTTCAAAGATATTGTAGGCCTCCAACATTAGATCAAAACATATCGTTGATATCAAACTCAGCATGGGTGGCTAGCAGACAACAATAAATAATTTGACTGGAGTTATACATGAAACTTCAGTTGACATAAAAAGTTTAATAGGCAGGCAATTTATACAGCAGTAATTTCCTATGCGGACAAAACATCATGCATGTCACCCCAAATAAACAAGCAAGCACACCAATCTTCTATTAGTTCAGCAGATGTAATTCAAACAAGAGGCAATAAACATGATTGATCAATCTCAATGTGGTGTGAGAGACATGATTCATCCAAACGTGTTATGCATTTCTTTCTGATAACCAAATGCAAACTGTGTGCCACAGAAACTAGGACTCACACTAGTTAATAGAAGACAAAAAATCCTAAATTTTTTGTGCCACTAAATTAGCAACGTCACAATGATTAGGTGGGCTCTGGAATTGTTAATGTCTATTTGGGCGATGGAACCAATCAATTGCGTCTAACTCTAACCCAACATGGCCCAATCATATAATTTCATCAGATAAGAATACTTCAAGGCATCTAATAAGCACTTTGGGATCTTATATCAATACAAAAACCTAAACGATACTTGGTCGATCCATATAGGTTTGCTGCAATTCTCAAGAGGCCTCCCATAAGCCCATATAACAGTGTTGAATCCCAATTTGATCATTAAACCTCCCATACGATCTAGAAGCTAACAAATTAACAATGCACACCACAAAAACCCTACAAAGGCGTTTCCTCCAACAGTTCGATACAATTCTAGTTACTAGATAATAATTTCAGTAATTCACACAGATTCTGTAGCACATACATTGACTCCAAGTTGCGTTGACACAAGCATCATGAACAACCTAGTAGATGCCCAGTGTTGCAGCGAAAGAGACAGAATTGATGAACCTCAATGGTGTTGGAAGAGACATGATTCATCCAAACACAGATATCCAAAGCCTTCCTCTATTGCTTACTGTGATAGCAATATGCAAATTGTGACAGCACAGAATAGAATCCACGGTAGTTAAACCGCCTGAATTATAAAGTTTTGGGTGCTACAGTGCTACTAAATCAGCACATCCCAAGGATTAGGCGGATTGTAAAAATTCCTGATTGTCTACCCAGCACTACACAATTAAATAAGGTCATCAAACGATCATGGTGCTTGCATTGGAACTCAGACGGTCAAACCCAACCCATACATGCGCCCTCGCACCTCCTCAGGAGGCCATAGATAAGCTACCATATCCTAAAGGAGCAGCTTCATAATCCATCACGACGGCCAAATCTCCCATCTAAAAGCTGAAAATTGATATACTGAGATTCACATGAGTACGCGCCAGAACTCTACAAAGCGTATCCTCCTCCACTGTCCTATCAGAGTTGGTGGCGCGGGGACGAGAAGGAGCACTGACCTGGCGAGTCGGGTGTAGAAGAAGCTGCTTGGAGAGCTCCTGGCACTCTCGATGG